>NC_081320.1:81545139-81849494 GCF_026419965.1 Kogia breviceps | reverse complement strand
CTGGGGGAAGAATAACATCTTTCCAGGAGGGGAAGGAGAGGAAGAGCAGTCCAGACAGAAGGGACTTGTGAACTAGGCCCCGGAGGTGAGAGTGTGCCTGGCATTCGGGGGCACTGTGAGGGGACCAGTACACGTGTTTAATCATGTGTCATCCTAGCTGTAGCTCAATCATGTGCCAGAATTTAGTTAGGTAATGCAGGTACCTAACTGAAAGGTAACGATCCAGTAGGGTTCCACACCCTCGAAAAACAACCCCCAAATTATTGTTGTTTAGAATGTTCTTTTTGGCTGGGCCCTATGCACATAGCTTACCGATGTGTTCAGGCTGGAGCCGATGTCCCTTCAGGTCCCTCAGCCACCTAGCCTGCTGGGTTAGTGTCTCTCTTCACACATAATGTTGACAGCATTTCCCTCGTTCGCTCGGCCACAGTGCCGGGCTGGAGAAGCAACAATTTAAAGGAGGCCACACACGTGCCCCTACACGTAAGCACCACACACACAGTCACACAAATATGCTTTTTTGTATTCCCTTTCATTATTCCTAATAAAAAATTGAGTTCCCAGGAGGTGCTTTCTAAATATTTGGTGGCTTTCTTTTTGGGGGGGGGGGGGGTGGCACAAACACTAGCATCTAGCACCTGCAAATATCATATACAGATTTATCCAGAGAACTGAATTAAGTGAACTGGAAAGGGACACAATAAATTGTTTTAAAAAAAAAAAAAACAGGGGGGCTTCCCTGGTGGCGCAGTGGTTGAGAATCCGCCTGCCGGTGCAGGAGACACGGGTTCGTGCCCTGGTCCGGGAGGATCCCACATGCCGCGGAGCGGCTGGGCCCGTGAGCCATGGCCGCTGAGCCTGCGCGTCCGGAGCCTGTGCTCCGCAACGGGAGAGGCCACAACAGTGAGAGGCCCGCATACCGAAAAAAAAAAAAAAAAAAAAAAAAAAAAAAAACAGTGGTAGGTGGGACTTTATAATGAATAGTGAGTGTGGGCAAATGAGCAAAGGATGTGATTTGGTGGGTGTTAGTGACAGTAGTGAATAGGAGAGTTTGGAAAGTACAGAAACTTATGGTCTAAGCATTGTCAGAATCTGGTACATGAAAGATTTCTACTATTCATGTTTTTCTTTTCTTTTAATTCAATGCTATTTAGTCAAATTTCTGGAGACTACCACAAGGTTAAAACTGTCAGGTGTGGTTTTCTGTGAATTTATTAGTGGTGGTTTATAATCGTGGTGATCCCATTTTTCACTTGTGAAGAGTCAGCTTTCCAACAGATTCCCCTTAGAGGAAATGCTCATATAACTGAGGAATTATTTGAACCTGCCAGACATCTTCAGGGAATCATGGGTAAGCAGTTTTCTTTTCAAGTGGCTTATAAAGCATTTGAAAAATGGCATCGTGGGGCAAAGAGCACATGTCCAACCGCGCTCTCGTCTTGAGTTGCCTGAACCCCAGGGCTACTTTGTGACCCCTAGGGCTCTTGGGGGTGGCTCCAGAGCTTGGGGTTGGCGCTGGAGGAAGCCGACGATCCGCCCAGGGCTTGAGCAGGTCTCAGTAGTGCAAACGACCCCAGAGCTTGTCATGGGCATGGGGACAAGAGTTGGGCTCGGAGTAGGTGGAAAGCGGAAATTAGATATAGATTAGATGAGGATATGCCAATTTATTTTCCCCGTTTTCAAAGAGTGTCTCTTTTGGTCCAACCTCTTAATGTCTCAGAGCTATTAGCTCTTTCTTCCTTTTATTCTGGAACTACTCAGAACCAAACTCTCCTTCCACTTTTCAAACAAGGGTCAGCCAGAGCTCTGCAGCAGACCTGTCCCGGATATTATCCTGAAACCCCTTGAGCAATGCTGAGCCCTGCATTCATAATGTAAAAGGAAACAGAAGTGGGTGTGTCCTTTCTGGCACTTGTCCCCCTCCAGTTTGTTCTTTTGCGGTCAAAAAATCTTGCACAGCAGTTACTCAATGCCAGGCTGGCACAGCTGCAGCTAATTTAACCACTCTTCTGTTGGGTTAGGTGCTATTTCCATTTTGCAGTTGGGGTAGACTGAGGGATGAGATAGTTAATTGTTTAATTTAAAGCCAGAGATAGACTCTGGTGGATCTAGGACCAAACATTTGGACATCCTTTTGTTGCTTTCAATTTCAAACATAATTCACTAGATTATACTGTTTGCTATGCCTTAATTAGTGTAAGTTTAAAGTTTAACTATTGTAACCATCTCTTCACATCAAATACTCATTCGTAAAGTGAATACCAGTGGTTTCAGATGAAGCCTTTTGAATTTATGCTCAGGTGGCTAGGGGTTGGCAGTTGTTTAGACCGGAAATTTAGAAATTTGAAATGTTGTACTTTTATCGTTTACATGCCGCTTCCAGTGGGTGTTTAGCGCAAGCTGAAGAACGTACCATCTCTGAACTCTTGAGTGCAGGGCTCACACCTGGGCAGTAAAGATAAAGGGCACTTGAAATGTATACCACTTTCTGCAGAAGGACACTGTGAGAAGCTAGAACTTGCATAATGGTTAAAGTACAGACTCCGGAGTCAGACCAGGGTTTGAATCCCACCTTCAGTACTTACTAGCTGGGTAATACTGGACTCGTTTCTTGTGAGTCAGTTTTGTCGCCTGTGAACTGGGCATAAGGACAGTTGTGGGGATTGAGTAAAACGTGTAAAGCACTGAGAGTAGCGTCTGGCATACACAACCGCACCCAGAAAGCACCATGCAGGAGAGCTCTTAGCGGCACGGCCTCCTCTGTGCCAGGCTCCTTACTGAGTGCTGTTATGCTCATTAACTCATTTCATCTTCCACATCAGCCACCCAGGTAATCCTCTTCCTTCCACAGTTAGAACAGTGCTAGTTGAACATTTGCATTTTGAAGCATCTTGACTGAATATGACACTGCATTGGTGACATTTTGATAGTTGTCACTGCATGGTTTAGTTCCAACATCTTTCAGCACATTCCGAAGCATCAACCTTTACATGTTGGGGCGTCTCCAGCAGCAATTATAGCCACAAATGAAGAAAAGCTATACATGTTCCCATAAAATATCGAGATTTGTGTCACAGGCCTCTGGTGACAAAGACTTGTTGAACTGCTAGATGTCAGCTTTTTTTTTCCCCCTTCAGATAAAATTAAACTGTGGAGTAACCATTCCAATCCATAAGAATAAATTGGTTTTTTCAATCACAGTGCTATAGAAAATCAAAACTGGTACCAAACATCTTTACATATAAGCATTTTTTATTGTATATGGAGAGATAGAGTGGGGTGCAAAGGAGAGAGGTTGGAATTGTGTTCGGGGGCTGGCTTCTGGCATTTCCCCCCATGAGATCCTTGCTCTTCCCACACGCCTTTCCAGCCTGCAGCTACTCTGCTTTCTCCATGACCTTCTTCTGAATGTGAAGCTCTGAGTTCTGGTACTTGTTCCAGCCAACTCAGTAGGTGGACTCTGGTAAGTTTTATAATTAGTTTTCTTAACAGCCCCAACTGGCTACTTTCAAAGTATTTCTGTTAAATGTGGCCTCTTGTGTTAAATGGGGGTAAGTCAGTAGCTGGCTCTACCGGGAGGCTTTAGAGATGTAGAAAGCTATATGCCTATGGGGAAAAAAAAGCGTTTTTTTCTGGACTTGAGGCAGGTCACAGAAAATGGATATCTGAAAAAAAGTCCCATATGACTTAGATGATCAGGGCACCACGGTTATCACAAGTTAAACTCCTTATGTAAATAACATAGAGCTAGGAACAAAGGTCTAGGAAAGAAGAATAAGGCAGTCACCACTGCCTGGTACTTAACAAAATGCCAGATTTAGACATGAATGCCATAATGTAAGAGAATCATGAAAAAACTGTGCTTACCAGGCCTTAGAAAGAGAAAAGGGAAATAAATAGGAAGTCAGAGCAAGAGAAGTTTTGACTACAGCCAGAAAGCAAGATGAAGGGTGAGGCAAAGCCTGTCCCCATCTCGACAGTGCGTACTCCTAAGAGTGAAACTTGTGTAAGAAGGGCTGGGCTGATGGCACTGGGTCAGAGGGCACAGAAGTGGATCCACGTGGCCCAAGACTCTAAGGTGAGGTCACCGTGCATCATGAGAATGGGAAATTAAGGCCACCCACCCTTGGGGGGGGTGTTTCCCTGAGGGTGCTGCCCGCTGAAAACTGCTAGCGTATTCCCGTCTGGGTTTCACCTCTAGGCCCACAGCTACTCACCTCTACTCAGTTGGGGAGGCAGAAACTAACAGGTGATCCTGGAGGCTGGAGAAGAATTTTCCTATGGACCTTTCTTCTCAACAGGCACTCCCAGCCTCGGTGACTGATTGCAAGGGGCACAAGGAAACACTCTTTCAACTTATTGTACTTAATATCTTGATACCAGGGACCATAGGGATGGAAAACAAATGCTTATCCCTCTAAATGTGACATGTCTGGTCACTTTAATGCAAGCAGTAAAAATATAGTGTTGGTGGAAACCTGTACAAATAGAGCAAGGCAGTTCTGCACGTGCACACGATTGGTATTTGCTCTTCCCTTCTATGTGGTGCTGTGTTTTTTTTTTGTTGTTGTTGTTGTTTTTGCGGTACGCGGGCCTCTCACCGTTGTGGCCTCTCCCGTTGCGGAGCGCAGGCTCCGGACGTGCAGGCTCAGCGGCCATGGCTCACGGGCCCAGCCGCTCCGCGGCATGTGGGATCTTCCCAGACCAGGGCTCGAACCCGTGTCCCCTGCATCGGCAGTCGGGCTCTCAACCACTGTGCCACCAGGGAAGCCCTCTATGTGGTTTTTGTCGTGTCAGACACAACTGAGTGGGAGCTCCCCCCACCGCCACCAGCCCTAGCTGGAGTTAGTGGAGTGTGTCCCGGCCTGGAATAGGCCTCTTGCTAGGCTGTCACAACAGAGAGAGCACAAATATAAACCTCGGGCACGTAAGGACACACACAGGCCACAGAGCCTTGAAAGGGCTCTGTCGTGTTCCCAATGGACAGATGTTTATCCCACAGCATTCTTCTTGGGGTTTGTCCAGTGCATTAAAACAACAACAACAACAAAAAGAAACTGTTTAATTATTCCCTTTTGCTGCCTTTGCTTGTTTTGTTTTGCTCTTTTCTTTTCCCATACATTAAGAACTATTCGTGTGAGGAAATTCTGCCCAGCTGCTTTCTGGAACAGACCCTTCCCATAGCTTAAACCAGGAACCCTTTGTTCTTGGATCGGAGTGGAGCTCAGATTGCCTTGTCACATGTATCTTGGCGCTTCTTCCCTGAAGTTTATAAGCTTTTAAAAATCCATTTCCTTTTTACCCCAAAGACGATCAGCTTTCATAACTTTTCTTAAAGTGAATTAATCCAGAGCCCTTCATTGTTGCAGGTTTTCTTCTATGGTTCAGTCAGTATTTTAGTCTGCAATCGTGTATTAAGCACGTACTAAGTCTGGTGACTACCATACCACTATACTAGGTATCAAAAGAGAAATTCAGGGCTTCCCTGGTGGCGCAGTGGTTGAGAGTCCATCTGCCGATGCGGGGGACACGGGTTCGTGCCCCGGTCCGGGAAGATCCCACATGCCGCGGAGCAGCTGGGCCCGTGAGCCATGGCCGCTGAGCCTGTGCTCCGCAGTGGGAGAGGCCACAGCAGTGAGAGGCCCGCGTACCGCAAAAAAAAAAAAAAAAAAAAGAAAAAAAAAAGAAATACTTTTTTAGCTTCTAGTGTCCACCAGGTCTGCACTGGGTGCAGAAGAATCAGTAAAGAGCAAAACCAGATGTGGTCCTTGCCTTCAAGGAATTCTCAGTAGAGTGGTGGAAAAAGACATGGAAAGAATTAATTGCAGTTCAGGGTGATACATGCTATAATAGCAGGGTGTTCAAGATTCTTTGAGGAGTGGGAAGAATGTAATGGGCTCTGCCTCAGGCATCAAAAATAACTTCACAGAGTACCTAACATGGGAGAGTATTCTAGACAGAGAGAACAGTATATCCAGAGACAAGGAGGTATGAAAGAGTACGTTTGGAAAATGATAATTGGCTCAGTGGGGTCAGTATCTAGGGTACAAAACCAGGAGATACAGGAGATGAAGCTGGAAAAGTAAGATAGGCAGCCGGGTTGGTAAGGTCATTTCACATGCCAAGTTTAAAAATCTAGGGTATGTTGTATAGAAAATGCAGCGAGGGGGGGAGGGGGGAGGGGGCGGGCAGTAAAGGCTCTTAAGCAGAGAAAATACATACTCCGTGTTATGCGATGAATTGTGTTCCCCCAAACTTAATATGTCGAAGCCCTAAACGACACCACCGAGTATGTCAGAATGTGACTATATTTGGAAATAGGGTTTTTAAAGAGGTAATTAAGTGAAAATGAGGTCATTAGTGTGGGCCCTAATCCGTATGGCTGGTGTCTTTATAAAAAGAGGAGAGTAGGGCACAGACACATACAGAGGGAAGACCATGTGAAGACACAGGGAGAAGACCCTCTACAAGTCAGGGAAGGAAACCTCAGAAAAAACCCCAGCCCTGCTGACCCCTTCATCTTGTACCTCTCGTCTCTAGAACTGTGAGAAAATAAAGTTCTGTCGTTTAAGGCAATGACTAGTGAAACACTCTCAAAGAGAATATTTAAGTAGCTTAACAAAGGAAAACATTTTGGAGAATCCTTAAGGATTTCAGAAATATATTTATTTGTAAGTACAGTTGGCCCTCCATATCCACAGGTCCTGCATCTGTGGATTCAACCAACCAGGGATTGGAATATTCCGGGAAAAAATTCCAGGAAGTTCCGAAAAGCAAAACTTGAATCTACTGTGCTCAGGCAACTATTTACATTGTATTTAAGCTATTTACATAGCATTTACATTATATTAGGTATTATAAGTAATCTAGAGATGATTTAAAGTATTTGGGAGGATGTGCATAGGTTATATGCAAATACTACACCATTTTATATAAGGGACTTGAGCATCCATGGATTGGGGTATCTGCTGGGGTCCTGGAACCAATCTCTGATGATTACCGAGGGACAACTATAATCCGTGTATTTAATGACAGGTCATTTTTATCTAGTTGTTAAAGCAGTGTGAGTCCGTTTAGTAGACAACACTTTGTTGGCTGAGATTTAGTTACTCTGTATATTCCAAAGTAGTTAATCTATGGTACCTGTAAAATCGAGAAGATAATAATGTTCAGATGCGAATTGTTTTTCCCATGCTGTCATATTTAACCTGCATTTCTACCCCATGAGGTGGATACCATTAATATCTTTCTTATTACTGATGATGAAATAAAGTCTTAGAGAAGTTAGTAACTTTCCCAAGATCACACCACTAGTAAATTCAGTCAGAACCAAATTCTTCTATTTATCTGACTAAATGAGGGTTTTCAGTAATGCTTGGAAAGACTTTCTTGGACCCCATCCAAGTGCTTTTTGTTACAGAAGAACTCAAGGAACCCAGTGTAACGCACTTTCACATAAAAGGCGTTCCTGTGGGCTAGACTTGGAAAATACTTTTAAAGAAGGTCCAGCACAGAGATGAACCATTTTATTATAAAGGGCCGGAATTTCCTGTGTTGGATGGATAAAAAAGTGCATCTTTTCTATCTTTGGCTATTATAAAAGTTTTATCCTTTTTACCAAATTTTAAAATTTCGCCAGAATCTGATTTTCTCGGAAGGTCGTCACTCATAGCCTTGCATACTATAATCAGAGTATGTTTGTGACTTTTAGAAGCCATGGCCTGCTACTTCTGGAAGTCTGCTTGTGGCCTGGTGTGGTATGTTGGGGGTTCGCCAGTCTGCTTTGTATGGGCAATAATCACTCCTAGTGGCCATGAATTTTCTCCTTTCATTTATTCCAAATTCTCCCCCCATTTTGAGGTTTTGGAAGGTGGGGGCGTGCAAAAAATGAAATGGCTTGGTTTTATGACCCAAGGTCCTTTGAACCTTTTCTGTCCAATGCATTGTTGAAAGTTATCAGTGTGTTTATAATTCTCGGAGGACAGGAAGATTCGTTCTGAGCAAGGTTCTAATCTCTGAAACTTGTCTCTTAAATGGATTTGAACGACCTGCCTGAAAGTCGAATGGCTTCAAGTCAGACTTGAAATGCAGATAAGAAGATATTAGTATCTTCACATTTTTGTCCTTTGTGTCCTATCTGGGCACAGATCTGGTAACTTCCCCTGTGGTGTGAGATAGTTTAGTCTCACTTCTCCCCAAATCAGTTAATTCAACCAAACTTTCAGAAAGACAGAGACACTATAAGTAAGGGTTCTGTCTTATTACTCAGTCAATTATTGGTTTGACACTAATACCCGTGTTTTCTTCCTCATGGTGTGGTAGGGCTTCTGAGCAAACTGATGAAAGATGTAGCTTACCTCCAGTGTGTGGGCTTCTGACTATCTTCCTGCTCACACTGAAGACCTGATAACTGAATTTTATTACGGGTTTATTTAGACCTTTACTTCTATTTAAACCCCAGTAAAGGACTATGGGTCAGTCTTTTTTTTTTTTTTTTTTTTTTTTTTCTGTATGCGGGCCTCTCACTGTTGTGGCCTCTCCCTTTGCGGAGCGCAGGCTCCAGATGTGCAGGCTCAGCGGCCATGGCTCACGGGCCCAGCCGCTCCGTGATATGTGGGATCTTCCCAGACCGGGGCACGAACCCGTGTCCCCTGCATCGGCAGGCGGATTCTTAACCACTGCGCCACCAGGGAAGCCCTGGGTCAGTCTTTAAGAGCTGTTTTGAGCCCTGTATTGGAATTTTATTTCAAGCTGTGGTAACAAAGCTTGAAACATATTACTTTAATTATTGTTGTAGGTGTCTTTGGTTAAGGGAGAAAAAAATCACTTATACTTTAAAAACATTTTTATTTTACTCTAAGTATGTCCAATAGTGATGACGTGGTTGCTTATTACCTATTCTGGACGATGATTTGACAATATGTGTTAAAAACTTTTAAAAGGTTCATATCAGTTTTTCCAGGATTTCAGTATGTTGGTATAATTCTAACCTGGGTCTAACCTAACCTAACCTGAGGCCTTTTTAGCTGACATCTTTATGTTCTTTGTGACCTCTTCAAAGACACAATCTAAATATCCAGTAATAAGGGGTTAGCTAAGTATATTGTGACATATCAGTATAACAGAATCCTGTCAGCCATTTCAAAAATAATTAATGGCATGAAAATATATTTATAATACAGGGCATTCCAAAAGCCTTAAGTGCAGTTTTAAGTTTTAGTAACTTCAGAAGTACAAATGCTTCAAATTTCCAAAACCATTCTTTGAAAGTTTAATTATTTAAATTTATTTTCCACTTATTTCACTTTGTGAATTTTGAGAATTTTGAGTCATTTAAAGTTTTTTGTTTCAGGTAACATTTGTCAGAGAGACTAGAACAAAAAAGTAAAATCAAAAATTTATCTGTTTGAAATTTTACAAGTAATGCGTATTTTATCATCTTAAGCACTAAAACTATAAAACAAAAGATAAGTAGAGGTGATAATTTATTAAAGTAGACTTCTTAAGCAATATGTGCAGCTTGATTCCAATTATGTAAAAAATATATTCTTGCATGTGTTGGAAATTAAAAAGGAAGGCTATTTTCCTGGGATAATAGGATAATGAATTGTTTTAATTTTCCTCTGTGCTTTTCTCTGTTTTTGAAGTTTTCTACAATGAACATGCACTACTTTTTTAATTCAGAAAAAATGTTATTTAAATACTTGAAGGAATAGAACTAATATTTTGACTTCTCTGAAACCCAAAGATCACAAGTAGTGTGTGTAAAAAGCTAGGAATATTAACTCCATCCACCAATTGCCATTAAAGTAATTAACTTAGCTATTAACTCTGAAAATAAAGAACAATTATAAAGTATAAGAAAGATTCTTCCCTAAAATAGCTAAAAGCTATGTTACATATCTTTATGTTTGATTGAAAGTATCACATTTTTAAAAGTTATTTTTAGGTGTTTGTGAACTACAACAGAATCATACAACTGTAAAAGGGAGATTAGAGGGCATTTTGGTTATTATTGTTTTGTATTTTATGGTTCTAAGAGATTATACAAAGATAAATGGGTAGAAGCTATAAAAGAAAAGAATTTAACTTTGCAAGAAATTAATTTCTCTCTCACATTTTAAAGCATTTTTAAAAGAAAAATCAAACAGTATATCCATAAAAGGATATACAAATTTTAAAAACTTTTAAGTGAAGAAACGATATAAAAGGATATACAACGCAAAGTACATTTCCTCCATTCCCAGACCCACTCGGCTTCCAGGTCCTCTCCCCCAGGATAGCCAGTTACAAGTCTGTGTGTTCTTCAGGAGTATAAAAGTGTTTATGAATGTAACTTTTCTGTCACTTGTACGATATTGAACTATACAAAGTATGCTGCAGCCTTTTTTTTTTTTTAACTTCAAAGTATATCACAGAGATTGTTCTATATTAAGCCAGGTGGGTCCATTGGATGTTTGTAACATAATTCATTTAATCAAATCCTCGTTGATGGGCATATGAGTTTTTGTTTTCAGTTTTTGATCTTTTGCTATTATCACTAACAATGAATATCTTTATATATACCCTGTGGAGTACTGTTAATACAGTCACATCTATCAAATGATGAGAGATGGTGGTGATATTCTCATATCCCTATAGCACTTAATAGTTTTGAAGGCTTTTCCCCTATATCTCCTTATTTGCCTCATTTGTTTGCCTTTTGAAATGGTTAGCTCTCCACTGCTGGAAGTGGGCTACCATCAGGTGCATTTCCAAGGTTGCTATGGAGAGAGGATCATTCATTTAATGGTTGGGGGGTGCCCTCTGGTTAGGGAGTCAAGAAATGAGGCAATCCATTCTTGTTTTCCTGTCCAATAGGTCTTCCCAAAATAAAGGCTTTTTTTTTTTTTTTTAGCAGTTGGTGTTTTCTTACTACTACCAACTGAAGACAGGGGAAAGAAGGAGGGCGATCTCGTTGTGCTCTAATTGTTTTTCATGTTTAGTGCCCTGTGCTCATTTTTAATTGGACTGCTGTGGGTGAGAATTTCATTTACCCCTTGCTTGAGGTACCGCTTAATTCAGTATTACTTAATAAATTATGTCATTGATACCAGGGCCGACTCTTCCAGGGTTTGTGTAACACCTGGAGTGTTTAGTGACTTGTAAGAGACATGTCAAAGAAGGTTATAGATTTGGACCTTATTTTCTTCAGATTTGAAAATTAATGTCATTTCCTTCTGTTCAGCTAACTTAGAAACAATGGCTACTTGATTTCTTTGTGTGTACATTTTAGAGCAAAGGACTTTCTTAGCAGGGTATATGTTCTTCAGAGTTTAGTTCAGGGATATGATTAAAATGGACCAAAAAAGTCAGAGGAACTCGGGAAATGTAACTGTGCTGAAGATTACCTACCTCTGTTGTGTTTTGTTTTCTTCTGAGGGGTGCATGTGTGTGTTTACATTATTCAACATACTATCCTTAATAGAAATGACCAGTCCTTTTTTTCCGGCATCTGATGGCATGATCAGATGAGTGCATTTGTTCAGGGCTTTGAAGAACCACATCTACAATAATATGAATGGGTTTGTCTCCCTATTTCTAATTGTTGGACATTCATTGTGTTAATTTTTCCTATCAAAAAGGCAAGAACAGGTTCTTGTAAGCCTTTGGAGAATCTCCGCTGAATGGTTACAGAGCAGGGAAGATGCACCTGTGTTTCATTCTCCCCCCACATTTAGGCCCAGGACACCTACCCTGCATGCATTTGCTTCCCTGTTCTGCTTCTGGCTCCTTTGGACAAGAAGAGCACTGAAAGGGGAGGGGGCCAGAAGTCCAGGGCTGTGGGACTCTGCCTTGACATGTCTTTTTTTCCCCTGGACATTCTGGAAATGTTCTTTCTATCAGCTTATAGTTCCCTGCACAGAAGACTTGTCTCAGCAAGATGTGGCTGATCTCAGAGTAGTGTGTGTGTGAGATAAGTAAGTAAGGAGAAACGTATTCCTGTATTCTCTTGTTGAATAGAAAAAGAAATCAAATTTAGAGTATCGTCAACAGAGCATTCCAAATATGCTTTCTGGGACTTGGCAATTTAAAGCAACTTTTAAAATCTAAAACCTCGTGCATTAGTCAGCTCAGGCTACCATAACAAAACACCATAGACTGGGTGACTTAAACAACAGAATTTTATTTCTCACAGTTCTGGAGGCTGGGAAGTCCAAATTCAAGGTCCCAGTCTGGTCAGTTTGTGGTGAGGGCTCTATTCCTGGCTTGCAGAGAGCTGCCTTCTCACTGTCTTCCCCACATGGCAGAGAGAGCAAGCTCTGCAGTTCTCCTCTTATAAGGGCACTAATCCCATTGGACCAGGGCCTTACCCTCATGACTTCATCTCACCTAATTACCTCCCAAAAGCCCCATCTCGAAATACCATCACATTGAGAGTTAGAGCTTCAATATATGCATTTGAGGAGGGCACAAACATTCAGTCCTTGCCTGAGTTAGTCTTGTGGGGGTTGCCCTGGTACAGGTTACCATCTACTTTTGACAGACCCTAATTGAGCAAAAACTGACTAATGATATATAAATAAGTGACTCTATTTACTTTTCCCCCCTTTAGTGTGTACAGTTCAGAGTGCAGCCCAAGCCTGTAGGCCTCATAAGACTTCAGGCAAGGACCAAGTAGGCTGCCAGATCCCTCAGACCCACACAGGCCCAGGAAGGGGTGAGGAGGGTTTTCTTTTTTAATTAGCTATCTGGGATGTCCTAGGGCTCAGAGCACCAGGAGGGTGTGTACTTGAAGTCATTAAAAGCGGCTACAGTGACCCAAGCCAGCTCCAGTGATCTGGCTCCCGGGTTTCGGAGTGCAGCAAGGGCAAGACTTTGGATCACACTGAATGTGGCTTTAATGTGTGCAGACTGCCTTCATGCCAGGATCACAGTGTCCCTGATTTTTCCTTGCTGTTTTTAGATTTTTAACTCAGTCAAGTCCAGTTGTTGGATTAACGTGACGTTGTCCTTTCTTTTTGATTTATCAGTGCATCACTTAATGATGTACTGCCCAGAAATCAATGACAGCTCTGTATTGCCAATGAAAGTTTCTGGCAGCTGAAAGCATTCTGTGGTACAGGTTGATACATGACCTCTGGGTTTGCAAGCCTTGGACATAATCCAGGAGAAAACGAAAAATGAAGATGAGATTGAGAAATCGGATTTACAAAGTTTAAGAGAATTAGGAGGATGAAGAGAAAATAAAGATTAACCGAAAACCCCTTTAGTATACAGGTATTTGAGTAAAGCACAAATTATTAAGGGGCAGGATCCCTTGCTCTAGAGTAGAATGGTACTTTCCAGCCACTTTATCTGTGAAGCGTCTTTCACTAAGGAGTTTTAATTTTCCCATTAATCTTTGTAATAAAATCAGAAATGTAGTTTTCAGTAGGACTGTGCTGTAAACCCTTGGGATGGCCTATTAGCCCATTCATTCACTCATTAAACCAATATTTATTGGGTACTTACTGTGTACCCGGCAGTGTTCCAGGCACTTGGGGGTACAGCAGTGAGCAGAACGGACAAAAATTCCTGCCCTCGTGAAGATTACGCTGTAGCTGGTGGGGACAGAATAAAATAAACAAGAAATATGCAGAAAAATAAAGCAGGGAAATGGGGTAGGGTGTGTAGGTGGGGGTAGGGGTGAGAGATGAAGTTGGTTGGGGGGGAAAGCCTCCCCGGGAAAGCGACATTTGAACAGAAGGAAGTGCAGGAGCGAGCCCTGCGCAGATCTGGGCGAGGAGCATTGTGGGGAGGAGCGTCAGCAAGCACAAAGGCCTGTGATGGGGGCTTCCCTGGTGGCGCAGTGGTTGAGAGTCCGCCTGCCGATGCAGGGGACGCGGGTTCGTGCCCCGGTCCGGGAAGGTCCCACATGCCACGGAGCGGCTGGGCCCGTGAGCCATGGCCGCTGAGCCTGCGCGTCCGGAGCCTGTGCTCCGCAACGGGAGAGGCCACAGCGGTGAGACGCCCGCGTACCGCAAAAAAAAAAAAAAAAAAAAAAGGCCTGCGATGGGAGGTTACTGACGGTGATCAAGGATCGGCAAGGATCCCAGTGTGGCTGGAGCACAGCGTGGCAGCGGGGAAGATGAATGATGTGACCTGTCGTTTTATCAAGATCACTCTGACTGCTGTTATGTGAATGGATGAAAGGGACAAGGGTAGAAGTCAGGAGACCAATTAAGAGGCTTCTGCAAGAATCCAGGAGAGAGGTGACGGTAGCTTTGAGTAGAATGATAGCAGCAGAAGTGATGGTGAGTGGCAGGCTTCTGAATATACTGAGAGAGTTGAGGATTTCCTGATAGACCGGATGTGGAGTGAGAGTGGAATTAGGGGTAATTCCAGGGTTTTTGTTTGGTTGGTTAGTTTTTATTGGTTTAACTGAAGAATTGAATTGCCCATTACTGAAATCAGAAACACTGGGTAAAGCAGGTTTTCGGGAGAAGATCAGGAGTTAGGTTTTGGATGCATTAAGCTTGAGATGTCTATTAGATCTCTAAGTGGATGTGTCAGTTACAGTTGGGTATGTGAATCTGGAGCTCAGGAGAGAAGTCTGGCCTGGAGATACGTATTTGAGAGTTGTTGATAGATAGGTGGTATTTAAAGTCTTGAAACTGGCTGAGCTCATGTAACAAGCAAGGGTAAGATGGAGGAGAGAAAACTGAATCTGAGCCCTGGAGCTCCAACATGAACCAGCCCAGGGGCAAAGGTGAAAGTCTAAGTCCGTGTCAGCAAACTTTTCCTGGAAAGGGCCATAGAGTAAAGAGTTTATGCTTTGTGGGCCAACAGTTCAACTCTGCCCAATGTATCACAGAAGCAACCATAGACAATATGTAAAGTAAGGAACAAGGCTGTGTTCAATAAAACTTTACAAAAACAAGCAGCAGCCTGGATCTGGCCCATGGACCATAATTTGTACCATAATTTGTACATCCCCGCACTTGTCTCTATGCCAGGAGTTTCCCTTCTTCTTTCTTTCTTAGACTCTGGGACTTTCTTTTATTCCAGGAGTCCCTTTTGAGTAGATAGCCATAGTGTGCAATAGGGCCAAGAGAAGTCCTAAATTCAAGATTTTACTTTAAGTTCTGTGCCTTATTATTTTTTAATTCACTTATATGAGGAGAATTACATAAGAATTACTGATGATGCGATGATGGGTAATCAATAGAGGTCAGTTACAGAGAAGGAGGCAGATTTGCAGCAGGAAAGATTTAGGCTGCATGTAAGTGAAAACTTTTTGATGGTAAAGGTTGTTCAATATTTTACCCAATACCGTTTATGGGATAACTGTCTTAAAAGGTGTTAGTTTTCTTTTGATTTTGTTTTTTAATGTTATTTCTACAATTTGGAGTAATCTGTGTACATTTCATAGCCTGAGGACAAAGGTGTAAATGCATGGCATTGAGTTTTCTTTTTGACCATTGGTAGTCATTAACTGTTCAGTGAGTAATGTGCGTTTAAGATTCCTTCATGTCTTTTTATGGCATGATAGATCATTTCGTTTTAGTGCCGAATAATATCCCACTGTCTGGATTTACCACAGTTTATTTATCCATTCATCTACTGAATGACATCTGGGTTGCTTCCAAGTTTTGGACATTATGAATAAAGCTACTATAAACATCCATGTGCAGGTTTTCGTATAGACATAAGTTTTCAACTCTTTTGGGTGAATGAATACCAAGGAGCATAATGGCTGAATTATATGGTAATAGTATGTTTAGTTTTGTAAGAAACTGCCAAACTCTCTCCCAAAGTGGCTGTACCAGTTTGCATTCCTACCAGCAATGAATGAGAGTCTCTGTTGCTCCACATTCCTCACCAGCATTTGATGTTGTCAGTGTTCTAGATTTGGGGCATTCCAATAGGTGTGTAGCGGTTTCTCTTTCCCTGATGACATGTGATGTGGAACATCTTTTCACATGCTTATTTTCCATCTGCGTATCTTCTTTGGTGTGGCGACTGTTAAGGTCTTTGGCCCATTTTTTATTTTAGTTGTTTGTGTAATTATCCCTTCGTGGGACTTGGTTGGCTGGCTGGCTGAGGAGGCGGAATTAAAAGTGTACTTCCAAAGAATTGTCACTGGTGTGTAAACGGTCCTTATAACCATCTAAAGAGACTAGGACTATGAAGAGTCAGCGTCAGAAAGGATTTGGGGTGTTTGTACTGTAGTTCAGGGTTCTCAGCCTTTAAACAGAAGACCAAGTTGGGGTGGGGGGAATCTGCTGTGGAATTATGGCAAAGACTGCAAATTCATATGTACACCAACTGTTGTTTGCAGACTAAATAAATAATGTCTAACATCTGTATACCATTCCTTTACAAATGAATACAGCCTCTGCTGTGATTAATAACTTGGAATTTTATTTTCAACTGTCACTGCACTGAAAGTCTCTTTTTATCATTATTTATTTTCTAGTTGCACAGATTCTTGAAGTATAACTGCTGCCATTCGATTAGTCCAAGAGGGTTTTTTTTTTTTTTTTTTTTTTTTTTTTTTTTTTGTGGTATGCGGCCCTCTCACTGTTGTGGCCTCTCCCGTTGCGGAGCACAGGCTCCGGACGCGCAGGCCTAGCGGACATGGCTCACGGGCTTAGTTGCTCCGCGGCATGTGGGATCCTCCCGGACCAGGGCACGAACCCGTGTCTCCTGCATCGGCAGGCGGATTCTCAACCACTGCGCCACCAGGGAAGCCCTGAGAGGGGTTTTGATGTGTTAAAATGTCCCTCATGCCTGAAAAGTTTGGGAAATGCGTATCTAGTCCAACCACCCAACTTCCTTTACAGCCCAGGACACTGAAATCCAGAGGAGTTACCCGACAGTCTTGGGGTGGTGGAGACTGTAAGTAATAAAGTAGGGACTAGATCCTAGTTCTTTTGGATCCAAAAGTGAGGTTTTTTTTTTTTTAAGTATGTCATTATGGTTCCCATCAGTCCACAGCATCTGTTTGAATCAGGAAAATTCACAAAAATACGCTTCTTCCCTCAATGTAAGTGAAGGCCATCTAATAATAAGGCATGAAGGAAGCAAGCCATAGCAACACAGTGTGACACATGAGGGTACCTGGGTTCACTTGAGAAAAGGCAGAACATTTCTCCAGCCCAGCAGCCATCTTACCGTGGAGCCAGTCACCAGTGCAGACAACATCTGAACAAGCCTGGCAGCTGTTCACTCCATTACCATTCTTACACAGGTTCTGCAGACACACTGTCAAACGAGCCACACAGCTTTGCCCTTTACTTTTGGAGAGAAGATGCTACACAAAAATAAAGTGCATTGATCTGTTTGTGAGAGCTGAGGGCAGACACCAACATCTGGTAACCAAATGGCGATCGTGTACAAAATGCATCTTCTGTTTATGTTTGTGTGTGTGTGTGTTTTTTTAATAGTTTTTTTTTAAAGAAAGGATTTATTTCTCTTGGGAAATCTTCATATCAGAGAGCCACGACGTAGTTATTTGCTCACAAAGATACATGCATAACTCTTTCCTTTGGGCTCTTATTCACACAAAACTTAACTCCTAGTCTGTTGAGCAATAAAGTTTGCATTTGGGCACAGGAGATAAGTGTATACTTGCTCAGTTGTGTCAGCAACTCCTTTACTATTGTTAGCTTTCTTTTGTAAGTGAAATAAATCTCGGGCTTTCTGTGAACCTTAACCAAAGATCCAGGGCTGTGACTTGAGAAGATTATTTTCACTGTCTTCTATTCAATTCTCTCCCTCCAAGTAGTTTTACAACTCATGAAACAGTTACTGTATACTGCCTTACATACAGGACATATTTCATATTAAATGCATCATTGGATGACATGCACACACTACTTTGTGAGGTGGCTTTAATTAAGTCACTTATTTTCTTGAGACTTTATCTTGATCATTTTCTCCCTTGGTTCATAATAAGATGGAAAAGAGTTCTGCCTCCACCGTTCCGAGATTTTGTGCTCCTCTCTCATGTTTACTGAGGCTGAAAAAAATCATGGGTGACTGACTGTAACCCATTTATGTTGAGAAACTGGGTCTTTGAATAGGTTAAAAAGCACATAAAGGCAGGTGTAGAAGGTGCTCGTCAGCTGAAAAGACCCACCCAGTTTGGAGTAGTATTAATGTATCAAAACCTCATTTCTTATCAGAACACAATTATATGAGAACAAACTCCAGAGATAAATTCATCTGCCTGCAGACAGAGCCATACACCTGAACCCCTGGTGGGTGTTTGTGTTTGGGTGTGTTTCTAGGTAGAATGATCTCATGTTCTGCCCTTGCCGCAGAATTGTGCAACACTGACACACACCTGTGTTTTGATCTTTAAAATCTCTCGTGGTTACGTATCAGGCACTTTTCAAAACCTTCATGGATGATCCAGAATGCACACCTGCCAGAAACATCACTGGGCACAGTTTTGGAACCGGCTTGGACTTCTGTAATGTTAAACTTCAGTTATGTTGAAAATAAACTAGGCCTCAAGTTCCAGTCTTCAGCCTGGGACTCTTGTCTGCATACACATTGGTCCCCAGGTGGTCCCCAGGGCAGGGGTCAGTGTGTGAAAGCTTTCCAGTTTACTCTTTTTTTTTTTTTTTTTTTTTTTGCGGTACGCGGGCCTCTCGCTGCTGTGGCCTCTCCTGTTGCGGAGCACAGGCTCCGGACGCGCAGGCCCAGCGGCCACGGCTCACGGGCCCAGCCGCTCCGCGGCACGTGGGATCCTCCCGGACCGGGGCGCGAACCCGCGTCCCCTGCATCGGCAGGCGGACTCTCAACCACTGCGCCACCAGGGAAGCCCGCAGTTTACTCTTAGAGAAGAGTGGGGACAAACTATACCTAGAAAGTAAAGCAGGTTACCTTGATCACCACCTTTCTTTTAGTTTCATTATTTATCTTAAATACTTAAGGTATTTTTTTTGCCCTTTTAAATACATCTTTTTCATAAAAGTTATTAGTTATTTATTTACTTACTTACTTATTTATTTATTTATGGCTGCGTTGGGTCTTCGTTGCTGCGCGCGGGCTTTCTCTAGTTGCGGCGAGCCGGGGCTCCTCTTCGTTGTGGTGGGCGGGCTAAAAGTTATTTTTAAATGTGACAAAGCACTTCCTAAAAGAATTGGTCTTATGTGGAATATCACTGATTGCTTTCTGTAAAAGCTGGTGAATACCCAAAGGTAGGATTTAGTGTGGGAAATGGTAAAAAGAAGAGTGAAAGAGAGAGAGCCGAAAACAGGGCTTGCTTATTTAAAAGAGAATAACTCATGAATGCAAATTAATGCATTTCTGTTATGTCTGCGAATCCGTGGTTAAGTCCTACCTTAGCCTACCACCATATTTTCAGGGCAAAATGTTGATGTTGGTAAGTTTTTTAAAAAATTATTTAATTTTAACTTTTTATGGGCCATTTCAAAAATATACAAAAGCAGAATAGTATAATGAACCTCAGGTAGCCATCACCACCCTTCCTTTATCTGTGGTCAGTGTTGTACCCCACTCACTTCCCAGTCCCAGATGTGCCCCCCACCACCCCCCCACACACATACACTGGATTGTTTTGGAAACAAATCCAAAAATGCGTGGTAAGAATTTTCACCCTTATGGGGAAATTTTCGAGGACATTACTGTCAAAAGGGAGGTGAGAAGTATGGTCTAAAGGAGAAAACAGAGGAGAAGAGAGGCAAGTCATATTGGACAATACTGAGGAAAGGCTGTAGCCTAGCTCATTATTCTGTACTATTTATTGTAACACTGTGGATCATGAGGAATTCAACATTTTTAATAATGGAGAAATAGGTTTTGATTGTACCCATTACTGGCTCTGTGGTATGTAAACCTTGGTTGCTGACTTTTTTCTGTCGCATGCAGTCACCTCTCTCTCCTGAGCACCTCTGTACTCAGCCCTGGTCTTGCCTAGGAAAGTGACAGTAGCAAGATATTGAGCTCCTAGAGACCCGTAGAGAAAAGCCACTAGATGAGCATCTTGAGGGCAGGAGCCATGTCTGTTTTGTGTCTGTTTCGTTGTGGCTTCCACAGTGACTGGCAAATATTTGTTGAATAAGTGTATTCTTCCGTCTCGAAAGCTCTCACCTGAGTAAGTGGAGGAGGAATTGCAGAGGCCTTTTCGCCTGCAGTTCTGCTCTACAGTGCTTTAAAGACAAAGCAGAGTCATAGGAACAGTTCAGGGGATTCTTTGTACTTTGAGTCTTTTAATGTAAAATTTTATCTATTCTGTCAATTTATCTGTATATTTGAAATCTAAAGAAAAACCTTGATAATGGCCTCTGGCTTTTACTAACAGAATTGGAACAAACACACACATACATATACACACATAATATTGTTATTACTGTTCTCCTATAAGAGAACCATTGGGATTACTTTTTAAAGATGCTTCTTTACTACTTTTGTAATTTACAAGGGCATGCTTCCCCTTATCCCACCCCCAGTCCAGGCAGTAGATATGAAGGAATTCTCTGGAATTGAACCTGAGGGTTGCTGGGCATCAGAAATACAACGCAAATCCACCATTGGTTGTTAATGTCTTTGGGTCCATAAATATCAGCAAACTTTATATGAGGCATGGTGGATTCTGAACTAATGTTTCTTAATTAACTGTGCTATGATGACACAGTTTATTTTCCCCAAATACACCTGTCCCTTACAAATTATTCCTGTTTTTGTTTCTAAGAGAATACTGGGTGGGGTACCCTTAGCACTCTCTGTAGTGAGTTTGGGTTAAGCAGCTACCTGTTAAATACAGCATTACATATGACTCTCACAGCCATTCGCTTACACAGTCTCTGTTATCTGTAGCCTGCAATGTGGATTGAGATGGTTGACATGGAGGAACTCAGAAAAGTTGAGACTTGCATGAGATGATAAATTGCAAACATAGGCTAGATCCTAGGTATCTTATTTGCAAGTTTGCTGTTTTAAGCTCTAGACTAGGTAAACCCTGAGACATTGCCGCCATATGATCTGCGACACAATGCCAGCCTCGCATATTTGCTCCTGTTGCCTCTCGTGTTCTCCTTTCTGGGCATATATCACTTTCTTCATCCTACCTACACATTCACCTATGTGACAATGGCATAACATCCCAACCATCTAACTCGCTTGCCACTTAAAAAACTCTGTTGATGACCTCCTTAAACTTTGTGGTGAATAAGCTTGACACTGATTTATTATGTGGGTCAGGGGGACCCTGCAGTTCAAGGGCTTGAAAACAAGTTGGTTACAGTCTTGAACTATGCTGAGAAATAGTTAGGGCGAGAATCCAGAATCCAATAATGGGCCCGAAATCACTGAAAATAATTCTTGGGTATCAAAGGGTAGAATTTGGCCTGTGTCTTATAAACAACTGCCTGTATCTTGTAAACACACTCAATCAGATAGTAACGGGTATTTGTCAGAACTGCATATACCAGAGACTGAAATGGAAAAGTGGAAAGAAGCCATCATGAAACTGGGTTTCCCCCAACAGCAGGCCTTGGGGCCCTTTTAGAACTGACATCTAGGTACGTAGTGGGATGGTCTCTGCCGTCTAGGTGTGCAATGGGATGCTTTCCTTCCTTGTGAGCTCCCTAAGGACAGGAAGGCAAATCCACACTTCCTTGAACCCCTTAGTCTCTAGCCTACAGTTGAATACAGCAAACATATTTTTAATATTTGGGTTTTTATCTGCTTAATTCTAAGTTAGTACTGAATACAGATAGACTATAGAGTTTTAGACAAGGTTTGCTGAATTTATGAGTCCCTTCATTAAAAAAAAAAGATTTATTTCCTGTTGCCTATCAATATTCCAAGCATTGTAGATTTATAATTAAGTATAAATTATAGTTTTACTCCCGAGGGGCTTGCAATTTAGTTGGGCAGAGAAGACATATACAAGAAACAATAAAGAACACAACAGTATACACCCACTGTAATGGCTAAAATTAAAAACAGCGACCAAACCAAGTGTTGGCAAGGATATAGAGAAACTAGAACTTTCATGGGACTATAAAATAGTACATCTACCTTGAAAAGCAGTTTGGCAGTTTCTTACAGAGTGAAACATACACCTGCCAAATGACCCACTCATTCTACCCCCAGGTATTTAGCAGAAGAAATAAAAGCATTGTCCACACACATATTTGCAGATGAATTTTCGTAGCAGCTTTATTTATAATAGCTAAAAGGTGGAAACAGCTCAAATGTCCATCAACAGGTGACTGGATAAATACAATGTGGTATACCTATACAGTGGAATATTCCTCAGCGATAAAAATGAATATACTATCGAAACATCCAACAATGGATAAATCTCAAAATAATCATTCTGAGTGGGGGAAAAAAAGAAAACTAGACAAAGAAGAGTACATACTGTATGATTCCATTTATATAAAATTCTAGAGAATTCCAACAAGTCTACAATGACAGAAGGCCAATCAGTGGTTGCCTGGGGGTAGGAGTGATGTAGTTGCAGGAGGGAGAGATTTCAAGTGCAAGAAACTCTGAGGGATGATGAATCTGTTCATTATCTTGATAGTGATGATAGTTTCTCGGGTGTAGGGTATACATATGTCAAAAGTCACTAACATTGTATACTTTGAAAATGTGTGGATTATTTTATGTCAGTTTTTCCTCAAAACTGTAGGAAAAAAAAATTGATTGCTTAATATGATCATTTTCATTTAACTGATGACATCAATCAAAGAGATGTTTCCGACAGGAGCTCAGTGTCCTACTGATGTTGGCAGGAGATTATACGTGATGCCGGGTAGAAAAGCTAAAGCAATCACAATTTGTGGGTCTTTGTCAACTGGACTGGGTTTCTAGCGCCTGTTCTTAGCTTGTATTTGCATTTGTTTCAAAGAAACTGTTCTTGAGCAGTAGTTCTGTACCTATGAGGAATAAATCAGGCACATCATAAAATTACATTTTGGTTAGATTTTAATTTGTTCGAGTTAGAGGCTGATAATTCTGCACCCCTGAGCCCTTCCTCCTCAGGCATTAGGCAAGACGCTAGATTTATGCACTGCACTGAGTGAACCCAAGTCAACCCTCAGCGAGGAGTCTGCAGGCCTGGTCTCTGGCTGTGTCTGTGCCACTTAATAAACACTTGACATCGGCAAGTCATGTCGCACAGTCCCAGTTTCCTCATGTGTAAAGTGAGAGTAATAATAATACCCGTCCTGCCTGCCTCCCAGAATTGATATGAGAGTCATATGACCATTCTTTAAAAACTGTAAAATGGCATAAAAATGCAAGGGGTTATTGCCACTTCTGTTGTTATCTTGCCTGGGATTTCATTGCCTGCTTGTTCGTTGCTCAAGAAAACCCAAGGTAGGTAATCTTCGCAGCTTACGAGAAGGAAAAGAAGGCTATGTCATGAAACTTCTATGTAGAAACAGATGATGTCACTAAAACTTATGACATTATTGCCGTGGACACCCCACCCTGCTCCTTCAAAAGCAGTTCTCTCTGCCCTTTTTTCTCTTCCCTTCTCTGCTTCCTCATTTTTGCTTCATTCACTTAGTCAGCAGATATTCCCCGAGCACCTGCCAGGTGTCAGGTGCTGTAGGCAATAGAAATAAAACAAGGAAGAAAACAGATGAGTCACTGCCTTTGAGAAGCTGCCCTTAAAGTGGGGAGCGGGGGTAAGGTGGGGTGTGGTCGAGTTTGATAAGCGTTATGAGGGGGAAAGGAGGAGGCGCTCTGGAGCACTTGGTCCCCCTAACCCAGATGTGGGGAGTCGGGAGAAGGAGACATTTAAACTGAGACCTGAGGATAAGGAAGGGTTAGCCACGCAAAGCGTGGGAGCGAACGTTCCACTCAAAAGAAACAGCCTATGCAAAGGCAGAGAGGAGAGCTTAGTATGACCAGAGGTTACAATGGAAGGCAGGTGGGCGAGAGACAGATGAGGATGTTTTCTGGGGACAGATCATGTTGGGGCTCGTGTTAAGAGCAGGGGAAGCCATGGGTCAGTTTGTCGGCTCCCTGTCTCTGCGGTAGGTGTTCTGCTCTCAGCTCCCAAAGGTCCTTGTGAAGTCCTGTTGGTGGCCCTCAAGATTAAGAAGCTTGCTAGGCAAGATTTTCTTGGATGGAACCAAGCTTATGGTGACCAAACTGACTTTGTTTGCATTGTTTTTCTGCCAAGAAAACAGAAACCTCTCCAAATAAACAGTGACTGTCACTTATGCTCGTTAGTAAAACCGTACTTCTCAGTGTTTCCCTCACAACTTGTTGTATAGTTGCAACATAGGCATTTGAAATGGGAATCCTATACCAGAGAGAAAATTGTGCTCTAGCAGGGAAAACCAGAAAGGTTTGAGTACAGGGGAAGCTCTCTGAGGTTAAATGCAATGAGTTTTTTTTTTCTAATAGTGGGATAATTAATTTCTGTTTCTCCTTTTCCCAAATGTCACATTGGTGTTTTTAAACACCTTGGGGAAGGTATGCTAACTTTTGCAAGTTGCAAGAATGCTGTTAAGAACACATCTGCAGTTTTTGCTTATTTGTACTTGTGTTGGTCTTCCCTTTATCTTTCTATTTTATAGCTTTAGATGTGTTTGGACAGGGTTTCTTCTATACTTTTCAGATTTCTTAGTCTCTTATAGATAGTAATACGATATAACCTTTACAGAATTTTCCCCAGGTGTCAGGATAGTTTATTGGTTATTTGTTTTTATATCCGGATTTCTGTCTGGGAAAAAAAAATTCCTATGACATGAGAATTCCAAAGGGCAGAGGGCATGGACCCCATGGATTCATACTTCAGCAACCAAGGGAACACAGTTTCCTTCCTTTTAAGTGGGGGGGTGTCTTAGAAGGCCAGAGTCTCTAGGTACACTAGTGAATCATTATTGAGCAAAAAAAAATGTGTTGTCTGTTCACATTACATATGTGTGTGTGAACAACCTGTGTGTGTAAAAAGTGGCTCTCATCGGACGTAAGGTCTCATTCAGTGTATTTGACACAGACCATTAGTCAACTTACCAGCAGAAATGAGTGTGCCAGTTTGAACATAACACATTTTTCACACAAAATAGTTAAAAATTCAAGTCTGTCTAATACAGAAGTAGCTTTGGGCAAGTCTAACACACACATAAAGTATTAATTATTGGGCTTCCCTGCTGGCGCAGTGGTTGAGAGTCCGCCTGCCGATGCAGGAGACACGGGTTCGTGCCCCGGTCCGGGAGGATCCCACATGCCGCGGAGCGGCTGGACCCGTGAGCCATGGCCTCTGGGCCTGCGCGTCTGGAGCCTGTGCTCCGCAACGGGAGAGGCCACAACAGTGAGAGGCCCGCGTACCGCAAAAAAAAAAAAAAAAAAAAGTATTAATTTGAGCAAGCAAAGACAGAATCCCATCCCAGGGGCACTGGGGCTGTGACTAGTGCCAACAAGTTAGAAGGTATTGCACTGTGAGCCGCCATACTTCAGAAGCGCCAGCTTCCACCATGGTGAGCATCGTGCCTCTCAAAATAGTGCATAATTAATCCAAAGTTAAAGGCTTTTTTCGGAATTTTTTTAAAAATGTTTTTTTAAGCTAAGCTTGGTGTTTGGAACCAGGGACTCAGCAAACAGTGTCTGCTCTGCCATTCACTTGGCCTGTGTCTGTATGCTTGTCACTGATTTTTTTTTTTTTTTTTTTTTTTTTTTGCGTTACGCGGGCCTCTCCCGTTGCGGAGCACAGGCTCCGGACGCTCAGGCTCAGTGGCCATGGCTCACGGGCCCAGCCGCTCCGCGGCATGTGGGATCCTCCCGGACCGGGGCACGAACCCGTGTCCCCTGCATCGGCAGGCGGACTCTCAACCACTGCACCACCAGGGAAGCCCACTGATCTTTTTTTTTAACCTCAGTTTCTTCATCTCTGAATTGACGCACCAGTTTACCAATGAAAATGTCAGCTCCAGGAGGACATGAGCCCTTATTTTCTACTGAGGAACAACATTATGGGTAGAGGAAAAATACGTTCTTTTGAGTCACGCCGACTCTTGGTTCAAAGCTTCAGTGCATGTGTGTCCTTGACCAATTTATTTAGTCTCTCTGAGCTTACTCCTCTATCTGTAAAGAAGCAGCTCATAATACTTACTAGGCTGAAAGAAGAAGTAAAAAGAAATAGTGTATGTGAAATCACAAAACAGAGGACTTCTATGCTTTGTGAGTGCCCAGAATGTGCTTTTCTCCTGTTTACAAGTACCACAAATACTCGCTATGGAAAATGGGCATGGTGAATTAGCTTAGAGTGTTTCCTCTTTACAATTATCTATATGTCCTACCCTTAAACCTAGATGGAAGATGAAGACGGTAAAAGAGATTAGCTAGATAACGGCTATTTTTGTTCGAAGGAAGCAGGAAATTATGTCTACTACAGCTATGCTTTGGAGCCCTAGTAACCACACCTGAATCATCGGAATCATCTGGGGAACTTTCTGACAAAATATACGTCCCAGCTTCTGTTTCTCCCATAAGTAAAATTAAGTACCTGAACAACTCTCTGACTAAAAGCTCTGGAAATGAAATAACATAAAATAAAACTGCAAGAAAGTAACATAACCTCAAAAGCCAGAAATAGTGTTTAAGCGGGAATCCAGCAGAGTAGGTTAGCACTCCAGTCAGCTTTCACCCAGAGACATCTACCTAACCATGATGCCCTTGGACTTGGGTTCTGATAACTTGTTGGGTGTAGGGGACAGGAGCTAAATCCAAGGTTTTGCCCAAGGTGAGGAGTCTAATAAGAGGGACCCCTATAAAATCGGGGCCCCAGAGTGCAATACCCTCCATGTAAAGATAAATGAGAAAAGGAATCTGTAATACAGAAGGGGACAGCAAGGAAACATGCCTGCCATGACCTTGGTATTCGATAGAAGGGAGCAAAAGCTCTTTCCTGGGGATTCACAACTACAGGCAGCCCTCAAGCAAGTTTGCAGCCTGCATTTATACTGTCAGAGGGTCTGAAAACCTTTAACCAAAGACTTTCTTTTAACATAGTTTTGGGTTGTTGGTAGCCAAGCTGCCTTCCTGCTTTACATTCAAAGCACCTGCCCCCTCCGTACCTTCCTTGCCTTTAGCTCCAGTGACTAAATACCAGGAGACTGGGTCTTCTTCCAGTCTTCAGATGTTAGAGCCTTTAGTTGGCTGCAGTATTCTTTGTTAATATCAGTCTTTCCTCAGGCCTTTAGGTAAGCAGAGACCCCCCCTGAGATATCCATAATCTTGGGTCTTGACCTGCACGATGCAAGTGGGAGGGGGAAAAAAAGAGAGAAAAGAAGAGAGCTTTCTAACTATGCCCTAACTATATTAAAAGTCAATTCTGGTCTTAATAACCCTCCCCAAATAAAACAACCCTAAAGCAGGCTCTTTGTGGGCTTTAGGGATGGAGGCCAGGGGGGTGTGGATTAAAAGTGTGGTCATTTGGGCAGCAGGACAGAGAGGGGAGCATTCTGACCAGAGCAAGACCCCCTAGGGCAGTCAGAGAAGGAGAAAGTGGGTGACTGGGCCTTAGGGCCCCTAGGGCCGCTCCCACTAAGCAGCCTGGCAAGGCAGGATCAGGAGTGCCCACTGTTGAGGTGCGATTACTAAAAGCTAGAATTTGGGATTTGTTGGCTCGAATTTGTGTACCTGTTCCCATGGTTCTGTCCCAGCATACCTTTTAGTGCCTTCCTTGTCTTTGCAGTTCTTGGACTCGTTTTCATAATGCAGTGCTAATCCCTTTGCTGGGTCAGCACTGAGGACAGACAATTGATTTTGGAAGCATCGTGCCAGTTGGTGTAATCCCAGAAGCAAGGTGGCATTTGTTACATTGCATGCTGAATTGAGTTCTTGGCCGACTCACGGCCTCTGCTCTTTCATTACCTACTTGTAGCAAGTTGCCTGTTTTACGTGCATATTCTTGGCTAGGCTGGCACAGGTTAGTGCCACCCAGCTCTTCCTGTTCCTGGCCTGTATATGCTGCTCGGGCGGCTGTGGGTTTTTCTAGCAGATTACCGTCTTTGTTTCTCAGTGTAAAATTTTCACAAGTGACTTTCTTCCCTACCATACACCCAACTCCTAGAATTGTGCTTGGCAAATAGTGAGTGCTCAATAAATTCTCTGAATGAATTCTTATTTTGTATAGACTGCAGTTAAAGTCCAGAGGATAAAACTTAGAATAGGTATTAGCCAAGGAGATGAGGAACTAGTGTCCTAAGGCAAGACTGGAGAAGAGCTCAGGAGTTGTGTTCTCCCTTAATTTGGCAGTAAAGCAGGTGAGGAGGAGAGAAGCAGCTAGTGTGCTGGGTCAAGGTTGGCAGACTGGGTTCTAGGAAAGTAGCAGCATGCAGCAACTGAAGTTTCAAGAGCCTATAAGTTTCTGGCCAAAATTTGGGAACCACAGTCAGGTATAGAAAGAAATACCCTGGACAGTAAGACAAAGTAAGTGCTCCATAATTGACAGTAAAGCAGGGCATTGGTAGAGCTGGGCAGTCCCCAACACCCTGTTATTTTGTAAAGTGAATATTAGGAAACCCCTCTTCATTCTGTGCCTGTTAATAAAAATGAACTGCTAATCACAGTTAGCACTGCTGTCTTCTCCACTAAATGTATGAAATGTGCCTTTTAGGGAAATAACACATTTTACTCTTGTTTACCTTCTTCAGGGTTGATTTAGAACCTACTTTCTGAACAAGGCTTCCTATCTATTAGGCTATTGACAGCTGCACTAAAAGGAGAAGGCAGGACGAAAGGTTGAGCCTTTGCACTAAATTCCTTTCCCTCATCAGTCATTGCTGAGTCTTCGGTGTTCATTTTTCACAGATCATCATTCACCATTTGCCTCTCACTAGGTCCAAGTGTCTCTCTGCTGAATATTTTTGTACATTATTACCATCTACTAATGGAAGGCTGCAAAGGCTAATGATTTGTTAGAGAAGTGAATGAAATATAATGTTATCTATAGATACTAACCCTCTTTTTCACTCCCTGTTAATAAAAGCAGCGCATCATTTCAGATGGAAAAAAGGACCATGAACTATCCATCTGTAACCATCCTGTGCGCACACACTCAATTAGCCACAGGGGTCAAGTGCATATTAGTAGGCAGCTGGGAGTTTGCAGAAGCAATTAATTGGCCTCTTCATCTAGAAATAATAGTTTAAGTAACTTCCTCCTCTTGCTTACTTGACTGAAACAGCCAATCAAATTCAAACAATAGGTAGCATCATTGACCTTTCCAAAAATAGACTAGAACTACAAGGTTTGGCTTTTGTAATGAAAAAACTCTAGGCCATTTACAAGTTTACCAAGTTTTTTAATGGGGTGGGGGGGCGGTAAATTTCACTAATAACCAAAGAGTTATATCCTGTGTAGAAAACAAATATGGTTACCAAAGGGGAAAGGGGGTGAGGGCAGAGGGGAGAGGGATAAATTAGGAGTATGGGATTAACAGAGACACACCACTGTATATAAAATAGACAAACAACAAGGACCTACTGTATAGCACAGGGAACTATATTCAATATCCTATAATAAACCATAATGGAAAAGAATATGAAAAAGAATATATGTATGTAACTGAATCACTTTGCTGTACACCTGAAACTAACACAATATTGTAAATCAACTACAGTTCAGGTTTTTTTTTTAAGTAGGGAAAAAAAATGTAGAAAAAAAAAGTTATGTCCTGTGTTTCATTAAAAATAACCAGTATGCTATTCTATATTAAAATGTCTTTTTTGTTGTTGTTTTCAAGGATTTAACTATAAGGAAAGACAGAATCCTAGTATTATACAACGAGGATAGCAGAAATAAACAAGATGCCAGATTTTAGAGATGAATCTGAATTTCATATTCTTTGGTCTTAATATCACATAATGATTGTTTTTACCCAAAAATACCATATGGCTAATGTGGACCCTCAATCTCCTCAACATTTGTTTGCTGCTTTATGCACACATTTTCATTTATATTTATTTTTTATATGCGGGGCTTCGAGTAGGATGCCAAGAGAGATGATATTTTTGAGGAAGCCAGTGCCCACTCAAAGAGTCTGTGATGTTGGCCGAGGTGCCACACGGCGCTCTAAATCTCCATGTGCATAAGGAGCACCCTTTGGCTTGTGGCTTTAGTTGACACCAAGAGACAGTTCATTGTTAATTTTGCTTCAAAGCTCTTCTGTTGTGTTTAGGTGGGTTTTTAATATGAAGGGAAGGAAAGAAAAAAAATCAAGAACAAGCGTAGCCAAACTCTTAAGATTTGGCTCTTATCAGGAGTCTCATCTCCATTTTGTAGCCTCATCTAATCCTCCACAGCTTCTTGCCAGGGATTTCTTAAGTCTTGAGACTTACAAGGATGCTGGCAAGAAACTGCAGTGCATCAGCAGGAACAGGTTGCAAAATGAAGACAAAGCCTCTGGCAAGACGCAAAGACTGGTAGAGGCCTGGCCACGAAGCGGAGCTGAGGCTCCGGATGGTGAAAGATCACCATGGTCCCAGTACAGATGCAAAGACGGGATGTTCCTCCCTCAGGGGAGTCACGTGGGGTGAGCCACTGGGATGGTTGGCCAGGGGAGCAATTGCGAACAGCAGGCCAGGGGCATCCTTCCCCAGAGGAAGTTGAAAGCTTTAGAACCGAGAGTGCTCCGAGGTCTCAGAACGATCTCGGGATGCAGTTCACTCCTCCACTCTGATAAGGAGTGTGCAACCAGCTGGAAAAGCACTGCTGGGTCAGAGAAGGAAAATAAACCCTAGGGAAGATACCAGAAAGATTGGGTTAAACACTGCTTCACGGAGGACAACTCCTGACTGGGGTGCCTACCGTGTTCCCAATATTGGATTACTTTAGCCTTGCTCTGTTAGTTGTCCTCAACTTTGACCTTCCTCTCCCCCTCCCTGGCTCCTCCCCCACCCCACCTGTCCCCTGCTTCCTGTTGCCTCCCCTCCCTCCTTCCTTCCCTTCTCCTTTGGTGCCCTTTCCCTCCCTTTCTTTCTCCATCCTTATCCCCTTTCCCTTCTCCCCCTCAGATTTAAGAATTGACCTTTCTCTCAGTAACTTTATCAAGGACTGCTTATATTCCTACCGTGTTAAGAAGCTCCTCGGGACTTCCCTGGTGGCGCAGTGGTTGGGAATCCGCCCTCCCGTGCGGGGAACACGGGTTCAAGCCCTGGTCCGGGAAGATCCCACATGCCGCAGAGCAGCTAAGCCCGTGTGCCACGACTACTGAGCCTGCCCGCCGAGAGCCCGTGCTCCGCAACTAGAGAAGCCACCACAATGAGAAGCCCGCGCACTGCAATGGAGAGTAGCCCCCGCTCGCTGCAACTAGAGAAAGCCCGCGCGCAGCTGTGAAGACCCAATGCAGCCAAAAATAAATAAATAAATAAAATTAAAAAAAAAAAAAAAGTTCCTCAAAGGATAGAAAATGCTACTTTAATTCCAGCATCTAGTTGTTTCAGAAACAGCAGGGTGAATTGGACCTGACAAAGCTGGACTTAGTATTATTGCTCTAGTTTACGTGTTGGGAACATGTTAGCTGGGGCTTTTGTTAATTTAATACGTGCAGCTCGGGGAAGAGCATGTTATGGCATTATTTAACTTGTCTATAACATTATCTTTAAATATCCAAAAGAAAAAATTGAACCTATGAGTACAAATAATCAGAACTCTCGTCTTTGCTTTAGATGTACTGAAAAAGAGAGAGAAAATAAAAGCAAAAAGGAAAAGAGACTTAAATATAATAAAAATTTTCAACAAGTAGTACAAAATAAAGCCTGTAAAACACAATACAAATATGTGCCTTTAGTGCTTCAAAAATTATCTTCGTACCTCAGTCAGTAGTTTTAGGGAGAACTTCATGGATAAGTGTCAGCTAATTCATGCCCATGATTTTCTACTTTTTTTGTGTGGGTGTGAGTATCTATGGAACCTCAGGGTGGAGAGTTGAATTTGTCCTGCTGGTTAGTTAATATAGCACAGTATCATGACCACCAGTCTGTTCAAGGGCTGTTTATTTTCTTTTATTACTTCTTAACCCTCATCTCCATTCGATTCCCATTTCCATTAATAATGTTTTTGATATGCCCTTAAAATAGGCATAGTGTAGTTTTGTGGACTTTACGTAAGTGATGCTTTTCATTTACATAGGTGATATACTAAAGTTCTCATTCTGTTTCTTACATTTGCTAGGCTTTATGCTTTTCAGATCTTTCCTTTCATATGTACGTTGTTGAACCTGATTGCCACGTGGGGTTCCATACCAGGCATCCACCACATTTTGCTTTTCATCCCCGTAGTGACAAACAGCTAAGTTGTCTGAGCGTGCTGCAGGGAACATTCTTACAGCAGGGCCGGATTGCCCTTCCGGAAGGGCTGTGCCGATTGACGATCTCATCAGCAACCCTGGAGGATGCTTATGCTCCCACATCCTCGCCAACACTTTGTATCCTATGAATTTATAATTTTTGCCGATCTTCATGGCATCTTGCTTTAATTTTTATTTCTCTGATTACTAGGAGACTAATCATCACTTTGCTTTTACCCATTTAAGTTTCCCCTTCTGTGAATTGCCTGTTCATATTCTTTGCCCATTTTTACATTATTTCATGTTGATTCCCTGGAGTTCCTTACATATTTTACTTATTAATCCCTTGTTTCAGTCTTTGCCGTTATCTTCTCCCTGTGTGTTACCTATCTGTTCATTTTGTCTGTTAACGTCCGTCTTTGAACAGCTATCATTATTTATCCTATTTAAATTTTTGTAGCTATCCAGGAAAAATATAATTTTTTAAATAAATTTATTGATTTTATTTATTTTTGGCTGTGTTGGGTCTTCATTGCTCACGCAGGCTTTCTCTAGTTGTGGCGAGCGGGGGCTACTCTTCGTTGCAGTGTGTGGTCTTCTCTTTGAGGTGGCTTCTCTTGTTGCGGGACATAGGCTCCAGGCACGTGGGCTTCAGTAGTTGTGGTGCGAGGGCTTCAGTAGTTGTGGCACGCAGGCTCAGTAGTTGTGGCGCACGGGCTTAGTTGCTCCTCGGCATGTGGGATCTTCCTGGACCAGGGATCAAACCCATGTCCCCTGCATTGGCAGGCGGATTCTTAACCACTGCGCCACCAGGGAAGTCCAGAAGTATAATTTTGTATTGGCATTGAACTAGAGATTGGCAGTAGATGATATGAAAATTATGACTGTTATTAGGCCATGGCCTTAGAGATTTAAGAAGTAGCCTGGTCTCTGAGACAGAAGCAGCGTGCAGAATGTTACCTAGGAACTTTTAGGGACGCATAAGCACAGAGGCCCTACAGTTACCTGCAGTGTGAACCAGTGCTTGAGTCACTTGTGGGGCTTGTACTGGCTCTTTGGAATATCTTTTCTCAGTCTCTATAGGAATAGGGTCACTGCGACAGTGCCACTTCCACACTGGGTTGGTCAAAAGGCTCTTTTACTAGATTCTCTAGTCACTGTCTTCTTCAGCCAACCTGGATCACTGAGCCATTGAATTGAGGACAGCTGCCCAGGACAGTCGCTTGTGCATGCAGCCGACTTTCCATGAGCTTTTGCTGTGATAAGACACTGATGTGTGGGGAGCTATTTGTTACTGCAGCATTGCCTAACCTATCCTAACTAATAAAGTAGGTACTGTTATCATCCCCCACTTTACAGTTGAAGAAGGCACGGAGAGATTAACTTGCCCAGGTTTCTGACTTTCTGACCCCAGAGTCCACCATTTTAGCTTCAATGCAGTTTTTCCTGTGAAATTAATGAGATCTAAAATTTCAGCTGGCCTAGGTCCCAGCTCTTTTGTAGAGTATGGATTGAAGCTAAGTAACTTACTTTGCTTGTTTTAATTAAATAGACATTAGCAATCTGTGGCATTTATATGTATGTACCTGACTTATAGCTATAATGGATAAATATAAATTTATTCCTCCCAAAGGGCACTAGAGTAGTTTGGCTACTTCTAGAGGAGTATATAATTTTACCAATACTTCAACTTTTAAAATTATAAAAGTTACATTGCTGACTTTCTTTTCAAATTGGGCAGTTTTCTCTGATTATTCCATGGAAAATGTATTAGGACTCAGGGAAGCTTTTGTGTCGAACAGAGATAGGAGGAAAGATAAAATTTTGAAGGCTGGAAGGGTTTCAAGGTGAAAGGGTCTGAAATGAGCAAATGTATTTATTTTCCAATATTTGTTGAGCACCCACTCTTCTGGGTGCTACATAGTTGAGCAATATAGGCAAAAATCTATGTCCTCATGGTGCTTATATTCTAGGAAAGAGTAAGGCAGGTATTCACAAAGCTTCCAGATTATAAAGCTCAGAGGTAGATAGGGAACCTTGAATGCCAGCCTTAGGTATGTGTATGTAATTCAGCTAGAAGGAGAGAGGGCCAAGAGTCTCCCATCAGGATGACCTGATCAGAGCTATAGACCAAGACTCCATTAGACAGGTGGAATTCAGGAATATTTGATCAGGAATGGAGAGTAACCAGAGCTGTTGACATCTTTTCTGAGTCTTCATTTTTCTTTTTGGTTCTTGATGATAATGATGATGATGATGATACTGATCCATGAGACGGTGATTGGGGCCTGAAATCCCACCAGTGTTCCACTTGCGCAGCTGCTCTTGTTGCCAAGCCCGTGCCCTTTGTCATGTTCCTCAATCCAAAGGAAGGGGCATCTTTTTGTCATTTATCTTTGAGGGAGGGGTATATCTTTTAATAAAGATTCCTTATAGGCCTACAGCAGCCCTGATTAAGTGGCAGTGCTAGGATTCGACTGCAGCCCTACCTAACTACAAACTCTGTGTGATTTTGCCACTATTTACCACTATTACGACAACTACCCCTATTACTACTGCTACTACGACTCCTACGATTACTACTGCTACTACAAGAGGGAGGAGAGGGAGAGGATAGCATCTGATATTTCTCGAGTGCTTGCCCTACGCCAAGCACAGCGTTCAGTGACATACACGCGTTATTCCATTTGATCTTCACAGTCTCCCTGTGAGCTGAGGACTGATACTAGCTGTCTAAGTGGCGGAATGGGGATTGAAGCCAATCTTCCTGACTCCAAATCTGAGGGCTTTACCCACTTTAGTAGTAGCTCCCCTGAATACTTAAGGATGAAGTATCTCAGAAAACAGAATTGCTGCACTATTAGAAATCAAATAAAAAACAATAACAAATTTTTAAAGCAACAAACTTGACCAGGGGATAGCATTAGTTCAGTATTCTGTCAATAAATGTTTCACATGATCTGTATATACAACCATCTTGAATGCTGGCACTTGAGGGAAAAATGTAAGGTTAAATGAGAAGACACTGTAAAAATAGATAAAGGTTGTTGTGAAAACAATGATGGCGATTTGGGGATATTTCAGAGAGTTTAAATTTGGTGGTATAGGCTGACTGTTAATCAGGTCTAATTTCATTTCCTTTTCCATATATGTCTGGTTCACTGCTAAGTCCTGGTAGCTTCTCCTCTGTGACTTAGGTCCCTGGTTTCTGCTGCTATTGTTTGCATTTTGTTTCTTTGCTTCATAAATGGAACAAAGAGAGAGAATACATTTTTCCTGAGCAATTCATAAAGAATTGTGAGTGAGGGGGGAGGTGTTAAAGGGTGTGTGTGTGTGTGTGTGAGTGTGTGTGTGTGTGTACACACCTGTGAGAATGCGATTGCCCACCTGCAGCAGATTTCACTGAGCTGTGATAGAAGATTCTTGTCCAGGTAGTTAGCTCTGGGTACCACTCTCCAGAGTTCATGCTGGTCCAGAACAGCCCTACTGCGATCAGAACAGATTCAGGGTGGGACAGAGAGAAGAGCCCAGCCCCAGATGTTGTGTCTGTAGCAGGCCATTCATGTTTATGGAACATTTCTTAACTGGGTGTTGTTATTTTTTTTTTAAAAAAAAGCTGAATTGTTGAGTTTGGTTTATAAGTACTGTAAGACAGTGGTTTTTGAGAACTTAAACAGTTTTTTTTAAGTTAGCAGAAATACCCCCTTTTCCAACCCCAATATTTACCACTTAGAATCAGGACCCACCCTCGTGGGACTCTGCTTATTCAGTCTTTCCCATGTCCAAAAGGGGCCCCTGAGGCACTGCCTTCTAGACAAATTCTTCTTTTATTGTACCTTTCCCACAATTTCGGTTTCCTTTTCTTTTGTTCTTGCATACCTGCTTGAGTGTTCACCCTCTTCTCCTATTCTTCAGACCTTTACGTAAGTTCCTTACATAAAGGAACTTATGTTCCTACTAACAATTTTCTCCTCTACCTGTTTAGGTAGGATTTGACAAACCTACCAGGTGAGCAAGGGCTCTGGAGTTGACAAATGTGGTGATGGGGGGTAAGCAACCTCTAAGAGAGTGTCAGATGAACTGATTGATGATAGGTTTCACCCTCTTTCTTCTTTGATCCTTGGTCCCCTTTCTCCACTGGGAGGCCAGAAGCACGGGCAGGTGCTTCTAGTCACCACGCTGCCTCTACCGGCTCTGTGTTCTCAGGCAAGTCTTTTCACATGTCTGAGGCTCAGTTTCCTGAAATGTACAGTGAGGCTAAATTAGGTCTGAGGGTCCCTCATAAGTTATTTGCAGTAATAAGTTGGGAGATTCACAGCCAGCTGAGTTGGTCATAGTTGCTGTCACACCCGATTCCCACAGCTCAGAGATCCTTTACTGGCTAAATGCAGGCCCCCGGGCTGTGTGTGTCCATGGCAAGAAGTCAACAGCTCTCCCTCCTGATTCCTCCTCAGAGTGGAGGTGGAGTTGGGGTGATGATTACTTTGTTTATCTCTGAGGCAATGTTTTCTGTCACGGCTGCATTAGGTGGAGAAGGTTCTGATTACCTATTCGAGATCTGTTAGGTTTGGCATCCCACAGATTGGGGTGGAGACTTGGCCAGTAATAGAAACTTTGGACTTTAGCCTGATCTTCAGATTCCCTGTAGAAGGTGTGGCCTGGGGGAAAAGGGTTACCTTGATAAGGAACAGAAAAAAAATGTTTTTAAGTTTCTAGACCCTGACTTAGAAGCATTGCCAACTGAGAGGAGGGAAGGCCTGCCAGGTTAGTAGAAGATGATGTACGTGCTGTAATCGTGCTGTTATTGTTGTCACATTACTCATTCATTCATTCAACATACATTCACTGAACAGCCATGTGTCAGATGCTTGTCCGGCCACTGAGGGTTCTTTATTCCTCGGGGCCAGTCCTGAGGACTGTTTTTACTTAGACATTTCGCCTGCAGTTAGGGTTTCCTGCCATTAGGAGGTAGTGCTTTTTTTGATCATGCTGCAAATCCAATCTTAGGGATTGAGATATAGGCATGGTTTACTTGAGATAGAGATTCTTGTATGATTTTCCTTTTTAGAAACAAAATTATTCCATAAAATAGGTAACTTTAAACTCTAAAGCTAGATGTCTATAATTTCAAGTAATTGGTATAGAGACAAAGCAGAAGTCTAGGTATAATCATGTACCTTGTTCACATACCTTTAACTGTTCTAACTGTTAACCCTGTGGTTCCATTTCCATAGTGTCTAAAAGAGGAACTTTCCATTCTTTTCTTACGCCTCCTTCCTTAAATGTAGAAATCCCAGGGCTCATTGGCTCCATGGCTTTGAGTAATGTCGTTCCGTCTCTTCAACACGTCAGCCTCTTGAAAAAGAAAAGCCTGAAGGGGGAGCAGGGGTCGGGGAGAGGGCTTTCTTCTGTGGCTCTCCTCCCCTGCTTTCCTGCCTTGTGTTAACTTATAAGATATCTGGTACCTCTCGCGCGTCTGGGATGGAGCCAGGTCCCATAGCTACAAAGATAAATAAGAAAGATGTGTTTCCACCCTTGAGCTGCTCACAGTCTACGAGGAAGAACAACATAAGAAATAGTAAATTATGCTACAGCATAGAAAGTACTGGGTTTTTAAAAAATTTTTTTAAATTGTTTTTAAATTTTTAAATTTTGTATTGTTAAAATTGTTCTTTGTTGTCATCTTTTAAAAATTTTTATTGAACTATAGCTGATTTACAATGTTGTATTGGTTTCAGGTGCACAGCAAAGTGATTCCGTTATATACATATACGTATATAGCTATTCTTTTTTAGATTCTTTTCCATTATAGGTCACTGCAAGATACTGAGTAGAGTTCCCTGTGCTATACAGTAGGTCCTTGTTGGTTATCTATTTTATATCTAGTAGTGTATCTATTTTAATGCCAAACTCCTAATTTTAGAGCACTTTTAATGCATGTAAAGAATTACCGTAACACTTGGCACTATGGTGCTATTCGAAATATTTACCAATCAGTATAGCTCTGGCAGTGATCAATCAGAATTTATGGAACTCCATCATCAGGATGGAGCCAGCTGGTGCTATTGCTCTGGTGTGTACAGGCTGAATGTCTGTGATGCCCGGCACACGCAAACTATGACTGTGGTGCACTGACTAATCAAATCCAGTCTTTATCCCATTTCCCTAGTAGAAAGTGCTGTGTTTGCATTATGAATGACGTATACTAGAATAGTAGAGAGTGCTGGTAACTTCCTGAAAGACTAAGGAGTAAGCGTTTCACCAAGGTTTGATAATGGTTAGGCTGGATATTAAAGAAGGCCTTGGAATGCGCCCAGTGGCAAAGGTGGTAGCAGGAGATAGTATTTCACCTTCACGTCTCAAGAAAAGAGAAAGATGTCAAAAGCATGTGCTCCAGTGACTTTTTTTTTTTTCCAATGAAAAAGGAATTATTTTCTGTTTTTCCCCTTGAGAGAAAGTTATAAAGTGCAAGAGAAAGGAAAAGCAAGGGCAATCAAACCTTCCTCCTCCTAATAGTGCCAGTAGAAACTCCTGGATTAGGTGTTCCTTGAAAGTGAAGTACAGTAGTCATTAAAGCTTAGTCATTAAATACTTTTGGCCAGTCCCTTAGAAATGAATCTCCAAAAAGGTAGAAAAAAAGTAGTTCCTTGGAGAAGATTCCTTGAAATGATTATATTTCTTTTAAACAAAACATTTAAAACATTTAAGCAGAATACAGAGATTTTGGAACAGAGACATAAAGTGATTTCATATCAGGGTTAACTCTTAATTCCTTATGCAAATGAAGACAGAGGTAAAGACAATTCAAACGTTTTAAATCTGGTTTCAGAATGAGACGTATATGATTTGGTTCTCCAGGTTTATCATGACACTTTTCTTGGCTCAATAATAAAGTGAGTTTGCATTCCCTGAGCGTATAGCAGCCAAAACCTTCAGAGGGTACCACAGAATTTCATTCTAATGTTGTCTGAATCTCCTATTAGTCACCACAAAAGAGAATAGTAAGGTTGGTTTTGGAAACTGATTAACTGTTGTCTTTACATTGAGTTAGATTGGTACTTAAAAATATTTTTTTAAGAAAGTTTTCGAACATCCTCAAAACCAGAGAATGTAGTATAGTGGACTCCAGGTAATTATCCTCCGTTTTTAACATTTTGTCATACTTCAGCTATCCTCTCTTCGTCACTTTTTTTTTTTTTTTTTTTTGCGGTACGCGGGCCTCTCACTGTTGTGGCCTCTCCTGTGGCGGAGCACAGGCTCCGGACGCGCAGGCTCAGCGGCCATGGCTCACGGGCCCAGCCACTCTGCAGCACGTGGGATCCTCCCGGACCGGGGCACGAACCCGCGCCCCCTGCATTGGCAGGCGGACCCCTCAACCACTGCGCCACCAGGGAAGCCCTCTTCATCACTTTTTAAACCTGCATTCATTTGTGTGTATGTATGCACATGTGTGTGTAGCTCTGTGCAATTTTATCTGATGTATAGTTTCATGTAACTATCTCCACAATCATGATCTAGAACTGTTACATCACCACAGAAGAACTCCTTTGTGCTATTTTACATTTGCATTATAGTTAGAGATTTATTTATCTGTCTATTTTTGGAGCACAATTACAAAAGGTACTATGCTTTTAATTTTGGTTTCCATATGTTCATTACTAGTATATATAGTAATATGATTAATTTTTATATGGTAATCTTATATTCTACAACCTTGCTGATTTTGTTTATTAGTTCTATGAGCTTTTAGTAGATTCCTTGGGATTTTCTACATAGGCAATCATGTCATCTGCAAATAAGGACGGTTTTATCTTTCCTTTCTGATCCGTATGCCTTTTATTTTATTTTCTCACCTTACTGCACTGGCTAGGACCTCCAGTACTATTGAATCAGGGTGGTGAGAGCAGACATTCATGCCTTGTTCCTGATCCTAGGTGGGGAAGCTTTCAGTCTTTTACTATTAAGTATGATGTTTGCTGTAGGATTTGTATAGAGGTTCTTGATCAAAATGAGGACGCTCTTCTTTATTCCTAATTTACTGAGAGTTTTTGTCATGAATGGCTGTTGGATTTTATCATATTTTTTCTGCATCTGTTGGTATGCTTATATGATTTGGCAAATGCCATCTATCCTGTAACTGCTGTCTTCCCCAAGTACTCATTGCAGGTCTCATATTGCCAGTGGTAAAATATGTTAATCTAAAGAAGAGGAAGATTCTAGAGAAAGCAGTTTGGCGTATGAATTCATGTCACTGTTAATTCTACATCTATGAATGCTAAGAAGAATTGGTCAAATACTTGTTGGAGGTCTGACTTTGAGGTTCGTTCCTTTCTTAGCATTGTTGTAATATTTACTGAGGCAGGTATAGAGCAGAGAAGTTAAGATAATGCACTTTGGAATCAGATTTTGTTCTAATATGGCCTTCGTCATTTACTAGCTTGTGTGACCTTAGGCAGACTACTTAACTTGTCTAAGCCTCAGTTTCCTCATCTGTAAATGGGGCTAATAACTATCTCATGTTGTTGTGAGGATTAAATGAGATAATAAATATATATATAATGCTTAACAGGTAACAGACATTTAATAAGTGCTCGCTGTTGTTGTTATTTTGTTGCTACAACAAAACACAATATATTTTTTGTATAGAAAAAATATACAAGTGTTTGTATATTTAACAGTAATTTATTAAACTCTCTTTAATATGCAACAGAGTTATATTAAGTGCAAATTCAGTCTTAGAAGAATGTACCATTTAATTTTCAAATATCCCATATATTTGAATAAAAGAATGAAAACTCTCGTCTCTTCCATCCATCTAAGACCAGTCAGTGGTTGGTCCTTACCCTCCCACTCCTTCCCTTTGCACCTGTCCTCTTTTTCTTCCTTTCTCCTTCCTCTTCATTTCCCTGTTTTTTTGGTAACAATCAAGCTGTCCTAGGTGACCCAATTTCTACCCCTCCACTCTTGCCTACTCTCATGGGAATTTCCTCTTTCCCTTTTTCCTTCATTTTACTCTTTCAGTTTCTCATAGTTCCCATAATTGTATTTTAGACTATCTTTCTCTTTAATCTCTTCCATTTCCTTGGAGAACCTCAAGACAGCCCAGAAACCTCAGGACAGCCACTCCTCATGGTTTGTTTGCTCTTCTATTTCTGAGCCAAAAACGACCACAATCATGACTAAGCTATCTGAGAGACACCTGAATCCAAAGTAATAATAATAAAAAATTAGTGACATTAATGTCTAAAAGCCTGATGGTGCCCAGAATTCCTTAATAGAATTTCTACTAAATTTTCTACTTCTCTCCTCATTTTCTTTTAATTAACACTTCTTTTCCTCAAATGACAGTGTGAAGAAAAATTAAAAGCTCCAACTTAATTTTTGGTTAATTGCTACATTTCAAAAGAATTCACTTCTACTATTTTCTCAATGTAAATTTATGGTATTCCTGCCACTTTATGAATTTGAAAAAGCTTTAGTGGATTGGCCTGAGTCTAACCTCCTTTATAACATTCTTTCTAAAGGAAAATGCTTTCCCCAAACTCCTCACAAACAAGCTAACTTGAGGAACCCACTCTGTTGGTAAATTGGGCCCTCCCTGTACTAAATGTTCCAACTTGTAGAGGATTGCAATTCTGATTTCAGGTATTTTAGAGAACCAGACCAGCCTGTAAGTGTAGTACTTGGTTCATCCTCCTTGGAAAGAAACCCATCTAATTAGAGTTGCCATGACAATTCTGTTTTCATGCAATGTAACGGACTTATTGACCTGAAGTCAAGGTTGATGGAGCACAGGTACAAGTTGGTGACAGAAACCATCATCCATGACCTTAGAGTACTGGCTCCATGTCCCTCCTAGATGCTTTTCTAATTTATGCCCCTAACAAGCATGTATTAAGCACCTACTGTGTGGAAAGCTTATATAAGCCCATGAAATATCTACCGTAAGAAGAAAGAGACAATGTAAAACCCTCTCATGGGCATAGAATAAAATCCAAATACCTCACCATCACCTTCATAATCCAGCCCCTGCCAGCACATTTGACCTTCTCCCACCCTCCCCTGTGCCCTGCACTTTGGCCTCATTTGTTGACCTCTTTCTGTGCTTCTAGCACTCCAGGTTCTTTACCTACCATTTGAGCTTTTGCACTTGCTCTTCCCTCTGCCAGAAAGACTCTTTTCCCCCAGATGTTCACTTGCTTGGCTCCACTTTACCATATGGGTGTTAGTTTAAATTTATTTCCTCAGAAAGGCTTTCCTTGATTGCACTGAAGTTGCCTCCCACATAAACAGTCATGCTCTTTAACGTTATGATATTTTATTTCCTTCTTTGTGCTTTCTGTTCTCCTCAGTTATTTTATTATCGTTTATTATTATATTGCTTGTCCCTTAGTAGAATGTAAACTCTGTAAGAGAAAGAACAATTGTCCTGTTCCTTGCCGTGTCTATAAATATATGTTGAATGAATACATTGAGTGAGTGAATGAAGAAGAATTTCATGATCGTCAAGAAAGGCTCCATGGGTTGCTGCTTATTTATTTTGGAAAAGGTGATGGATATGATTGGACAAACATAATGGCCAGAAGGCATTTTATGTGTGAGGAATGATCTGTACTAATAAGTGCTGTGTGGAGGTCAAAAATCATTTGTTCAGTAAGAGCATTTTTTGAGTATCCAGATGAACTGCAGTGAAGGGACCACTTGGAAGGTGAAGGTGAAGGAAGCTGGATCAATGGATTACAGAATGTTAAGGAAGTAGTTCAGGTTTGACCTGAGAGGTACAGGGACTCATTCCAGATTCAAGAAAATAAACAGTGGGCCTACAGTAGAAACAGCAGAAAGCCTAACATGCTTAAGCATTTCTCTATTTGAAGAAACATGTCTAAAGTTGTAGAGTCTCAGGGGAGAGGAGAGAACGAGGGGCCAGTGAGATTAGTGACCTAGAAGGTTTAAAAGGAACCTTTAGCTACGCTTTCCTCCAGGATACGTTGGTTTTTGAAGTTCATTGAAAGTGTGATTTTTTTCAAACACTCGACAGTGGATACCACTAAACGAATTTATTTTTTAGTTTGGTTTGAATGTTGATTCTCTTTCCTATGAAAGAAACAGTCAAGTACAGAAGCATTAGAACTCATCAGATAGTAATAATAAATAACATTTTAAACTATGTCTGAGACACAGGATTCTTTCATTCACTTTTCACAGTAAGCCCGTGAGCTTTATGATTATCTCCATTTTACAGATGAGCAAAACTGAGGCTTAGGGAAGTTTTAAACAACTTGCCCTAAGGTCAGTATACTAAGTGGATGTTGGATTTCAAATCCTTGAGCCCATCAATTCCAGAGCAAGAGCTCTTAACCTCCTCATTTTTCTGGCTCATTCACACTTTAAGCTAATTTTTAAAAAGTTTTTATTTCATATCATGTATGTATGTCCATGCTTTTATTTGAGATGCTGACTTTCCTACTAAAAATAAATTACTTCTTTTTAGCCCACAGGTACATATTGCTTGCCTACTGTATTCAAGGTATTAAATAGCATATTAACATTAATTGAAAAATCACCTAGCCACTTATATATTGTATTACACTACAGAAAATTAAGTTTATTGAACTCATATTTCCTTTCCCTAAAATTCTCTTTGTGTGTCATATAACAGTAGATCTAATATAAACATAAGAATTGAAAGCATAATTTATATGGTTTGGGAATAGGGTTTTTTATGTTGATATTTAAAAAGAGAAAAAAGTTACTAGAATGAGGAACTGCCTTATATCTTTTACCTAGTTTCACCGATCGTTTATATTTTGCCCCATTTGCCTTAGTATTCTGTGTATCTGTATTTATATATTATGATTTTTATTATTATTATTTTTTTTTTGCGGTACGTGGGCCTCTCACTGCTGTGTCCTCTCCCTTTGCGGAGCACAGGCTCCGGACGCGCAGGCTCGGCTGCCATGGCTCACGGGCCGCGGCATGTGGGATCCTCCCGGACCGGGGCACGAACCCGTGTCCCCTGCATCGGCAGGCGGACTCTCAACCACTGCGCCACCAGGGAAGCCCTATTATGATTATTTTTAACTCAGCCATTTGAGTGTAACTTGGGGACATGGACGTTACCCTAAATGCTTCAAATTGTATTTCCTAAGAACATGGGCCTTCTCTTAACATAGCCACAGTGCAGTTATCAAGTCAGGAAACGTATCACCGACACAGCGCTATTATCTAATCCGCAGTCCATATTCTAATTTTGTCAGTTGTTCCCATAATATCTCTGTTAGCTACTCTTTACTCTGGTCCAGGATCCAGTCCAGGATCACACGTTGCCTTTAGTTGTCATGTCTCTTTGTTTTCCTTTCGTCTGGAATGGTTTCTCAGTCTGTCTTTATCTTTCTTGACCTTGACAGTTTCGAAGGGTACAGGCCAGTTATTCTGTTCCTCAATTTGGGTTCATTTGGTACTTCCTCGTGATTAGATTCAGATTATGAAATTTGGCAGCAGCGCTGCAGACATGGTGTGCGTCCTGAGTGCATCGTACCGAGATGTACCTGAAGTCAGTTTGTCCCTGGATTGGTGACGTCAGCTTTGATCGCTTGGTTAAGGCGATGTCCACAAGGTTTCTTCACTGTAATGTTACTAATTTTCTCTCTGTGATTAATAAGAAATTCATGGAGACAAGTGTTGAGACTATGTAAGTGTCCTCATCAGACTTAACCCACTAGTTTTAACATCCACTGATGATTTGCTAGCTTCATCTTTCCTTCTACATTTATTAGTTGGCTTTTTCTACTGTAAAAAAAGAGCCTTCCTCATTTATCTATTTATCCATTCATCTGTCAATAAAGGACTTAATGATTCTGTTTTATTCCACAGAATCTACACCACTACTGTCATTATTTATCTTGTTGCATAAAGAAAGATCAATTCATCTCATTGTATTTGCTTTAGAAAATAGTTGTATTTTGAGTGCTGTGTAGATTTCTATGGCTGCTGTAACATATTGCCACACCTTTAGCAGCTTAAAACAACATAAATTTATTACCTTACAGTTCTATAGGTCACAAGTCCAGTGCAGTTCTCACTGGCCTAAAATCAAGGTGTTAGCAGGCTGTATTCCTTTTTTGGAGGCTCTAGTGGAGAATCTGTTCCCTTGTTCCCTTGGGATATTAGAAGAATCCAGTGCCTTGCAGTCATAGACGTGACACCCACGTCCTTGCTGGAGGTCGGCTGAGGGCCTTCCTAGCTTTTAGGGGCTGCCCGCATTCATCGGCTCACGGCCCTCTTCCTCCATCTTCAAAAGCAGCATATCCCGTCCCTCTCACACTTCACATCTTTTCTGTCTCTTCTTCTGTTGTCACATCTCTCTTACCTACTCTTCTGTTGCCTCTTCCACTTTTAAGGACTCTGTGGACAGACTGGGCCCACTCAGGTAATCCAGGATAATTGTGTCAAGGTCCTTAACCTTTATCGCGTTGCAAGGTCCCTTTTGCCATGTAAGGTGCCACGTCCACAGCTTCTGGCGATAGAGCTCGGACATCTTTGGGGAGCCGTCATTCTGCCCACCACCAATGCTTATCCTTGTTCAAGGCTTGTGCTCGGAGCTTGCTTCTATTTAACCAGACAGAACGCCAGGCAGAGGATTACAAGCAAAGAAACTGTTCAGTGAGAGATTATTTCATGGTTAGTTAAAAGGAATAGGCTTGTCGTCGCAAGTGGGACCGGAGAAAAATAGGTAGTAGTAACAGGGCCTCAACAACTGTACTTGAAAGGTTGAACAAACCATTGAGGAGTCCAGCGAGCATGTAGGGCTTCACGTCCAAGTGTCCCTGTTGCAAAATAAAACTGTGGTGCTACCGTCTGCAGGGGCTTCGCTGGACCCAGGCTGGTGAGCGGAATCATGTCGGACAGTAATGGCTCAGTGTTCCTGTTCCCTGGATTTAGTACCTGCCCTCTTTACAGCGTCTAGACCTTCTGCTTCTGAATAATGTGCTTTCAGCAACTAGTCACTATTTCTTAATTTTGTGCCAGAGAAGTTTGTACATTAAGATCGGATCTTTCAGGTGTTATAGGATTTCTCGTAAAGCTTCTTTAATGAGAGATACTCCCAGCTTTCTGAATCCAAATAGCTACCTATCTGTCCACACCACTGCATTAGACCAGAGTGGAATGATGGAACCGAAAGAGTTCTGAGAGTTAGTTGGCCCCATCCTCATCGTGCGTGTAAGGAAACTGGACAACAGAAAAGCTAAGTGATCGCTAAGGCCCCACCGCCAGAGGGTCTGTGGTGGGAGGCCAGGGGTTGGGTGGTGGTGCAATGTGTGGCTTTAGGAATTAAATGTCCTGGCTCAATCCGCTGTCCATGATTTACCAGATGAGTTAATTGAGTCAGTTACTTAACCTGCCAAGCCTTACTGTTTATCTGTGAAATATATCAACCTTACAGGCCTTTCGTAAGGATTAAATAAACATAATAAATGAGAGTTCTCAGTACAATGCGTGGCTCCCAGAAAGTGTTCAATATGTGTTAGCTGTTATGACTGTTCTTCCAAAATAACGGTGGGAATCAGATCAGTAATATGGAGTCCCCACGTCCTCGGGAATTTTAGGTTCCCAACCCCAGGAGCAAACTGTACTACTCTGCTCACCACTCAGGCGCTCCATTCATTGGGTCCTTGCCCTTCCCTTTCCACCCTCACCTGCCAAGTTCAGGACCTTCTATTCTTTACATTCACTTCTGTTTATACCCTGGTCGCCCTCATCCACACACAGGTAATAAATGGCAACTGTAACTTTCCAGTGGTACCAAAGAACAGAGTATACAGGGTAAAATGTCATAGTTGTGTCCGACCGTAGCTCCCCCTTAGTCTGAAGCACGATCTCCTCAGCCCCTGTTTTCTCTGATTCTCTCCCTTTCCTGCCTCTGTTTCTTTCCATTCCCATCTGCGGGCTGCGCTATAGCTATCTCCTTCCCTATGTTTGGGGCTTCTCTGGCCTGGGTGGTACCACCCTCTTCCTTAGGACAATCAATGAGCCTCAAGTCTTCACGTCAGTGAAAAGAGGGGAAATATGATTTACTGGGAAATGCAAAGTAGGTAGATTTCGTGTTTTCACAATGTTGTTCCTTCTAGCTCTTTTTGGGTTTTTGTAGTTACTGTTGCTTTAGTTTAGTCACAGAAATGGTATGACACATTGCATACCGGTCTGCAACTTGCTTTTTTCTCCTTTAGCAACGCATCACGGCCAGTTTCCTAACTCAGGACCTGTAAGTCACTGTCATTCTCTCGTGGCTGCATCAGATTTTACTCTAATGGATTCAACTCTGCAATTGACAGATACTTCAGTTGTTTGAAATTTCTTGGTTACGTTTGTGATTTGGTCCTGCCCATACGAACCTGTCATTTATTCTCTAGGAATTGGCTTTCAGTCCTCACCCTACTGAGGAGGCTCCAGTCTCTCAGAATGTGCCCGATAGCATATGTTGAGTCTGGAGGACAGTTGGTGTGTTTGCTGCTCAGGCAACGAGCATGGCTGCAGCTTTATAGTTGGAGGATATGATGTGAGTGAGTGTGAGGGCTCCTCTGGCTCTGAAGAGAACCTGATCCCATGTTAGTGCCCAGTAAAATGAGACAGTACTCAGAAGAGACAGTTGTCCTGAGTTTGCCATCACCTGTATTGAGAAGCAGTCTCGGTCCGACTGGGAAAGAGAGGTGCTGATATGAGCCCAGCCCCCTCCTGAGGGGCTGTAAGCTCTGAGTTGGACCACTGAGCCCTGAATACTTTGATTCTCAGAATTTGCCAGGTGGCCCCGAAATTGTGGATCCCTCCTTTGCCTTTCTCCTCGAAGATTATCCACGTGGACTTCTATGGGATTGTTATTTTTGGAGAGTACTCAGGACTCCTGAGAGCTATAGAGTGTCTTAAATTGAACCCTTAAATCAAGGGGTCCATTCAGCATGTTCTTTTGTGTGAATGGGTGAAATTGACGCCACTGATGCCATATTGACACACTCACTACTGCAGGGTCAGGATTCAATAGCTATGGTTCAGTCATACGTTTTGTTTATTTATTTTTAAAGTATTTATTTATTTGGCCCTATCTGGTCTTAGTTGCAGCACGCAGGATCTTCGTTGCGGCGTGCGGGATCTCCATTGAGGCGTGCAGGCTCTTTAGTTGCAGCACGTGGTCTTAGTTGCCCCGCGGCATGTGGGATCTTAGTTCCCCGACCAGGGATCAAACCCGTGTCCCTTGCATTGGAAGGCGGATTCTTAACCACTGGACCACCAGGGAAGTTCCAGTCATACTTTTTAAATAAGTCATGTTGACAGCTCCCTCTGTGCTATTAGTATTGCTCTGTTAGTAAATTTTGAGTGTTGTTTTGGTTTTAAAAGCTTAAGAAAATAATAGTAGTCAAAATTCTGAAGCAACCAAGAAAGTGAGTTGCAAAGAAGTTATTAGGCCAATTTCAATTCTATGTGACCAATTAAATTGGCATCATCCTTGTCTACATTTACCAGAGCTCATTTCCTTCCTGACTCAAACTTTCTCCTTCTGTTGCATCTTGTGTCACTGGGTTAAAGAAAGAAAACACACCTGCCTTCTGCAGTTGTCACGTTCCCCGCAAACCCAGATTTCCCTGAGCTGCCTGGACCAATGTGCTCTCCTGGGCCTCCTCCTGTTTCTCACCAGGCCTGCCCTGCAGTCTTTGTCTGGGAGTATGTAGACCTGTGTTTACTGTTGTGGCTGTTTTGAATCATCTATTTTAGAGAACTGGATAAAATAGCATTTAAACCGATGGAGGTATTTTTAAAGTAAGAGATACAGATATATAAATTACGATATTCAGAAGCAGTCTCCAGTTTTGCACAGATGGGTGTTAACAGAACTGAACTCCTACTTCCTTCATTAGTAAGTAAACAATTTATTTAGTAAAATAAAATGTTTTTTTAAATGACAGGAATCTACTCAGTACATGTTGTTTTTGTTAAAATTCTGACTACTCTGATAGCCTCTTCAGTCCCTCGCCTCTTCAGACTCCCAGATGTCCTTTTTCATCATCTTTTCCCTCAATTCCTTCTCCCCAGTGTCTCCAGAAAATGGGTCCTCCCGCTTTCCGGGTGGGTTTTGGAGCATGCCGCGGAGGACTGGGGCTTCTGTGGAGGGGAGCAGCGCCCCCATGCAGCAGACGTGTGGTGTTCTGGTAGAATGATGACGTCTGTACTCACATTTGTGGTCCTTTCTTGGGGCCGTAGCTGGGGCAGGGACCAGGCACCTCAGCTACAGCAGCAGAATGTGGGGCCGAGGCGGGGCTTCTGCGCAGGCGCTAGCCTGCGGTCCCCGCTTCCCTTCACTGCCTTGCCCGGGTCCTCCTCTCTGTCCTGTTGGGCAGCATGGCGATGTGGTGGCGACGAGGGGCAGGACGACGGGTAGCTGTAATGACATGGATGACTTGACTTTTACAGGCGGAGCTGGGGCCAGACTGAATGTTGCTCAAGTTGGCAGGCCAGCCATCTTGCCCGTTAGCCGATGAAGGTCGTTAACTCCTAAGGATCAAAGACTCCTCCTTCTGTATGTTTGACGTGGTAATTCTTCTGCTGGGGCCGGCGCAGTTGAAAACCTGCCCTATTTGTTCACATCAGAACCGGCTACAGGGTTTTTTGTTTTCTTTAATCACGCAGTTTTCCATCGTAAGATTCTAATACGTTACCCTAGAACAGGGATGGGAGGAGAGAGATTTCTTCTCCTCCCCCTTCTCCTCTCCCCAAGAGAATCTCTGGAGGGTATCACATCACTTGGGTGTTCTGGGACAGCTGAAGGTGGCCGGTCACTGCCTAGTGGCTTGTCTGTGTCCCGCTCATGTCTGCTTGTATCTGCTAGAGATGATGTTCAAGAGAAGACTGACTTCCAACATTAACCAGAATCGCATGTGACTATCGCCGTGTGAACCAGACCAAAACGACAACAAAAGTTCTTCCCTTCATGCCCTGAACAGTTGGGTTTACCACGCTAGTCACAAACGATAACATCACTACATCAAAAGTGCTCAACCTCTAACTGGTGTTTTCATTTACGAGGATTATTGGCCGGCTGTTGTTAAACATTAACGATAACACATATATCCTGAGGACAGGGAGTAGTGACTTCCCAACGTTTGGGGGTTTGTGGCACCTTATCGTTGTCTCTGAATGGTTTGGATGTTGGGCACATGTTTTTAATTTAAAAAAAAACAAACAAACAAACCGCTTTACACAAACCCTTTTGTGATAAGTACAGACATCATCAGAGCCAGACCCGAGAGCTGCTGTCTCCTGTAAGCTGAACGTGTCTTTTCAACGTCTGCACGCAGATTCATTCTGAACTTTCTCTGGCTTGCTAAAATTTGGGGTGCTTCGTGCTCCAGTCAGTGGTACTTGGAGTGATTGCACCTCTCGACTGCAGAAGTACGCCTGAATAATGCTTCAGGCCTCTGCTGACAACCCCGAGCTCTCACAGAACTTTGAAGGTTTGGCCCACATACCATCAGGAAGCCGACATCCCCATCTTAAGTACAGGCCTAGCTTAAGGTTAACAGTAAGACCAACATTTTATTGCTTCATTTTCCTATTAAGCTCTGGGTCGCTGATTGAAGCAGAATTCCAGTGTATTGACACACCACCGCATTGTTAACACGATAGGGAGGATTTGATTATGGGAGAACAAATCCAAAAACGGTAAATTGGCAAAAAAAAAAAAAAAAAAAAAAAATCTGGGGCCTTGCTTCTCAAGGCAGCTTTTGTGGTTGCATTCCTTTATTTGATGTGGCTCCCTCCTTCTCCTGTGCCAAACGGTGCAATGTGGGAAAAATGATGAAGTTGCAAAAAAGGGAGGGCAGGGGGTAGGGGCACAGGAGGAAATAGGGAGTGTACTGTTTAGTGACAGGAGAAAGAAGACAGAGCTTAGGGATCAAAGACAACAATACCTGTCTCTCCAAGCAGGAAGCAGAAAGCAACACAGGAGTCCTTTCCCTGTGCCCAGGTAAAGACTGAGCCACTGTCAGCTGGCACCTTTCAGGCCAACCCGGCTGAGTGCAGTAGACAGAGCAGCCGAGAGCTGCCTGCAGGTGAAAAGAACAGCTTGAGAAGGTCAAGGCTGAGTGCTGTGCATTACCAAGAACAGCGAGGTTAGCCTGGGAGGGCCCGGGGGAAGAGGGCTGGGGAACAAAGGCCGCCTCCCATCAGCAGCTTATGGGAACCTAACAGGTTTTAAGAGCAGCCAACCTTGGAGGCAACTCCCAGGGCAGCATTGGAACCTAAATGAGGAAAAAGGTTTCCATGCAGGAACAGGATTTTATTTATTTACAATTTTCAGGCTGGGCAGCTTTTCTACTGTGTGGTTTGTGACTACCCAAAGTGACATTTTCTGAATTTTAAAATTATCTCCTTTTGCACTGTGAAAAGAGCATATATGATTCATCCTAATATTTCTGAGGATCAGTCGCCAGCGAACAGCTAGTATTTCGGGTGGGAGGAAGGCTTTTGTAGGCAGCTTTTTCACCTAGCATAGAAGTAAAAGCACCAGAACATGCCTCAAGCGTCATTTGAGATCATATAAATAGCTCTCTCTTGCACAGTTCTAATCCAGTCCCGTTATGAGAACTCCCACAGTCCACGAGCTGCCTAATGTTCACCTCACGCTTGCCTGGAAAAGGCCAATGCTTGTGGTTTACCTGCTGATCGAATACAGTTTCTAAGAGGTTTGACCCAAGGGCCCACTTTTCATTTTGGCTAATCTAATCTAGGTCTTTTGGCCTATATTTCTTCCTGGATATTTTTCCTACCTTCAGCATCTGTAGAACTTTCAAGTGATCCTTTAATCCTAGATCAAGAGTCAGAAAACTGCAGCCCGCTGGTTGGATCTGTCCTGCAGCCTGTTTTGTATGGCTTGCGAGCACAGAATGATTTTTACATTTTTTAAATGGTTAGAAAAACATTTAAAGAATAATATTTTGTGACTTGTAAAAATCGTGTGAAATTCACATTTCAGCTTTCATACATAGAATTTTATGGGAACACGGCCATGCACACTCGTTTACATATTGTGTATGGCTGCCTTTCTGTTACAGCATCAGAGGTTAGTAGTTCCGACAGAAACCGTAGGGCTGCAAAGCCAACAATACTTACTACCTGGCCCGTTACTGAAAAAGTTTGCCAGCCCCTGTCCTAGACCCTAAAAACCTTCTTTTTCACAGTGACTGTTTCAGAAAAGATAATATACATTTACTGACTTCTAATGTCCATTTTGGAAATTGATCACATCTTTCCTTACCTACTCTTTCAACTTTAATACCACAAATAGTTATTGAGTGCCTACAATGAACTTGGCCTTATTCTTATTTCTGGTGTTTTAGCAGTAAACAGAACAAAATCCCCATTCTGGAGGAGTTTACATTGTAGTGAAGGGTGATGGGGGGAGACAATAAACAAATACAATATGTAGAATGTTTTATGGAGACATACGCCATTTATACGCCATTAAAAAAAGTAAGACAAGGAAGAGAGGTTACTGGAAAAGGTGGGTTGTTTTAAATAGGTTGTTGAGGAAGCCTTACTGAGAAGGTGGTATTTGAGTAAGACCTGAGGCAGGGGAGGAAGCCCAGTGGATGGCTGGGAAGAGAGCTGCAGGCAGAGGGAACAGCAGAACTGAGCCAGTACCCTGAGGCGGGGCAGCCCCAGCTTATCCTTGGAAGCCCGAATCCAGAGGAGGGCTTCCCTGGTGGCGCAGTGGTTGCGAGTCCGCCTGCCGATGCAGGGGACGCGGGTTCATGCCCCGGTCCGGGAAGATCCCACATGCCGCAGAGCATCTAGGCCCGTGAGCCATGTCCACTGAGCCTGTGCGTCCGGAGCCTGTGCTCCGCAACGGGAGAGGCCACAGCGGTGAGAGGCCCGCGTACCACAAAAAAAAAAAAAGAATCCAGGGGAGAAGTCATGTTAGATCGGACTGGGCCTAAGGAACCAATCGGTTGGAGCTACTTGTGGGCTGAAATGGGATGAAAGCAGGAGCAGTAGGTTTTGCAGGCAGAGTTTGCTGGTGAGCAGGTTAAGTTCGATGTGCGTTTTAGACATCCAAGTGGACGCGTTCAGTAGGCAGCTGGCCATATGAGTCCTGAGTTCAGGAAAGGTCTGAGCGAGAATATAAATTTAGAAGTTGTCAGTATAAAAGAGGTATGTTAAGCAAGGAAACTGGCTGAGATTCAGGCTCAAACCCCAGACCTTTCCTTCTCTCCAGGACATCTCTCACTCTGACTAAACAGAACTTCTTTTTTAACCTTGAATTTTCTTTCCTGCCCACTTCACCATTGGCATGCATCAGGATGGACCATCATAGCTTCTTATTCCTTCTCCAGGCAGATGCCCTTTTACCAGTAGATATCCCAGGCAGCCCAAAGTATGAAATAGGCTTTTCTCAGATTGGGGCAAAAAGCTGCTCACTGTGGTCCAGGACCCACGGTCTGCTGTCTGCAGATTTCCTGGCCTACGGTTATTTGCCTTGCCTTGTTGAGGAGTCTCTGTGCCCTCCTCTCTTCCAGCCCCAGTCTTGTTTTACTGCTCTTTGCCTTGCCTTCTGGTTGCCTGCATGTGACTAGACTTCATTTTGCCCATGTACACACTTAGCAGTTATCATCTTTTTTCTAGTTGTTTCCATGAATGTCTCATCTCCCGTACTAAGGCCTTGAGCTCCTTAAGAGCATATCTCTGCTTTCTTCATCTCCTGTTTTTGTCCACAGTGCCTTTCAACTAGTCAGTGACCTAATGCCTCGGGGATGGGAGGCACATTTGCTTTTACCACACACCTTGCCGTCCTCAGTCCCTGTTGTGCATCCTCGGGGTGAGGTACAGAGCAGGGTGTGGGGACCACCTGCACCTGCATCCGCTAGGGAAGCAGGTCCCACCTCAGACCCGATTGAACTTTAATCAGTCGGCTTCTCTGGGGTGGGGCCTGGGTATCTGAGCTTTTAATAGGCTCCCTAGATCATTCTTACGCAATCATGAAAAGAGTGCAGAGGAAAGATGCCAATCCCACTTTGACTGTTGCCAGCCTGAAACCTTGGACAAGGCATCCATGTCAAGCCTCAGTCTTCTCCTCTCTGTAGTGAGTGTATTAATACTTGTTACCTACTGTGTAAGGCTGTTGTAAAAATCCAAATGAGGAGCACTTTGGAAACAAATTGTAAAGCGCTGTGTACCAGTAGTCTGGCTAACTGCATCTGGTATCTTTTCATTTCTTCATGTGTGCAAGCCAGCCTCCAGCTACCTATAGATTAGCTCTTTGAGCGCAGAGACCAGTGATGTGTGTGTGAAGTTGCCTCAGGCTGTTCATAGGCTTGAACTTTAGTAAATGCCAACAAACAGGAATCAGGTGGGTACACTTCTCTACCCGGTCAGACAGAGGGAGTTTTTTCTCTGCCTCTTCTTTTGACCATCTTTAAAACCTGTGTGCAATGAGGAGGAGGGAGTCAAAAAATGCTTGTGGGTTTAGTCTAGGGTAACTATTGTATGCATTGATTTTTCCCCGCCAGCTTTATTGAAGTATAATCGACAAATTAAAATGTAAGATATCTACAGTGTACAATGTAATGATTTGATATATGCATGTATTGGTTTTTTTTTTTCAGTAAGTATGTTTCAAAAGTAATTCATAGGAAAAATAACCTCTACCTGTGCAGTAGCAGAGCAGTAAAGCCATTCATTGGGTCCTCAAAGTTGTAACAAACTCAGAATAAATTCACTCATTCCTAAAGACTAGTATTTGAAAATGGTTTCTCTTCTTAAAGAAACTGTGGTGGAATCGTACTGCAGGTAACAGGCCAGGGATCAAGATACAACGAGAGGAAAACAGTTTTTCTTTCCCTTTGCCTGTTCATGTCTTGCATGACCAGGAATCATTATAAGTAGTTCATACCAAATCCTTTTTTTTTTTTTAACATCTTTATTGGAATATAATAGCTTTACAGTATTGTGTTAGTTTCTGCTGTATAACAAAGTGAATCAGCTATATGCATACGTATATCCCCATATCCCCTTGCTCTTGCATCTCCCTCCCACCCTCCTTATCCCACCCCTCTAGGTGGTCACAAAGCACCGAGCTGATCTCCCTGTGCCATGCGGCTGCTCCCCACTAGCTATCTATTTTACATTTGGTGGTGTGTATATGTCCATGCCACTCTCTCACTTCGTCCCAGCTTACCCTTCCCCCTCCTCGTGTCCTCAAGTACATCCTCTACATCTGTGTCTTTATCCCTGTCCTGCCCCTGGGTTCATCAGAACTTTTTTTTTTTTAGATTCCATATATATGTGTTAGCATACGGTGTTTGTTTTTCTCTTTCTGACTTCACTCTGTATGACAGACTCTAGGTTTAACGACTTCACTACAAATAACTCTATTTCGTTTCTTTTTGTGGCTGAGAAATATTCCAGTGTATATATGTGCCACATCTTCTGTATCCATTCATCTGTCGATGGAGACTTAGGTTGCTTCCATGTCTGGCTATTGCAAATAGTGCTGCAGTGAACATTGTGGTACATGACTCTTTTTTTTTTTTTTTTTTTTTTTTTTGCGGTACGCGGGCCTCTCACTGTTGCGGCCTCTCCCTTTGCGGAGCACAGGCTCCAGACGCGCAGGCTCAGCAACCATGGCTCACGGGCCCAGCCGCTCCGCGGCATGTGGGATCCTCCCGGACCAGGGCACGAACCCGTGTCCCCTGCATCGGCAGGCGGGCTCCCAACCACTGCGCCATCAGGGAAGCCCGTACATGACTCTTTGTGTGTGTGTGTGTGTGTGTGTGTGTGTGTGTGTGTGTGTGTGTGTGTGTGTGTGTGTGTGTGTGTGTTATGTGGGCCTCTCACTGCTGTGGCCTCTCCCATTGCGGAGCACAGGCTCCAGACGCGCAGGCTCAGCGGCCATGGGTCACGGGCCCAGCCGCTCCGCGGCATGTGGGATCTTCCCGGACCGGGGCACGAACCTGTGTCCCCTGCGTCGGCAGGCGGACTCTCAACCACTGCGCCACCAGGGAAGCCCCATGACTCATTTTGAATTTTGGTTTTCTCAGGGTATATGCCCAGTAGTGGGATTGCTGGGTCATACGGTAGTTCTATTTTTAATTTTTTAAGGAACCTCCATACTGTTCTCCATAGTGGCTCTGTCAATTTACATTCCCACCAACAGTGCAAGAGGGTTCCCTTTCCTCCACACCCTCTCCAGCATTTATTATTTGTAGATTTTTTGATGATGGCCCTTCTGACTGGTGTGAGGTGATACCTCATTGTAGTTTTGATTTGCATTTCTCTAATGATTAGTGATGTTGAACATCTTTTCATGTGCTTGTTGGCAATCTGTATATCTTTTTTGGAGAAATGTCTATTTAGGTCTTCTGCCCATTTTTGGATTGGGTTGTTTGTTTTTTTGTTATTGAGCTGCATGAGCTGCTTGTATATCTTGGAGATTAATCCTTTGTCAGTTGCTTCATTTGCAAATATTTTCTCCCATTCTGAGGGTTGTCTTTTCGTCTTGTTTATGGTTTCCTTTGCTGTGCAAAAGCTTTTAAGTTTCATTAGGTCCCATTTGTTTATTTTTGGTTTTATTTCCATTTCTCTAGGAGGTGGGTCAAAAAGGATCTTGCTGTGATTTATATCATAGAGTGTTCTGCCTATGTTTTCCTCTAAGAGTTTGATAGTGCCTGGCCTTACACTTAGGTCTTTAACCCATTTTGAGTTTATTTTTGTGTATGGTGTTAGGGAGTGTTCTGATTTCAATCTTTTACATGTAGCTGTCCAGTTTTCCCAGCACCACTTATTGAAGAGGCTGTCTTTTCTCCACTGTGTACTCTTGCCTCCTTTATCAAAGATAAGGTGACTATATGTGCATGGGTTTATCTCTGGGCTTTCTATCCTGTTCCATTGATGTATATTTCTGTTTTTGTGCCAGTACCATACTGTCTTGATTACTGTAGCTTTGTAGTATAGTCTGAAGTCCAGGATCCTGATTCATACCAAATCCTAATAGAACATCTGCTAAGTTCATTTGTTGTTTTTCAGGGCTTTAAAAGCTTTAAATGCTTTTCCATATGCTAGCAGAATCCTGATGGTAGACATCTGTTAAGATTGTCCCTCAAAGGCTTTTCTGAGATGTTAACAAACTTAAACACATTTCTGAACAAAAACTTGGTTAGTGCTCATGTCATTAGACAGACTCTGTTTGCAATTACAATACTCTCATCTTTTGTATTTAAGTATAAAGTTTCCTTGCTTGCATTTTACCTCCTCTCTCCTGGAAAGTGTCCATCAAGTCCTCTGGCCCTCAGAGTTTCCAGGGGTTCATTTGCCTAGAATGAAAATGTCCCTAACCACTTCAGTTCAGGTACCTAAATAAGTTTAATTAATATTCCTGGAAACAGCCTTATGGGCTCAGTCAACCCAGGCATCTGCCTGAAACACCCAAACCAGGAGGAGCCTGATGGATCTGACACATGTGGAACCAGATGTCACAAAAGTGATCATTGAAGACTTGAGAGTGGGGTAGATTTATGTCAGAGAGACCTGGACTTAGATGCCCTTCTACCATTTTACCACCTATGTGACTTCAGAGATGGTTATGTAGCTTCTCTAAGCTCTAGCCTTCTCATCTGTACAATGGGATAGCACCTCTCTCAGAGATTGATGTGAAGAGGAGAGGATATCATATAGGAAAAGCACTTGGTATGGTGCCTAATACATAGTACTTCATAAATGGAGCTATTATTTACTACTCCATTCTGTGGAGAATTCATTTTACCAACTAAATCCCTCATATTGCCTTTTAAACTCTCTATATTTATACTGTGACTAAGCAAAGAATACCTGATTCAAATTATCCATATAGTATACCTTCACATTTTTAAATTACTCTATTTCATAATTCCATAACCTAAGTAATTTAACTTAGCAATTTCAACTTCTTTAGACTTTGCTCCAAATAGGAACGTTTTCTGAGTGTTTAATCATACTTATCATTGTCTCAGAACATTTCCTTATTTTTTTGCGGTAAGCAGCCCTCTCATTGTTGTGGCCCTCTCCCGTTGCAGAGCACAGGCTCCGGACATGCAGGCTCAGCAGCCATGGCTCATGGGCCTAGCCACTCTGCAGCATGTGGGATCTTCCCGGACCGGGGCATGAACTCGTGTCTCCTTCATCGGCAGGTGGACTCTCAACCACTGCGCCACCAGGGAAGCCCGACATTTCCATTTTTATATGTCCCTCTAAAAATGGGAAACAAGAAATGGAATACAGTGCTCTAAGAAGACCTGATTTTATGCTGTGAAGTGTGTTTAGTGGAAATATTAGATCAGGTGCATAAATGTAATACAGCCAGGCCCACACTGATGCTTCAGTGAACCTCTCATGCAGTGTGACTCCCCAAATTTTCTCCTACTTGTAAACTTAACTTGTCATTCTGATATTTTATTTTCTTCTCCTGTTATATTCATTGAGTTTTTTTTTTTTTTTTCCATTTTGAATTACACCCTGATTTTGTTTAACTGAGTGGTGGAGAGACTCTTAAGATGGCTCCAAGTTGAATCTATAAAATGAGACAAGGGCTAACAGCAGCTCTAGAAAATGCTTTACTAGGAAAAAGAAAATCCAGTTAGGAAAAAACAAAAACAAAAAGCAGACTCTTTCCATGGTGTAGTGTTTATGTACTTTTGGGTTTCCAGAACCTACATATGATTTTTTTTAATTCTACCCAGTTAACTTCTTGTGACAGATGATATCTTAAGAAAAAGTGAGATGACAAGGTGATGAATTTCATGGATGAAGGCTTCTTGAGGATAATTTCAGCCACTTATACTACTGTTTCAGTATGGACGTAGGGATTACTAGGGGTAAGAGTTTTAGAAATTCCACACCATCCTTCTTATGAAAGAATTTCTAAAGAAGAAGGACACAGGCTTTGGAACCAGAAAGACTGGGATTCAAGCCTATCTCTACAACTTACTTGCTGGGTAATCTTGGACAAGATACTTAGACTCTTAGAACCTCAGTTTCCTCATCTGTAAATTGGGCTAATTAGGTCTATCTGGCAGAGTTCTTGGGAGGTTCAGAGGTAACGAAATACCTATTAGAGTGCCTGGCAAAAGTGGATACTCAATAAATAACAGTGACTTTTGTTTTATTGTAATGGCTTTCCTGGCAAGCCACCAGGAAACATACTCTGTTATTATAGAGTGCCCTAGATTCTTGAGGTCCCTGGCATTTCTCTACCTTGAAAGGAATTAACAGTGGTGCCCTAGTCACATGTTCAGAATGGAAAACTCAAGTCCTTAAACAGGTTTAGGCATACAGTTCGTGTTTGTTGGATTGAATTGAAGGCTCACCTTTCTTTAGATTTCTCTTAGCTTGGGGCCTAGTGGCCACAGGTGTCCATCTATCATCCTTAAAGTTCCCCATTTCCATGCTTCACCCTCCGACACTCCCCTGAATCATACTATGGAGGAAGAACCAGGGCAACTTCCTCTCCCTCAGAACCCAGTTCAAAGGCAGAAGGGGACACTAAGGCCGATTCAAGCATCTCTGACCTAACCCTGGACATAGAACACTCACACAAGAGGCATTCTTGAATAACATCTCTCTTGGAGTGCATGGTGCTATTTTAATATTAGTGTAACTCTAATTGTTATTTAACCCTTGAGAGAGATGGGTCCTTTTGAGAGTAGTGTTATCCCTGCTGCACTCATGGGAAAGTTGAGTAAGACCAAAGAGAGCAAACTTGGCAGCAGCAAGAGCTACAGTTGAAAATCATTGGCCCTTCTCGTTTTCTCCAGTGCCAAATCATGTTTTCTTCATTTTATTTGGCCAGTAAGGTAAAGCCCAACATGGGGAGAAGGGAGTTATTATTCCATAATGAGTTAAAACCCTATTGTCCCAAGTCAAGCTTGCAGACAGGCTGACTGCCTTCATTTTTGCATGTCAGAATGCTCAAAAATATTTCCTTTATGCTGTTGACTGTAGCCAATCCAAGTCTTCAATATTAGAGACGCTCTGAATATTTGCTGACACAGCAAGGTCCACAAGGGCTCAATTAGCTGTATTTGCACGGAAACAATAGTATTAGTACATAGACAGTTCTTATATTTGACTTTTAGAGCCAAGGAGACAGACCTGGAAACGTTTTTCTGGCTAACTTTCGGTCTGTTCAACTCCACTGTTGGAAAGGTTTCTCGAGCTCTGGCCTTGTCCTTCTAATTTCTATCCACAGATTCAGTTTCAGTCCTAAGAATTATCAGGCAGTTTCATGTTTCGTTACAGTCCATAAAGAGATTGACGGTGCTTTCTCATCAAAGCAGCCCTTTTCACCCGTTTCTTCTCCCAAGTTCAGCCTGAGACCCTGCCACACCAATTTTGGTTCCCCACCTTTTAGCCCTGCTTTCTCCCTGCACCGCTCCAGAGATCAGAAGAGTCTACAGCCAGTGGTCCCTTTCATCTCCCCCTCACCCCTTCCCCAGCCCCAACTCAGGCACTTAGTGAGTTAGTGAGGCCCTGCTTCTCGCCAGCCAGCCCTGCATTCCTGGGAATGGCTGAGTGAGGCCAGGCATCCCTGCACAGGGTGAGTTTTCTGTTGTACATGCTCAGCACAGTATTTTTTGATTCATGAATATTAAAGCATTGGAGATCACAAGGCCTTACCTCCTCCATCTTGCACACTTTGAAAACATAATAGCTCTTTTATTTCAAGGCACTTGACTTTGTTTATTCAGCACGATCAGGGCAGCATTCAGGCTATAGCAAGCCTGTTAAATATTTACCAGTGAGGCGGATATTTATACATGAATCAGCGGCACTTATCAGCGTGTGATGCTGGAAGTCAGGTTCAGAACCCTCACAGGCAGAGAAACTGCTGAGTTAAATAAAGCGTGCAGCGAGTGTCCTTTAAAAAAATCAGCTCTCATTTAAAACTATCCTTGCTGGTATCTAAAGTGCTTCACACACTGAGGCTTCCCCTGCACAGCTAAGTCATTCACAATTGGACATGACAGAGTGGTCGGTCCCTCACATCCAAGAGGCAGTGAATCCGGTTGTTTGATGGTTGGGGTGGGAGAGTACTGAGGTGTGAACAAAATCGGGAGGAATACTTGTCCTGCTGCCTTGTGGAAAGTTGTAAGGGGGGATGGGCTGTACAGCACAGTGCCTGCTTCGGTGGTGGTCTGAGTGCTTCTAGAAGCCCTTTAGCCTCACTGGAATCCTGACCCTGCTCACTTACCAGCCATACCCACTGTGTCTTTCCATCCCTGTAGCCCTTTTTTTTTTTCCTAAGATTTAATTTTTTATTTATTTTTGTCTGCCTTGGGTCTTCATTGCTGTGTGCAGGCTTTCTCTAGTTGTGGCGAGCTGGGGCTACTCTTTGTTGTGCTGCGCGGGCTTCTCATTGCGGTGGCTTCTCTTCTTGCAGAGCACAGGTTCTAGGCGCACGAGCTTCAGTAGTTGTGGCACGCAGGCTCAGTAGTTGTGGCTTGTGGGCTCTAGAGCGCAGGCTCAGTAGTTGTGGCGCACGGGCTTAGTTGCTCTGTGGCATGTGGGATCTTCCCGGACCAGGGATCAAACCCACGTCACCTGCACTGGCAGGTGGATTCTTATCCACTGCGCCACCAGGAAGTCCCCTTGTAGCCCTTTCAAGATTAAAATCCCCCCTGCTCTCAGGGAGGCACGTAATTCAGCAGTAACAGCAGCCTGGACTCTGGTGCAACAGGCTTCCCTGAGTTCAGATCCTGGCTTTACCATTTCCTAGTTGTGTGAACCCAGGGAAATTTCTTCTGCTCTTTGAGCCTCAATTCCTTCACTTGTAAAATCACAGTGATAATTCCCACCTCGTTGAATTGTGGAGAGGATTAAATTAGATAATGAGAAGGCACCTGGCAACAAGGGTTAGTTCTTGATAATCACAGAAGCAGAGTGCAGAGAGATGGGCCTGGCAGCAGAGCAGCTGGTCTTTGGATTTCTCCATACCTCTGCTTCTTTCTATTATTATAGGTAATTTTTGTTTAATGGCTGTATTTCAGAGGCAGAGAGAGAGTTTCAAGTTGAGAGCATTACCCATACGCTGTTTTCACTCCTTGTATTCAATTTAGTGAATGATGAAGAACTTATCCTGTAATACTATTTACAGGTCAAAGGCCATTACTATCAATTCTAGAGAACTGTTCAAATTTTTTTTTTTTTTTTTATGTTAAGGATTGTTCCTGTAAGCAACCTATGAGAAGCCTGGATCTTGGTATTCTCTGTTATGCAGATATTCCAAGAACCACAGGCTGTAAATACTGGATTTATTTTTCTTGTACTATAGAATTTTCTTCTTAATCCGTTTTCCATCCTAATGGAACCATTAGACACTTCCAGTGAGATGTGTGCCCTCTGTGTACTTTTGCATGAAAAGAGGGGACAGAAAGCCTTCCTCTCGTTCACAGAAAGTTATAGGAATTTTCCTAACCTTCTTCAGAGTTGAGGCTAAATCTCATCCAATGTCTACTCTGAGAGTAGCAAATGGAAATGATGTTCTTGCTGATTCTGTGCAGTTGCAGGGTGTACATGATATATTAATGTCATACTTAGTCAACGCTGCCTCAGAATTTTCTCAGTTGTCAGTTATTTGCTTTTTAATTACCATCTGAGTAGGATAAGTCAACAGTGAATACTTGCACTCCATATTGAGTTGCTCACACCACCTGGAATTTTATTTGTTTCTTGGGATTTCTCATTCCTGTAAATAAATAAACATAGTATTCATTTTTACTGGAAAAATTAATTTCAGAAATCTGTAGTCGATAGGGAGACAGGCTGGATCTGGAGTCCTTTGAGTAGTTACATATGTTGTTCCTTGTACCACAAACTCTAGACTGAGTCAATCTGCTCTACACTATTTGAGAATGATTTTCTAGACTGTTACTGTTATGAAATGTTTTGCTTCCATTTACAACCTCGTTACTATGGGGACTTGGATAATGAATAATCACAACATTAAGAGATTTTAGGGGTCTTTTTATATCCCGTTGTCTTACAGAGAGGCTTTAAGAGGCTTACAGAAATATATACATTAAAATAAAATTCAAATAAGAAAAACGAATTAGGACTGAAGGAAAGTGAGAGTAGGAAAGAAGATGAAATCAAGATTAAGGATGATATACAAAATGCATGCTATAAGGTTCTGAACAATTTTTTAAAAATAACCTTACGCAGGTTAATTAAACTGAAAAGAGAATCTCCAGGAAAGTTCTGGAAAATGTTTCTGCATCAACAGTGTCTTAGTGTTTGGATTGATGATTTTTGACTGTACCTTCTTGTTTAGATGAATTGAATATCAGTGTTTACTGGGATTAGTTGCACACTTCCTACCCATATTGACCCACAGACACGGGACCCCGGTGTTTCAGAAAATGTTTAATTAATTGCCACCGTTTAAAAATTGAGAGATTAAATCATCTGGATTTCTGGCTTCACTTGCAACATTAGGATCTGGTAAGACCAGGCTTGTATTCCTACATGTCAGAGATAGCTGGGGCTGATCACTGAGGGCCCTTCCCACTGTGCACAAAACCCCCAGTTCCTTCGAGAGTCCCCACCTGGTTCTCTCCACTCATTTACAAAACCTGCCTGGCCTGGGTAGACCCCAGGCTTTTGCATCCCCTGCCCTAGACCACCTGCCTCACACTATGAATGAGGAAGCTAAAGCCCAAGAAGGCTGCCCAAGGCAACAAAGCCTGTGAGCTGCAGAACTAGTCCCTTTGGTACACTATTACACCGTTGTGTCAGTTCAGTTTTGTTCAGTTTAATGAATGACGTACCTTTGCTCAGGCCAATTATGAACTGGGCATACATAGTCAAGAGTATAAAAGTCTTGTGTTTCAGTAACAGGTACAATCCATTAATGTTGGTAAGACATTTACCCATGCCAATCAAAATTTGCTAATTTGTACTGTTGTGTGATAGGATCAGGAGTTGTCGTTAATCATTAGTTGTTAGTCATGTGTAACATGAACCTGTTGTTTTAACAAAATGGATTAAATATATGTGGAAATGTAGTCGTAAAGTGAAGCCCCTGTAACCATCATCATTATTTCAGGCAGTTGGTGGGCAGAGTTGGACACGAGAAGCCAAGTCTGTTTGGGGTGTCACTTAAACTGCCTGAGCCCTAAGAGAAGTGTCCATTGTACTCTTGTCCTTTCAGCGCACTTGGCGGCTCCTCAGCTCTTCATATCCCAGCTTTTCCAGGAGGCGGATGTCTCATTGATTATGTTCCTCAAGTGTGCCACCTGCTCACCAACAAGGTAAAAGCAAGTCCTCTGCCTCCCCCACCTGTGAGGCTCCTTCCTCCAGCGTCATCTACCCAGAATCATGGTGCACACACCATCCTCTCCACCCCATCCTCTTAGTTTCAACCTCCGTCTGACATCGACCTTTCCTACTTTGAATTACATCTCATCAGTTTCTCTCCTGATTTCTTTGCCCTCCTTCCTTTTCTGAGGATTCTGACCTCCTGTTCCAGTCTTATCTTCATCTTTTAAATGTATATCTCCTCTTTCTTTTCTTTTTTTTTTCTTTTCTTTTTTTTTTTTTTTTTTGCGGTACGCGGGCCTCTCACTGTTGTGGCCTCTCCCGTTGCGGAGCACAGGCTCCGGACGCGCAGGCTCAGCGGCCACGGCTCACGGGCCCAGCCGCTCCGCGACATGTGGGATCTTCCCGGACCGGGTCACGAACCCGCGTCCCCTGTGTCGGCAGGCGGACTCTCAACCACTGTGCCACCAGGGAAGCCCTATCTCCTCTTTCTTGAATTTCCTTTACGCCCTAAGTTTTTGCTAGATCTTACACCTTCTTACAGTTTAAAATTTTTGAACTCTTTCATTTCGCAATTATCTGTTGCATGCGTGTGTGTGTGTGTGTGTGTGTGTGCCACTAGTTAATATCACACTAATTCTGTCGAGCTGCTTTTATCTCTTCCTGCTTTTCTGTACTGCACTTCTTAATAGTTGGTTCTTGATTCTCCCTGTCATGTCTAGGAGCAGTTTGCCAGAGTCCTGCTTCCAGGGGCAGGATTTCCAGGTCAGCTTGTCTTGTAGTCAGGCACATCAGATTATCTAAAGCCGTCTCTTATCTGTGTTAATGAGCCCTTACATTGGCAAGTAGCTGAGTTTCCACTAATGGTTGCTGTCAGCTATTTCTACAAAGTATAGAATATGCTTGTTAATGTCCAGCCAGTGTATTTAGCTAAAAACCGGAGATATTAATCCGCAAGCAATACTGACTTTGTTTCTTCTCCCACGTGGGCTCAGTTTGCTTAACTCCCCAAATCCTATTTTCTTTGCTCCTGTTGACTTGTTCACAATGGCTTGGAAAATAAATCTTTTGTTTGTCTCTTTCATTCAAAAGACAGCTCATCTCTATATAGAAAATATTTTAGAAATATAATAATATTTCAAAGGCTTCAGTGTTATTTTTTAAATGTCAGAGAAACTGAAATCTGCCAACTGCACAGTCTGCGGGCTCGGCATAGATTCCAGGGTATTTAACTCTCACGGAGTGGTTGCTGCTCATTGGACCAAATTTCCCCAGCCACTGCCCTCCTACAAAACTGATCAGAGGACAGAGTTCTTATTTACACGGGGGGACTTTGCACTGCCTTCAAATCTGTATCCCAGTATTATAGAGAAAAATGTAAATTTGGTCTTCCAGAACCAAGAAGAAAAGCCTTTTTAAAGCTCTCCAATTGAGATTAATTTCTAGTCATACATTTTCCTCAAAAAAAATTATAATACCATTTTCCCAGAAATACAAGAATCAGTCAGTTTTTCTTATCTGGTTCCCTTTCATTAATTTTGCTTGTCTTTTAAAATTGATGTTCTTGCCACAAACGAGGACAGTATGGGCTGCTTTTAGAAACAATCTCTTCAAATGAATTTCCATAATTACATTGGAATCTATCTTTATAGCCAGTTTTGTTGTGGGTTTCTGTTAGAATGGTTTTCTGTTTTTAAAATCAAGTATACAGAACTGTTTTCATCCCCTTTTTAAACAAAGCCACTTAAGCAAACTTATCATCTGTTTTTCTTTTCCCAAAATAACATTTCTGATCCTGCATTAAGCCTGCAAAGCAAGCACTGTTTTTATAAATTGACATAAAACCCCTGTTATATAAATAGAATTGTTTTACTTTTAAAGGGTACAAATGGCTATCAGTACCGATTGTGTCAAGGTTATTTCAAGCACTTTATCTCGAGCTTTTGTTATCCATGGAAACTCAGTATGACTACAGAGAATATAAACAGTTTGGGGGGTCTTTTTCTCCCACTGTTTCTTTCAGCCATTATGAAGGCATTGCATAAGGAATGTATTTTTGTGTTAGAAGCTGATGGGTAAATGACTAACTTTCAGATGCCTAGCTTAATGAGTTCACAAATTTTTTTTTTTATAGAAACTGTCATTTGGTGATAACAAGGAAATATAAAAAGGCAAAATAAAATCTTCGGTTGTAACACTCCTTATTCTGAATGTTATGAGCTTAAAAAGAAAGAATTGAGCATCACTGTGCCTTTTCAATAGGCGTTGTAGTTCAAGATAACCAGATAGACCCATTTGATGAGAGGAAGCTCTTCTTTACAGGGAATTCCAGCTGATAAATGCAGATGGATGAGAGAATACAAAAATCACCATTCTTTCAGGCCCTAGTGAAGTAATCGATTCAGACAAAGGATCTCCAGCAGATATTAAAACCATTAAGTAAAAGGTTCATGGGAACTAGACCTTCCCATGCTTTGAGGGGTGTACCCCTGGATTACTCAATATGGCAGAGGGAAAACATCCCCTTACAGTAGCGTGGTCTGGCTGGCGTCACCTTAACCAATGATCAAACTCAGTATTACCTATAGGAAGTTTTCTTGCCCAAAATATTTAACCTGAATCTAGTCACACCTTTAGCTCTAACTTCCAATTTTAGGTAATACAGAAGGTAGAGAAAAAGGGAAGGAAGCAATCAGATAATCGAGAATACAGAATAAGACAACTAGCCCAGTCTCTTTGGAGAGTCAGTATTATATACACACATCCACACCCCCGGAGGTACTATTATTCTATAGTAAAAGACTTTCTAAATCGAATGCCTGATCCCTGTTTACACCCTGCTTTTTTCAAAACTGTTTTGGGGACAACTGGGAAGTTTTGAAAGTGGACAGCATGCTAAATGAATTCAGAGAATGATTACTAAATTTGGTATGATAACAGTATTGTGGATATGCAGGAAAATGTCTTGTTTTTCGGAGATGCATATGCTGAAGTGCTTAGGGGCAACCTGTCATGATGTCTCTAATTTCCTTTGAAACGTTTCAGCAAGATTGACTGACAGGTTGATAGGTAGGTAGATGGCTGGATAAAGCAACTAGACAAAATATTCACAGTTGTTGAATATAGGTGTGGGGATATGGGTGTTCAGTTTGCTATTCTTTCTACTTCTCTGAATCTTTGAAATTTTACATAATAAAATGTGTAATGTTTTCCTACTCCACTTCTCAGCTTTGGGTTCCTATTCCAGGTGCAGTATGTGATTCAAGGATATCACAAAAGAAGAGAGTATATTGCTGCTTTTCTCAGTCACTTTGGCACGTAAGTTCTTTGTTTAAACCACAAATCAGTGACGCACTCACGTCCTGATGACCCTAATATAAGGTCTTGACTAAGAAAATAGTGGTTCTTCCATATGATACCTCTGAATGCCATTCTGACTCTTCTTGGTGTGTTGCCTACACTGAAGCTCCCAGGAAGACTTTTTTTCTTTAGCAAATAGTAGAATCAGATATCTTCCCTAGAGCAGCATGACTAGCCCCACACAGTGCAGCAACAGTGGGCGTCAGGCCTGCTTCTTCTCGGGCTCTTTACAGTCTGCACAGCACTTTCCCCTCCGTCATCACAGCGCAGTCATGAGGTGAAGCAGGCAGGCATGGCTGGCACATTCTACCGAAGAGAGCCCCGAAACCTTGGCCAGTTCAGGCACCCGGTGGAAGTCACACACCTCGGGGAGGGAAAGCCAGGCTGGGATCCTGTTCCCAGGACTCAAGTCTCCTGCTAGGACCACCACTCCCCACAGGGCCACAGAGATTCGGGAAGGAAGTCTGCCATTAGACACCATCTCGATGACTCACCCTTGGGATTAGGAGTTGGAAGAAGGCCCCACAAGGGAGGAGGGAAGTGTGTAGCTGCAGTTCCAGGGTAGGCGTCTCCTCCCGCCCTCCCTGGGCTCTGGCCCTTTCCTTTGCCCGTGGCGTGGCGGGCTGCTCTGCAGCTGTTTCCTTAATGATGGTAGAGCCTTTATTAACCTTCCCCTCAGGGCTCCGTTGGGGAATGGACTTTCCTCACAGTCTTCTTTAAAAGGTGGGTCACTCTACCTACCTTGGGGGACTAAGCCTTAAGGGTTTTAGTGGCCTAGTTATCTCCCACCTTATTCCAGAGAAGGGGTGTGTGTGGGGTGTGTGTGTAGGGGGGTGTGTGGGGGGGGCGTGTATTAAAATTTTAAATAAGTAAACGAATAAATTAGGGCAAAAGGAATAAGAAAGAGAAGATGAGGTCAAGAATAAGGTTGAGGGGACTTCCCTGGCAGCCCAGTGGTTAGGATTTCACTTTCCAGTGCAGGGGGTATGGGTTCGATCCCTGGTCGGGGAGCTAAGATCCCACATGCCTCGAGGCCAGAAAAACCAAACCATAAAACAGAAACAATTTTAAGAAAGACTTTAAAAATGGTCCACATCAAAAAATTCTTAAAAAAAATAAGGTTGGGATATAATTTTACAAATGTGGCATAATTATAAGCAAAATTTCTGACTCCTCAAAACAATTTCAAGAAATTTTCTCATTATCCACAGTGGAATTTGTCATATCCCCAAAATAGAAGTATCAATATCTAAACAGTATGACTGTCTCTCACGTGAGTCTCTAATACTTAAGATTTTTTTCAGCTTTATTTATGAGCATTTTGAGGAAGTGCTTATGATACCAACAGTGGTTAATAAATGACACCGTTAGCCTTCTCATTTTTGAGTAAGACTGTCTTTCTTATATATAATCGAAAAATGCAGACGTTAACACAATGACCTCCAAAGCAGGGTGCACATACCTCAGGGGTGTGTGCCCCAGCTCACACCATTGGCATTCACGAAAAGGGTGAAAATCGAATTTACACTTGTTTTTAAATCTCATTCGGTTTATGTACGTTTTTGTGGGGTTTTTTATACATATAATATCGTAGTACTTGTATACAATTACGAAGTCATGTACAAATACTACCATATACTGTACTATATGCGTAATGAAAAGGATTCTGTGCTTGTTTTTGCTTACGGGATGCAGGATCTAAGATATCAATGTTATAATGTTGAGTAAATTACATATCCTTAAAAGAGATACAAACTGGTGAACAGAGTTGTTGACTTAAGTCAGCAGATCTTAGTGATGTATCAACAGTCTTTGAGCAAATCACTAAGCCTTCAGTGCCTTAGTTCCCTTACCTTCCCAATGAGTTCAACTGTTCCTTCCTGCTGAAACCTGGAGGCCATCAGTATTAATGGTCTGGCTGGCCTGACTCAGCCAGGATGAAGGCATTTCTAAGGACAACAAAGGCCTCCTTGTATGGACAAGAGAGAACATTATCCTTGTCCTCACTGTGTGGTTAGTATTGGCACATTATGGTAACACCCCCCAAGCACTTAGCTTTTGAGGGAAATGGGGGAGGTGAGCCTATCAGAATTCTCTCCAGGCCCTTCCGTGCTCAGAGGCTGTTCGCCATTGACGCGTGAAGCGTGCATCTCCCATCTGAACCCGGTGTCCACCCAGCTAACATTGCTACTTTGTCTTGAGCCTGGTGGGGAGGATAGGGGGACACAAGAGAAAGGATTCCAAATACTTTGGAAGAAAGTAGTATATAATCCTGTAGTTAGTAATATTGTCACTGCTTGTTACTGTTCAGTGTCTAAGTGAAAATGAGGCTTCACTATCACTGGTCCTTCACTATCAAGGGTCCTTGTTGCCCTGATTTCTTCATTTGTCCTTTTGCTCATCACTAGTAACTAACATTTGCATAACATTTTATGGTTTACTTTACTTGTTTTTCACAACTCCATGATGAAGTGTACACATACGATTATATTTGTTTTACAGATGAGGAAACTGAGGCTCCAAAGGTTAAGTGATTTGCCCGAGGTTGTAACAGATAGTAAAATGGCAAAGCTGTAACTTAAACCTAGCTGCTTTCATTCCAAATCCCACATCCTTCCTGTGGTAACACTCACTTGTCTTAAATGCATCTCGGATTCAATAACCCTGACTTTATGAGTATATTCTTTACTTGTTTCCCTCTCCTTTATACCTTGTTTTTATGAGGGTTTTTTGTTTGTGTGTATGTTTTTATTACTTAGGGGTGTCGTGGAATACGATGCAGAAGGCTTTACAAAACTCACTCTGTTGCTGATGTGGAAAGATTTTTGTTTTCTTGTACACAGTGAGTATACTTTTGCTATTAGCATGTCAGCCTACACTGAAAATGTACTAAGCCACATGTAACAATGAATATGACAAACTTTAGTGTCCTGATTTGGTTCCTTTTACTTTAGCATAAGTATATTTACTGTGTGGTCTGCAAGAGAAAATATCTCTAGATCAGTGGTTCTCAACCAGGTATCATTTGCTGCTCAGGGGACATTTGGTAATGTCTGGAAACATTTTTGTTTGTCGCGACGGGTAGGGGACCAGGGCTGGCGGTTGTTGTTACTGGCATTAGTGGGTAGAGGTCAGAGATGCAGCTAAACATCCTACAATGCAAAGGACAGGTCCCTGAAACAAAAAGCTATCGAGTCCACAATGTCAGTAGTGCTTAAGTTTAAGAAACCCTACCCTAGAGAGATTTCTGTTTTCAAGGTATCTTTCCAGATTCAGGCCTCAAAGCTTTCAAGATTACTCAAAACATATTGCTTTGATCATTTGGTTATCATTCTTATTAAGTGAAAAAAATCTGTAACTTTGGTAATATATAATATATATCTTAAAGGTGGTACTCTGTTTTAATGAATTCCTGACATGACTTCTCAGTGTTTTCCACACAGTAGGCATATTTAAATTCCTGTTGTATTATATTAATCAGTCAGTAAACATTGCTCCAGCTTTCGCTCAATGGATCATTTAGAGTCTCTTTTGTATATTTCTTTGTTATATAAGAACCAGCGACCCATGGTGCCAGGTTTGAGTTGCAAGTCAGCTACGAGCTTTATTCTTTAGTAATTTGATATGCAACGTGTCCAGACCTCAAGCCAAAGGCACAGAAGTTTCAGCTCTCCCGAGTCCAGTTACAGAAAAGCAGTGGGTTTGGGTTGACTTCACTCAGTATATGGAACTACCCTAGGCTTTAATAAACTATTTCAGGATGCACAGCTTTGGCCCTGTTTAGCCAAGCTGTCAGTGTAAAGATAATGTCTTGAGGGGATTTTTCTTCCCCAGCAGTTTTACTTTCTTGGTTATGATTTGCTTAGGCTAAAATAGTTCTTAATTTGTCTTACCTGACGTCACATCAACAGCTAGTAGGGGAAGAAACCCAAAAATGTCCGTAGTGGTAGAGGGAAAAAAGCTCAAATGAAAACCTTACCACGGTATAATCTACATAGAGATAATTGAGCGTTGGCCGTACGTACTTCTAAGAAGTTGGTTATCCCTATCGTTTAAGGTATTTCCCAGTGATAACCACCTTGTCATGCAGTCTTCATATGGAGCTCCTACTCGGTAACTAGTCTTACATTGGGACCATCTTTTCAAATGCATCTGAAAAATGCAAGCATGTTGTTCTGTATTAATTATGCGTACAGATAAGCAGAGAGTTGGAGAGGTGAAGACGTTCATCTTGGGTGTGCCTCCAACTAATTATATGACCTTGTTCAAATCACTAGGACAAGCCTCCCTCTGTTGTAGTTCCCTCTTACGTCACGGGGGATTTGGTTGGTAAGTCCTGTGGAGACATCAGTAGGTGGAGCTTAACCTACAGTACAGGGCCAGGTGGAAGAGGAAGTCCCACAGTCAAGGCCTCCTGGCACTCTCCTCTTTGCTCACCACCTTCTGTGGCTCTACTGATCTGAACCTCGTGCTGCTGCTTCCAGCTCTCACTTTAAATTCTGACCTTATCACGGCTTTGGTGTTCTGCTCTGAGTGTTCATTGCTTTCTGAGATCTCACTTCCTATTGGCTCTGTCCACTTTGCCCCACCACCTTGATCCCAGTGATTCTGTTTCTAGCCTGGTAACCTGACCCCAGATCCTGACTGTATGCTTGGTTTGTGTCTCATGCCCCCGGACAGCTGCCTGGGGGATTAGTCTGGTGTGTTTCCTCCAGCCCAGCTCAGCAATAGGGACCTGTACCCTGCCGTGAATGGTGGTGGCTATGGTCTGAGGCCTCCCAGAGTAGCTGTGAGAGAAGGACGCAGAAGGAAGGACACACAGAAGGACAGTTACAAACAGTAAATTAGATGACTGCTTCAACCAATTGCTTCATCCCAAAGTGGCATGAAATCTCAACAGTTTGTCCTGAAACTTACTTTGGTCTCCTAGCCATGATTGCATTTTCAAAAAAGATGATGTCAGATCATATCAGATATAAGGGGAAAAAAGATATCCTTGGCACTGATCTTTCTCACCTGTGTTTTCCACATGCAACTCAAGGATGCCTGTTCTGGCACGGCCTGGCAGGAGAGCTGTTCAGGGATAAAAGAGCATCCACCTCTCAGCTCCTGCCAGCTGTCCTCTCAGTGTGTTCAGTGTTTTGGCAGTTCTTGTTCCTTTGGAAGGTCTATTCCCCAAAGAATGTTTTCCCCACAGTACTGTGTATCCACTAATTCTTACAGCCCCTTCTCTACCTTCCTCTGTCACATGCAAAATTAAGTCCTGGGCTTCCCTGGTGGCGCAGTGGTTGAGAGTCCGCCTGCCGATGCAGGGGTCACGGGTTCGTGCCCCGGTCCGGGAAGATCCCACATGCTGTGGAGCGGCTGGGCCCGTGAGCCATGGCCGCTGAGCCTGCGCGTCCAGAGCCTGTGCTCCGCAACGGGAGAGGCCACAGCAGTGAGAGGCCCGCATACTGAAAAAAAAAAAAAAATTAAGTCCTAAAGTCATATTTTCACTTAGTTTTGATTACCTTCTTCAGAAACATAGAACCCCCAGACACTCATTAGAACGGGAAGAGGGACCTCGAGATTTGTTTCATTTACTTTTTCCGAAGTGTTTCCTTAGGCTCTTACTCCTTCCCTCGCCAGGCCATTTGCTCTCCCCTCTTAGCGTCACGGCCCACGTTCTCGGCTCTTTGGCAGATAAGACCTTGTCTGTGAATCAAGGGACTTTGATGCTGTTTCCTGCTCCATCATTAACTCACAGCCTGTCTTTAAATAAATTATTTCCACCCTTTTGCTTCTTTCTTATATCTAAAATGTAGGACTTGTAACATCATAGTGAAGCTTGGTTAGGTAATGCATTTTATTCAATCATACAGTTAAGCATCTGAAACTTATCTTCTTTTGGAAGCATCTGCTTGCTTGGTTACAGCCCCCATGGGACCACTTATTCCTTTTTTTTCTTGTCATGAAGATGGGAGTTGAATATGGGGTGGCAGAGACTTAATGACTGAACATTGCCTTGAATTATTCTGAGATCTCAAGAACAAGAAAAAGGAAGAAGGAAGCGCCTAGAGATGGAGCCAGTCTTCTGTGGCTGGTTCACTGCTCCGTGCGGATTGAAGACCTGGCAGGACACGGGATAACGTCTCTGCTCTCCCCCACCCTCTGTTCTGCCCAGACCTGGGAAGAGGTTTGTCGAGAGGGCAGGTGCTGGCAATAATTCTGAGCATTCTGGATGCTAGAGGAAAGAGGCACTCCTCTCTTGAGGCTGATGGCTGTGACCTCAGACCTTGCCTGAGTGTTCAGAAGTAAGAATGCCCTAGGGGAGAAAGAACATTGTACATATTCTGGGATCTCTCAGGAGACACTGCAACTTCCTGGCATTCTGGCAGTTCCAGGAGTGGGAGCTCTGGCCATGGAGAATTTTCATACATTTATTCCTTCTTTCTTTCCTTCATCCATATCAACATGTCGCAAGAGTTGGAACCACAGCAGGATCAGGGACTTGCTTTCATTCAGAAACTTTTCAGAAAGGTTTCCTGGCCATCATCTAAGAATTATCTGTAGTGGTTATGTAGGTAATTCTGTATTTGCCAAGCTGTATTTACCTCTGTAGGTAGATGCTATCTTTAAGGCAGCAGCTTTTCAGAATACTGGATGACAAGAGAACCAGATAGCAAGGCACAGTAACAGAATAAAAGCAACCACTGGGGAAAATTGGCGGTTTTTCATGGGCCCCCGTCAGCTGCACTATAAGAAATGCAGCTGCCTAAGGTCACAGGGTTGCTGCTTGGAAGGAGAGGGTATTGAGATCTTTTCCGGTTACCTGTAACTCCTTGGTAAATGACCCTTTGAGTCATCCAGCCTGGACCGTAGGCCTTATCTCCCTGGCAAAATACATATTAGACCAAATCTGACCATTCATTTTAGGTGTTCCATTTCATTTCTTCTCTTCTCGACGCCTAACCCAATCAATTTAATCCAATTCACCTGAGTTCTGAGTTGATTGAGAACCTGCTGTGTGCTCAGTATTGTGCTAGGTCCCAGGCGATATAAGTACATAACTCAGGCTTGACCTTAAGACACTTAGAGTCTCGCGCAAGGGTTGGTTGGCCACAGCCTATGGGCCAAACTCCACCCTGAGTCTATTTTTATATGGCCCTTGAGTTAAGAATGGTTTTAATGTTTTTAAAGAGTTGTTAGGGGAAAGAAAAGAAGAATATGCAAGAAAAATGGTGCAGCCTAAAATATTTCCTCTTTGACTCTTTACGAAAGAAGTTTGCCAACCCCTGATCTAGTCAATGAGAAAAGAGATCAGATAAAGGTGTGGTACACTGATACGCATTTTTAAAAACAAATATTCTCTCAGCTCGCTTACTGTATGCAAGGCACAAAGTGATGAGTGACACAGAGAAAACTTCATATGTTATATATATGAGAGAATTAGAAAGAGAGACACTGTCTCTAATGGAGTCTAATGAGAGAGACAGACAATAAAGAAGCAAAGTAACAAATATATGTTACAGATGGTGACAAATACCATAATGGAACAAAACAGAGGGCTTTGAAAGAGGCTAAGAGGGGAGCTGTTGTTAGGATGGTCAGGGAAGCCTTCTCATAGGAGCTGACATTTCAGCTGAGACCTTAATAAGCAGCCATTCAGATTCAGGGAAGAGATTTCAGGGGAAAGAAAGTCCTCTTGTGCAAAGAGCTACAAAAGGTAGCAAAGGGCTTTGCATGAGCCAGTGTGACTGGAGCACAGTGAGCAAAGAGAGTCACACAAGAGAGAGAATAGAAAGAGAGTCAGGGCCCGATAAGATAGTGCCTCACAGGCCATGTGTATCAGGATGGAGTGGTAATAAACTCTTGAAAAACAATGGTTTAAGCAAGATAGAAGTGTATTTCTTTCTTGTGTATAAGGAAGCAGTCCAGGGCTGGAATGACATATCCAGAGGTCACATGGAACCCAGATTCCTTCAAGCTTTATACTCCATCATCCCTTGGGTGTGACTTTCTTGCATATAGGCCATAAAAGCTGTTGGAGCTCCAGCTGTCACAATCCAAGCAAGAGAATAGAAAAAAGATGGAAGGAGGGTACAAACCTTCTTATTTACTGAAACTTTGAAGGAGTCTCACACACCACTTCCAATTACATGTCATCGTTCTAGAACTTAGTTCCTAAGGCCTCAGCATGTGTGCTAGGGCAGACTGGGAAATGTAGTTCTTTTTCTGGGGCAGCAAATGCCCAACTAAAAATAAGAGTTCTTTTAACTTGAGTGAGAAAGAGAGAATGCGTATTTAGTAAGAAACTACTAGTCTCTTTCAAATCAAGGAGAGGAGTTTAGATATAGGTCAAGTTTCCATCAGAAAACAGATGGCACATCACACAGGTAACTAGGGAGAATTCAATGGAAGGACTGTGTTCAAAGATGTGGACAAAGTTAAAGAAAACCAAAAGGGATCGTTAGCAGCAGCAGCGAGTCTTTACCTTCCCTAGGACTGCATGGGCAAGAGGAGAGTGTGGTTACCAGAAGCTGGAAAGAGTTATAGCTGTAGCTGTAGGAAAGGATTTCCTGGCAGAAACTGGGGAAAGCCTTTGGTTGAGGAAGGTAGCTACTACTAACAAATGCAGGAAGGATTATTTCTCCTTTCAGTTCTATCCGTTTTGTTCTTAGGTACATGTATGTTTATAATTGTTATATCTTCTGACGTATTGACCCTTCTATTGTTATGGAATGTTCCCTTTTGTCTCTAGATATTTATTGTCTTAAAGTCTGTTTCATCTGATATTAATAACCCATCCCAGTGCGATTTTGTTTATTGTTTGCTTGGTATACCTTTTCCAGCCCACTGCTTTCAACCTTTTTTTTTTTAATTCCTTTAAATCTAAAGTGTGTCTCTTGTAGAAGCATATGGTTGGGTTTTGCTTTTGTGTACATTTAAACAAACTCTGCTGTTTTATTAGAGAGTTTAATCCATTGACATTTAATGTAATTATTGGTATAGTTGGATTGGAGCCTGCCATTTTGATATTGTTTGTTGTTTGTCTCATTCCCTTTTTGTTTCTCTTTTACTGCCTCATTCTGTGTCAAACAAATGTTTTTAGTGTACCATCTGAATTTCTTTGTTGATGTTTTAGCTATCTTTTTTTTTAAATTTTCTTAGTAGTTTGTTCTAGAGATTGCAGTATACATCTTTAACTTAACACAGTCTACTTCAGTTTAATAGTGGCTTAATTCTGGTAAAATATAACAACTTGGCTCCTCCTTTTCCCCCTTGTTTGTGCTATTATTGTTATATATGTTATATCTATATATGTCATCATGTAAATACAACAATACAGCTTTTTCTGTTAGTTATAGACAATCTTATATTTTCAAAAGAAATTAAGGGCTTCCCTGGTGGCGCAGTGGACACGGGTTTGTGCCCCGGTCCGGGAAGATCCCACATGCCGTGGAGTGGCTGGGCCCGTGAGCCATGGCCGCTGAGCCTGCACGTCTGGAGCCTGTGCTCCGTGACGGGAGAGGCCACAGCAGTGAGAGGCCCACCTACCGCAAAAAACAAAACAAAACAAAAAAAAAGAAATTAAAAGAAGAAAATAATTTTCATTGTATTTTGCTCTGTCCATTATTTCAGGTAGGTCTTAGTAGGACTTTGAATGCTCTGTTACTCCATTTCACAGTTGTTATAGTAGAGGCAGAAGGAGGTGGCAGGGTTTCTTTGTTCTAGCAGATGATGAGTTTCTTACTCTGATTTCTTTTCTTTATTTTCAATAATTAAAGTTCACACCGATTCCCTAATATACTTCTTTTGGTATTTGTCCTTATCTGTCTCTCTTTCCACTCATTTGGTCATTCATTAGTTTTAAGCTTACATTAGTCCAGAAAACAGTAATTTTGCTTTTCAGAGAGCTCAGTTTCTGGTAAGACTTTTTTTTTTCTTTTTTTTTTCTTTTGAAAGCTAGAGGAAATTGACAACTGCAGACTAATTCTGCTAGTCATTTAAATAATTCTTTCCTCATAGGCCTGTAATCAAGGCCAATAAGCTAGAAATCAGGACAGCTTTTGAAATTTTAAGGAAAAATCAGAGCCTTCTGTTTATTGTTGCAAATGCCCCTTCCAAGCTCTGATTGTGTCAGGCTGTGTGATTGCTAGTATAACCAAGGAAATTATTTGCATTGATGTGTCACTGTCGTTTCACCACTCAAAGCAAAGCTGTGAAATTGACAGCCACTCAGATCCTGAGCAAAGTGGTGTGAACTCATCTCTTTGCCACAGAAACAATGTCTTGTAGAATATTTAGCAACAACAAACAAGATGGCTGGCTACTAGATAATTCGGTAAAACCAAAACTGTGTGGTTTCCCAAACCTGCTTGCTTTTTGGATACAGATCTCATTTTTGTATAAATAAATAGATTTGAAGAGTAAATCAGAATCAACAAAGTGATTAAAATTAGAAGCTGCAATGATATGCATTCGAATTCATTTCAAGCCAGATTTATAAAAAGTGTGATATTATTTTAGAATTAATATATTTACCTCAGATCAGGAATATGTAAAGCTTTGTGACTTAATTTTATCATTTTAGTAGTAATAATAACTATCAAAGCAACAGGAACTAAAATTGATTGTGAACAAAAAGTGAAACCAATCAGTTCTCTGTACTGTTCAAAATGATTTAAAAATATAGAAAAAGAGCTTTGATTAAGAGAACTATGGGTATTTTAGATACTTTAAACATTTGGGTTAATTTTTACCCTGGACTTCCTTGAAAGTGGTTAGCTCTGCTGGGCAAAGTGGTTTTCATCTTTTGATTACACACACAAACACACCCTCTTCAAGGTTTACAGCTCAAATAGCTCCAGTCCTTTAGCAACCACTGTGACTATTTTGATTCAAATTGAGACTTCTGTTTCATGTTTAGAGTCTACTTCCAGAAAGTCTTTTTTTTGTAATTTCTGACCCTGGTTTGAGAATTCATTTCATTAATTTTCATTGGGAATATTCTCTTCATTCTAATACCTTGTGAGACCTTTTCAGTGACCTTAAAGGACTTCTTGTAAGGAAAGAGGTTGTAAATCAGATACACAATACCAAATGCCCTCTTATATGTGTTATATTATTCTTTTCAACTGTAACTATTGGATTAAAGTAATTGCTAAAGTGAGTTTATCTGATTAAAGAAAGGTCATGAATACTCAGTGATTTTAACTTAAAAACATATGTAGCATCTTTGAAATTAACAAATTGTAACCCAAGAAGGCACTTCACTCAATGAAAGAAAGGAAGCTGTTTACAAAGAGTAGCTTTTATAATATCAATCTCATTCAGTATAACCTTTTCTTAGAATTAATTTTAAAGTATTATTGAAACATGGGCATTATTTTGGTTGTAAAACTTTTGCTGTTGTTGAAGATAATAGTTATAGTAACAATAGTTGACAAATATTAAGTGTATACCATGCTCTAGAAGTTGTTCTCGGTACCTTGCGTCTATATATTGTTATTCTTCCTCACAACATCCTTCTGAGGATAATTACTAGTAGTGCCCCATTTTACAAATGACAAAACTGTGGCACAGAAAGAGTAAATGTATTCACTGTGACAGAGTTAGGATTTAAATCCAGGAACTGATTCCAGAGCCTATGTGCTAATAAGCGATATTACTATAATGCTTCAGGTCATTGGTTGGCAGTATCCCCACATATGTGATGAATGTCAAAAGCCTTTGGAGTTTCACAGAGAACTGTAAGTCCCAGGAGCAAACATAAAGGGTCAGTGACCATCCATGCACTGGGAGATATGCATATACCGTCTCATCTCCCAGGAATGTAAGTGGACATCTCACCAAAGACATTACTGATCTGAAGGCAGTGAGGCATGAAGCTAGTGTCACTCCTCAGTGATGGTGACAGTTTGTCTAGCTGTGATCCCCTGTCCAGTGGCACAAATATATTGGCTCAAGTAGGGTTTCACTCTGTGGCCATAGAAAGAGAAAAATAAGTGGCTTAATTAAGGAATTATCAGCTCCTGCAGCCACTATAGAAAACAGTATGGAAGTTCCTTAAAAAACTAAAAATGGAGTTACCATATGATCCAGCAATCCCATTCCTGGGCATATATCCAGAAAAGACAAAAACTCTTATTTCCAAAAGATACATGCACCCCAATGTTCATAGCAGTGCTATTTACAATAGCCAAGACAGGGAAGCAACCTAGGTGGCCATCAGCAGATTCATGGATAAAGAAGATATGGTATACATATACAATGGAATATTACTCAGCCATAAAAAAGAATGAAATATTGCCATTTGCAGCAACATGGAGGGACCTAGAGATTATCATACTAAGTGAAGTAAGTCAGACAGAGAAAGACAAATATTATATGATATCACTTATATGTGGAATCTAAAAAACTTATTTACAAACAGAAACAGACTCACAGACACAGAATACAAACTTGTGGTTACCAAAGGGGAAAGAGGGGGAGGGAGAAATTAGAAGTATGGGATCAACAGATACACACCATTATATATAAAATAGATGAACAAGGATTTTTACTGTATAGCACAGGGAACTATATTCAATATCTTGTAATAACCTATAATGGAAAAGAATGTAAAAAAGAATATATATATATATATATATATATATATATATATCTGAATCACTTTTCTATAAACCTGAAACTAACACAATATTGTAAATCAACTATAGTTCAGTTTTTTTTAAATGAAGATTGGGGATAAAAACAAAAAACAATAACAAAACAAACAGAAAAGAATTACCAGTCCTGATTATCAAAAACTAGATTTAACCTGTTTAGACATAGTAATGTGGTCAGTTATAATGGTTCCTTATACAAAGTCCATGCAAACCTACAGCCAAAGAGGCAACATAGATGTGGGGTAGCCCAGGTTCTAAGACAAGTGGGAATGGTAGGAACTGTGGCAAGCTGCATGCTCCTTTACATGATTTTGATTTTTTTTTTTTTTTTATACAGAGTACAGTCCAAGCATTTCTGTGGGCTGGATCTATCCTGATGGCCTATGAATCTTTTTTAAAAAATACTTTTTATTATAAAAATTTCAAACAAACACAAAAGTAGAGAGAAAAATATAATGAACCCCCATGTACCCATCACCCATATTGTAGTTTTGTCTACCTTATTTCTTTTTTAAAAAATGTTCTGGAATATTTTGAAGCAAATGTGAAGTATTATTTCACTTGTAAGTAATTCAACCTGCATCTCTAACAGATAAGATTTTTTTAAAAGAGCTGTATCCAAAATAACATTATTATATCTAATTCTTTAATATTATCTAATACCCAGTCTATGTTCAAATTTCCCTGTTTGTCTCAAACATGTTTTTTTACAATTGGTTTGTTCAAAGCAGGATCCAAATAAGTCAAGACCCATAAATCTTGAAAATCTTTTAGAAAAGAAATGTGGATGCAAATAATGGATATCACCACCCATTTTCCTTCCCCATAATTTAGTTAAGAAAGTAAGGGGTGAAATCCTTGAAAACATCGCTTCACCCATGGGCCTATAGAAGACAACCTCTTACATTAGTATACCACCTTACAGTTTTAGAGTGCTTTTAATTATCTCATTTACAATATGAGCTATCTGTCTCTATGCCAGTTTTGAATAGAATTCTTAGCAGTTAATTGAATGGTTAGAGGTCATCTTGCCCAGGGGTTTTTAACATTTTTTTGTGCCAAAGACCCCTTTGGTGAACCCTATGGATCCTTTCTTCAGTGTTTTAAAATGCATAAAATAAATTATATAGTACTACAAGGAAGCCAATTATATTAAAATACTATTATCAAATCTTTAAAAAGTAATAACAGAGATATAAGAGCTTCTTTGTAAATACCTTAAATAGCAATATCCATGGCAAATCTAATAACCACTGCAATTTTGAAATAGTGGTGAGCATAAAGAATATTTGAAGATATGAGGAACAACCACAATGTGATATAAAAATATCTGTGATTTCTCTTGATAACAAAGTCAAGGTACCGCTAACACTGCTACAGTTGGTTGCCTGCATTCATAATTCGAGGAAATGCTAAATTTCAGTTAAAAGTAGTGAATATAAAGACACACATTTTTCCCATGCAAGTTCCCAGATGCCCTGAATTTTATCCAAGGATCATTGTGGAGGGGGAGGAGGTGAAGGGGGATGCATGGACCTCAGATTAAGAATCTCTGAAAACTTCTCTGTATTACAGGAATAGGATGTGGCTGAATGCCTGGACCAAGGCCATGCATGATGTTAGGGGAAGAATAGGACTAGAAACCAGGTTTCTTAAATCCAATCGGTTTTCCTATGTTTGAATGGCTCAGTTCTAAGATACTAAGACAGGTGAGTACTTTTACAACAGCATGTGCTCAGTATTGTACTGCTGACATCTTAACACTAGCTTGAAGAACTGAGTAATGTTCAGCATAAGGAAAAAGCCAGAAAATAATGCTCAGATTTAAGGTTTAATGACTTTTCCATTTGCATACTGTATGCTTCCTAAATGTACAAATTCAACTTTCGTAAGTCCACGAAGCATATTTTTTTCCATCTTTTTTGAGGTATAATTTCCATATAGTAAAATTCACCCATTTTAAGTGAACACTTAAATGAATGTTGGCAACCACGTACGGTCATAGAACTAGCATCGCAATCAAGACATGGAACATTTTCATCACCCTGAAAAGTTTCTCTTGTGGCTTTGCAGTTAATCCCCTCCCTTGACCTCTGGCCCCAGGGAGCCGCTGATCATATTTTCCATTACTATAGTTTATTCTGTTATAGAATTTCACAAAAATGGAATCATAAAGAGTATAGTCTTCTATATTTCCTTTCTTTCACAAGTCTTTGTGTGGACATATGTTTTTATTTCTCTTCGGTAAAAACCTAGGAATGGGGATGCTGGATCATATAGTAAATATATGTTTAACTCAGTAGCATACTGCCATACTGTTTTCCAGAAGGCTGTAAGTTGTTACATTCTTACTAACAGTGTATGGGACTTCAGTTCCTTCACATCCTCTCCAACAGTCACTATTATCAGTCCTTTTCAGTTGTTATAGGGTGTGTAGTAGTGTCTCATTGTGGTTTTAATTTACAATTCCCTAATGGCTAGTTGAGCATCTTTTCATGTGCTTATTTGCCAAGTAAGTTATTTTGTGAAATGTCTGTTCAAATCTTTTTTCTGTGTTTAATTGGATTGTTGTCTTATTTTTGAGTTATGAATTCTTTATATATTTTGGATACAGGCCCCTTTTCAGTTATATCTTCTGCAGATCTTTTTTCCCAATCTGTGGCTTGCCTTTTCATTTTCCTAACTATGTATTTCAAAGAGCAAAAAAATTAAATTTTGATTAAGTCCATTTTATTACTTTTTTATTTTAAGGGCCATGCTTTTTGTGTCCTGCTTAAGAAATTCTTGCCTAATCTAGTTCAGCAAGAATTTCTGCCTTGTCTATTCTAAAAAGATTATAGTTTTAGCTCTTAAATGTAAGTCTGTGATCCATTTCAAGTTAATTTTTGTGTATAGTGTGAGGTAAGGGGCATGGTTCTTTTTTTTTTTTTTTTGTAAACTAATAACCATTTGTTCCAGCACCATTTGTTGAAAAGACTGTCCATTCCTCATTGAATTACCTTGGCACTTTTGCCAAAAATCAGTTGACCAAATAAGTGTATATCTATTTCTGTAATCTCTAGTCTGTTCCATTGATCTATATATCTATACTTTCATTTTATAGTAAGCCTTGAAATCGGGTAGGATAAGTCTTTAACCTTGTGTTTCTTTTTTCAAATTGTTTAGGCTGTTTAGATCTTTTACCTTTTCCTATACATTTTAGAATTAGCTTGTCAGTTTCTTCACAAAAAAATGATTGTGATTGCACTGAATATATAGCTCAATTTGGGGAGAATTGCCAACTTAGAAATACTGAATCTTCTGATTCATGAACATGGTGTATGTTTTCATTTATTTACATCTTCTTTCATTTCCATTAGCAGTGTTTTATAGTTTTCAGTATACAGGTCTTGTACATCTTTTGTTAAATTAATTCCTAAGTCTTTTAAGCTAATGTGAATGGAGTATTTTTTAAATTTTCTAATAGTCTAATTGCTCATTGTTAATATATATAGGGGTACAATTGGCTTTTGTATGTTGACCTTCAGTAGATTTCTTAGAATATTATGTACACTCTATATGTCACCTTCAAATAAAGACACTTTTACTTCTTCTTTTCCAATGTGTATTCCTTTCCTTCCTTCCTTCCTTCCTTCCTTCCTTCCTTCCTTCCTTCCTTCCTTCCTTCCTTCCTTCCTTCCAGTGGCATCCAGACCTGACCTGTGCCATAGTTATTCTCATTTGTTTGTTGATTTAGTCCTTTATTCACCACATATTGAACATCTGCTTTGGTTCAGGCACTTGCAAGACTAGGGATACCGGATGAATGCTGCCTGTTCTGGAATGGCTCAGTCTAGTGAGGAAGATAAACATATAAAAACAACAGTGAAACATTTAAAGTGCAATGCTAGGTGTACACCAGATGTTTGGGGAATGCAGAGAAGGGGCACCCAACCCGGTAGGACAGGAGGGCTGTAAGAACATTTCAGACAGAGAGGCTAGCATAAGCAAAAGCACTGTGGGAGGACACAGAGTATATGTGAGGAACTGTAAGTGGCTTAGAATTCTTCTAATGTATCAATATAATAGAGCCTGAAGAGTGTCAGATTGAGCTAGTGAGTGTGTAAGAGCCCAGAACTCAGAGAGCATCGTATACCAGTCTGACGGATATGGACTTTGTCCTGAGGCTAGCAAGAAGGTACTGAAGAAGGCTCAGTAGAGAAGGGGCATATATTTGCTTTTTATAAAAAGAGATTATTCTGATATTATGTAAAAGATGATTTGAAATGTGAACCTAGAAACCTAAAAAGATCGTTTAGGGAAAAGATGATTAGACCTGAACTAGAGCAGTCATGATAGAGACGAAGGGAAAGAAAACATTTCAAGAATGGAAGTAAAACTGGCAAAACTTAGTAGCTGATCCCAGTCAAGGACTAAGAAGAAGTAGGATGACTCCCAGATTTCTTCCATAGGCATCTAGACAGCCGATGATGCCATCATTTGAAGCAAGGATTGTGTTAGGAGGAGCAGATTTGGAAATGTTGAGCCCAGTTTGGGATATGTTGAATTTTATGAGCCACTGGATATCCAGGTGGAGTCAACGAGTGAACCTTTACATGAAACAAATGCATGGTGGAGGCTCTCATCAGCTTCCCCTGGAATCTATCCCAAGCTAGAAACCCCTGGTCATCCCCAGTTTGGATGATTCAGAACTCTTTGGCCTGACTGAACCCTTAACAAAAAGATTCAGTCATACTTCACACTGAATGGGGTTCTGGTTTGGAACTTGAAACCTTGTTGGTAACTTTTCCTCCCATAGAGGTGGTCCAAATTCTTGACATGGTCTGGCCTCGAATGTACTGAAAGAGGCTTTGGGGAGTGACTTCTGGACTGAGAATGACCCTTGGCTAGATTTAAACCCTTGTATTCAGATAGGTGAGGGTGAAGGGAATGTCAAAACACAATTAAAAGGACAAATACTGTGTGATTGCACTTATATGAGGTACCTAGAGTGGTCAATTTCACAGAGACGGAAAGCAGAATAGAGGTTACAAGGGAATGGGAAGACAGGGAGTGGGGAGTTGTCGTTTCATAGGTAGAGTTTCAGTTTGGGAAGATGAGAAAAGTCCTGGATAGATGGTGGTGATGTTTGTCCAACAATGTGAGTATACTTAATGCTACTGAACTGTACACTTAAACATGGCTAAAATGGGCTTCCCTGGTGGCGCAGTGGTTGAGAGTCCGCCTGCCGATGCAGGGGATGCAGGTTCGTGACCCGGTCCGGGAGGATCCCATGTGCCGCGGAGCGGCTGGGCCCGTGAGCCACGGCAGCTGAGCCTGCGCGTCTGGAGCCTGTGCTCCGCAACGGAAGAGGCCACAACAGTGAGAGGCCCGCGTACCACCAAAAAAAAAAAAAAAAAAATGGCTAAAATGGTAAGTTTATGTTCTGTATGTTTTACCACAATTTTAAAAATGAACATATAAAAAATTCATTAGTAGGCAGGCATCTTATTCACATTTCATCAGTCTCACTCAACCTGGTATTTTTTCTTTATCTAATTCATTCTCAATCAGAGGTTACCAAGATGATAAGAAGTGACCTCTAATGATAGGTGGTGACGATGAAGATGATAATGCCATTGTTTTGTATAAACAGTGTCACTTATTACTGAATGCTTATTATGTGCAAAGTACTGTACTAAGTACTTTACATTCCTAATTCCATATAATTCTCTCAACAGCCCTGTAAGATGGCTGCTTATGCCCCATGCTACAGTAGAGGAAACTAAAGCACCTAGAAATGAAGTAATTTGCTAGAAGTCGCACAGCTAGTAGTAGAAGGGAACAGCATTTGAACTAAGACCTTTCCAGAACTCTTGTTCTCAACAGTTCACTAAAGCTTCCCAGCCCACGTGCTAGGACATACTGCTGGGTTGCGGACAGACTAAAGATAGGCTACTGATCGTTTCAGTCCTTGGAGAAGCTGGACCCTATGGTCAGTGACCTCTGCCAGCCTCATAACTTTTTCCCATAGTGCCATAAAATCATAGCACTTTCTGAGTACATGCTATGATTTGAAAGAGGCTGGGTAGCACAATACATATACTATATAACACTATTTACGTAATATAGTATATATGTATTACCACTTCTATAGCACTTAAAAGACTCTAGGTATGTATATCATCAGGAGAGTCCCTACCCCAGTGTACATGGTGGGTACAAATCCTAAGTCTTAGTTCTTTTCTGTAAATGAGTTACTTCTCCCAGTGCTACTTCTGATGCTCCCAACTATGAATCTGTCTCTTGGTACTGTGAGTCTTTTGAACTCTGTCAAGCGTTGAAAAGGTGGATTAAGGATTCCCTGTCTCCAGGGAAACCATAGTACCTGCCAGTGATCAGCAAACTTTGCATACAGGTGAGTCTAGTGAAGATAATTACAAAACGAATCTATCCATGAGGCAAGGGAATTAGCAAACTACATTCACTTTTTTTTTTTTTTTTTTTTTTGGCGGTACGCGGGCCTCTCACCGCTGTGGCCTCTCCCGTCGCGGAGCACAGGCTCCGGACGCGCAGGCTCAGCGTGCACGGCTCACGGGCCCAGCCGCTCCGCGGCACGTGGGATCCTCCCGGACCGGGTCACGAACCCGCGTCCCCTGCATCGGCAGGCGGGCTCTCAGCCACTGCGCCGCCAGGGAAGCCCTACATTCACATTTTAAATGCCAGGCACCCAGCAATCTCTGACCTAAACCCCTGTCACCCCTCAGTTTGTTTCCCAGTAAAGATACAAATTTATTTCTGTGCATTTTTCCAGTTAGTCTGTCAGGTTAGACATAGGGTCTCATTTAGCTTTATAGGCCCTAACATTTGTAGAAATGGGGTTTGTCTTTTTATGTTCTCCCAGGTGGCAGCTGCACTTAACTAACTCCATGCGTGTTTAAGCGTATTCTTTGTGACAGGTACCATAGTGAATACTAAAGATGTAGGGCTGACTGGGACATGTTCATTTTCTAAAGGAGCTCACAGTCTGCTGTACTCAGATTCCCCGAGGCTTCTCCCAATGAACAGTCTTCTTTTAAAACCTCTTTGGCTATGCTAATATTTCTTATTTTTTCATTTGGCTGTAGCCTGGAAACCTCATATGTTTTGTAAACTGTCTCCTGTGTCAGACAAATTAAAAGAATTTGCAAAGTTAATCCTTCAGCTCGTGTTTGGTTGAGACCTCAGGAATGAATTGTGGTCTCAGCAAAGCATCTCCCAGTGGCATAACCTTTGTTTTATGTTGGAAGAATGGAATTGGCCAAACCTTCAGTTCAAATCATGCCACCACAGTCAGTCAGTGAGAAGGTAGAACCCATTTCGATGGGACAGTGCTTGAACACTGTGTTTACAAGAAGATGAAAGCATGTGCAGTTGGCCTCCGACCAAGACGACAGCATACTTCAAAAGACCCATTCTTCTGGGAGGTGGGCAGCCCAAGATTGCAGGCTTAGTGGACTCTGCAGAGAGTCGACAAAAAGAGACTCTACACTCAAAGGTTCAAAGACGGTTTACTCCAACATGGTTCATTGTTTCCATTATGGCCGAGATTGTGGAGGCTGCAGAAAACCAACACAATCGGAAAGAATTGCTTCTTGATGTCAGCTTTTCAGATTTAATTCTTGTAACAACTAGAAAGTCCTTAGAGACAACCTGGGTTTAACTTCAGTACCCTGAGGGCATTTGCGTTTTAAGCCACGTAAGACCCAAGGGGTTATTGACTAGTGATTATAGTGCAGAAGTGGGAGGAAAGACCTCAGCTGCTATTTCTAATCCCATTTTGTCTGGTAAAGTAAGTTAGGTCAGCCTCAGTTTCCCCATGTAAAGTGATAATATAATTAAATCAATTGGTGTTCTTAAACATAGTAATAAGGTAAGGGGCAGAAAATTGAAAATCAGGGGTTGCTGCTCCAGTGGTCCCCACTCCATGACTGCTGGGTATTTCCAATGTGGGGAGACATGAAGGATGTAAGACCTTGTCCAAAATTCTCCAGCATATGCAGACTTGTACTAACACACACACACACACACACACACACGGGAACACACAAATACACACCCCGGTGATAACACTCAGCAAACTTCATCCTCCTGGAACTAAGTAAGGCCGTGAGAAAAACAAAAGTAACTGTCTCACACACACACACACACACACACACACACACACACAATATAGGAACCATCCCTAAGAATGTCCCTTAAATTTTGCATTTTATTGTTTGAATAGGCAATATATTCACCTAGCTAAAAAAAATGCACACCATGAAAAGTCTCACCCTCACCCCTGCTCAATCCACCCTGTTCCTCTTCTTGTCACTTTTATTAGTTTTTCAGTTCTGGCTTGCAGAGTTTCTTTATGTGAATAAAATAAATATAAATCTATATTCTTGATTCTTTTCTTTCTTCCATTAGAAGTAGCATATTTCACACTCTGCACCTGGAACAAGTACTTTTATCTTGTTACCCCGGATGTACAATCCCTAACATCCCCTCAATCTTGGTTGCTGAGTTAACACAAAGACTCAGAGCCCGCAGCTTTCCAGCTCTTAAAAATGTAGGTGGGATTTGTATTATGCTTTGTCATTCCCAAGTTGTTACTAGAAATGTGTCTTCAACATCCTGTATAAAACTTTTCAATATTTCAAACTACTTTCCTATTTATCATCTCATGTAATTTGTATATCCCCAAGCCCCGTGCAGTTTTAGGGCAGGTATTGTCCTTGTTTTAAGGTGAAGAAACCAAGGGCAAAGTCACGTGCATTGGGGCACACACCTGGGTCTCAGGGCCATCCTCTGTACCTAATGCCACTTTACTTTTCTGTTTTCCAAAAACAAGGGAGAAATTGCCTTCCTCCTTTTGTTAATACTTCTCCATATTTACCATACCGTCTTTTGTAGTCTTTTAAAAACTTTTTCCTTTGAGTTAATTGTACATTTACATGTGAGTGTAACAGATAACACAGAGGAATCCTGGGTGCCCTTTACCCAGTTTCCTCCAGCAGCAGTAACATCTTGAACAACTGTGGTACATTCTCAACAACCAGGATATTGACAGTGACACAACCAAGACGCACAACGTCTCCATCACCCCAAGGATCCCTGGTGCCATTTTATAGGCACACCTCCCTCCTTCTGTCCTCACCCCCAGCCCTGACCTGACCCCTTCTTACATACATACCCACACTCTAATCTATTTTAATGGAGGTTGTAGTAGTCAGGAAAGCCTAACATACTACAAGTAACCCCCATCTCTGTGGCTAACAGTAAAGGGTTTTTTTGTGTGTGCTGTCACTTCACCAACGGTCATTAGGGAGTGGGGGAGGGCTCTGCTTCATGCAGGCATCCTGGGACCTGGCTGCTTCTATTCAGTGGCTGCACCATTCCCTGGGGCCTCAGCATCCTCCACAGCATCTTCTGCCTCAGACCAGCACGTCCAGGGTTGTAGGGGCCAGGTCTAGAAGTGGCATTTATCCCTCCCGCACACAGTCCACGGGTCAGAATTCAGCCATGTGACTCTACCTCACTGCAGGAAGGCTGAGAAATTGGTTTGACTTTGCCCAGGAGGAAAAGTGTTTGAGGAACACGTGTACAAGAATAGTCATGGTGGCATTGTTAGTCGTGGTACAAACTAATGGGGGAGCAGATAAATAAATAGTGTTAAACTCACCCCATGGAACATTACACCGTTGTGGAAATGACAAAACGATATCTGCACACAGTAAAGATGAAATCTTAGAAACCCAATGTTGACTGAAAGAAGCAAGTCACAGGAGACATACTATGTGATAGAATTTGTATAGAAAAAGCTCAAAAACAAGCAGAACCAGATAAAATATTATTTAGGGATACAGAAATAGGCATTAAAACCGTGTTTTTAAAAAAACGAAAGAATGGCAAGCAGATATTTGAGGACAGTGGTTATCTCTGGGGAGAGAGGTAGAGGGGGATTGAGTGGAGGAGGGGAGCACACAAGGGGCTTCGACCTGTGGGTAGAGTCTTTGTTCAGAGTGGGAGTGTGGATTCATTCACGTTGTATTTTTTCACTATGTTAAATGCGCATTACAAGTACTCTTTGACATGTATCAAACATTGCATAGTAATTTTTTAAAAGGACTGGAACACTGTCATCAGGAGTAATACAAAGAAATCTTTATTAGTTCTAAGACTGTGACAAGGAACAGACCCATCACTTGAAAAGGTGACTCTCAGTTTGTGTTCCTCATGCTGTGAAAGTGACTCACTTTGGGGCTGGGTCCCCCTGAGATCACAAACGTTGTTGGCCGCCATGGTTTTGATCAGCCCCAGTGCCCTGGTCAGGATCCTGTCTGGTTCTCCTATATGGATCAGTGGTCTTCATACTCTCAGTGTGTAGTGTGACTTGATGTGTGCCAAGGGGATTATTCCTTGCAGAGAAATCCCGCAAAGCTATATTGTGATCCTTCCCAGTGAAAGGCAAGCTCTGTGTATCTAAATTTCCTAAAAACCATCCCTTTAAAAGTATCTCCTACCTACAAAGATGCAACTAAATCCCACATTTCAGCAAACAAAAGCTGAGGCTTTTAACAGACAGGAGTCATTGCTAGACAGTTATCACCACAGGCACAGGTCCAACTTCCAGGGCAACCAAATGACTTACTAAACACATCAAATCTTCTTTATCGTGAAGTGAAAGACCTAAAAGAAGCAGCACGGTAACAGTCACCAGCCAGGATCCATCCCTTATCTGGCTGCTGGCAAACTAGCTTGTAAATAATCAATCCAGCCCTCTGGCTTGCTGTTCTCTCCATCCCACCCCCTTCCCCCTTCTCCTCCTCCTCCTCCTCCTCCGAAGTTTCACCCTCTGCAGTCTCCACCCTCTGTAGGGGATTCTGTGCTCTCTGCACCCAGAATGAGTCAGCTTATGGATACATATCCACGTTTTCAGGGGAGTGGACTGAGGTTATCAGAAAACGCAATCCCTCTAACCATAGATAAAAATCAAGGCATTCACGGCAGCCTGGAGAGTTAGTTCAGCAGGCGCAGCACGCACTCTGGAACAGACAGTACAACTCCTTTGGGAAATACCTTGCTGGGGAGTGACTTTTGGTCTCCTGGGTAAAATGTTCACTTCTCAGACAGCAAACCCTTTGTAAAAGGGAAACAGACTCCGTCAAAACTGGGTGGCGACGAGATAAAGTCAGGCCACTCCTGTTTGAATGTTTGTCCTATTGGTGGGGATTTTGTTTAACAAGGTGCCTACCTTATCTGTCTTCTTTAAGATTTATAGCTTCAGAGCCCATAAAAGGGAGGCTACAGATATGAACATGGGCTGTAGAAAGGGTAAAAACAAACCCAGACTGTTCAATAAAAATAATCTGAAGATATTTTGGATTTTGTTCTTGTCGTTGTTCTTACACTGAAGATCACATCAGAGGCTCCAACAGTACTTGACTAATAGTACTTAGCAGTACTTGGCTAACATACATATTATGAAAATGCTGGAAGGAATATTGCCTTGGCACTGTTTATAGTACATGTGCTATTTTTTCTCTACTCTGGCCTGGAAGACAGGGTTAAGGCCACTACTTTAATTCCATTAAAAATTATTTTTTGAAGCCCCGTCTTGAGCCAGGCAGTATATCAGGTACACAGATAAGATATGGTCCTTCCCTCAAGGAACTTAAAATTAGAAAATCATCAGTCTGGCCCACTGCTCCAGAAAATTATATTAAAATTGTCTCTTAAGAAAGGACCAGATCTAAGAACAAGCCCGTTTAGTGCTGATGTCTGGTACCTGTGTTGCCACTTTGTGGGCTTGATGCTTTGGAGAGGGTTTTGGCCACTGCTGCTATTGGTCATGGATTTGATCGAACCTAAACTGGAAACCACCTTCATCTTCTCACTCCTGAGCCACGAGTCCTGTTCAGCCCCATGGCAAGATTCTTCCTTCAGTCTGTTGATATCTTCTGCTGTTTCTATGGAAGAGAAAGTATCTGGGCCCTCAATCTACATCACACTAATAGTTGTCGTTTAAAGACCACTCACTATGGGACAATCACTGTGTTAGCTACTTTATGGGAATTGTCTCATAATCCTTACAACAATCCTGCCAGATAAAAATCACGATTGCCTTTCTCCAGATGGAAAGGTAGAAAGCAGAGAGGTTCAGTAACGTGCCTAAGATCCCACAGGTGGTAAATGCAGAATGATTAAATCAGGTCCCAAATGTTTAAATTCAAACGCTGAGCTCTTTCAGCTCTGCCTTGCCTCATCTTACTCACACAATGATGTAATGCTATTATTTCTTGATTCTTAATAATGATATGATCTTGCCCTGTTGGCCTGGGATGCGGGCGTCAGTTATGCAGGGGGTACGTGAACACCAAGTTGACATGTACAGATTATGTGCCAGAGCCTCGGAGACAAAAAGGATGTACAGCATCTTATTTGGTTTTCCCGATTTAGAAGATGATAGCCGTCCATGAACACACAGCTAAAGCTCTGTGGAATGCTTTACTTGTCTGGCAGTGTCGGAGATAAAGGGAGGCAGCTGCTTCACATGTATGGAATTCTTCAGAAGAACACAGACCCAGAGTCTTAGAGTTTTCACCTCTCATTCAAATAGAAGAGGTTTTTGTAAACGCAAGGTGGTTGGGTGTGTTTGATTTGGTTGGGCCTCAAGCTGGACCAGAGCCACCACCTGCCACTAGGGCTACTTCCTGCTGCATCAGGGACATTGTTCCTTCAAGGTCTCGCCCGCCCAGGGAGTGAACCAGCATAACCTCCTCTCCTCACAACACGGGCCCTCACGGGCACCACCGTGCCTCCAGCTGCAGGGACGTGACTCAGCCAGTCTTCAAATAGTTCCTGGTGTTCTTGTTCAAAGAAAGAAATTCTGAGAGATCAACCTGTCAACGTATTGTGAAGGAAAGAAGGCTCTTAAATATCCATGCCACTCTTTTTTTCAGCTTTTTTGAGGTATAATTGACAAATAAAAATGGTATATATTTAAGGTGTACAGCTAGATGTTATGATATATACTGTGAAATGGTCAACACCGTCAAGCAAATTCACATATGCATCACCTCACATAGTCACCTGGTTTTTTTTCCTTTTCTTATTTTTGTATGCGGTGACAACATTTAAGATCTACTCTCTTAGCAGATTTCAAGTATACAATGCAGTGTTGTTGACTGCAGTCACCGTGCTGTACATTAGATCTTCAGAACTTATCCATCTGGCATAATTGAAACTTGGTACCCTTGGACCAACATCTCCCCATTTCTTCCTCCCCCACAACTCTGGCAACCACCGTCCTACTCTCTGTTTCCAAGAGTTTGACTATAACATTCCACATAGAAGTGAGATCGTGCAATATTTGTCTTTCTGTGTCTGACTTATTTCACACAGCACAGTGCCCTCCAGGTTTATCCATTTTGTCACAAATGGTAAGATTTCCTTCTTTTTTAAGGCTGATTAATACTCCATTGTCTATGTAAACCACATTATCTTGATCCATTCATCCATCGATGGACGTGTAGGTTGTTTTCGTATCTTGGCTCTTGCGAATAATGCTACAGTAAATACGGGAATGCAGATACCTCTTCAAGATACTGATTTCATTTCCTTGGATATATACCCGGAAGCGAGATTGCTGGATTATTTGGTAGTTCTATTTTTAATTTACTGAGGAATCTCTATACTATTTTTCATAATTAGTGAACCAGTTTACATTCCCATCAGTAGTTCCCTTTTCTCCATATCCTTGGTAACATTTGTTATCTTTTGTCTTTCTGCTAAGAGCCATTCTAACAGTGTGAGGTGATATCTCATTGTGGTTCTGATGAATAGTGATGTTGAGCACCTGTTGGCCCTTTGTGTGTCTACTTTTGAGAAATGTCTCTTCAGATCCTTTGCCTGATTTTTAATTGGGTTACTTGTTTTTTTGCTATTGAGTATGAGTTTCATAAATATTTTGGATATTAACCCTTTATCGGATATATGGTTTGCAAATATTTTCTTCTGTCACATAGGTTGTCTTTTCACTCTGTTGATTGTTTCCTTTGCTGTGCAGTAACTTTTTAGTTTGATACAATCCCATTTGTCAATTTTTGCTTTTGTTACCTGTGCTTTCGGTATTATATCCAAGAAATCTTTACCCAGACCAATGTCAAGAAGCTTTTTCTCTGTGTTTTCCTCTAGTAGTTTTATAGTTTGGGGTCTTACGTTCAAGTCTTCAATCCATTTTATGTTGATTTTTTATATGGTGTGAGGTAAGTATCCAGTTTCATTCCTCTGCATGTGGATATCCAGTTTTCTGAACACCATTTATTGATGAGACTATCCTTTTTCCGTTGTGTGTTCTTGGTAATCTTGTCAAAGATCAGTTGACTGTAAATGTGTAGATTTATTTCTGGGCTCTCTATTCTGCTCCCTTGGTCTCTGTGTCTGTTTTTATGCCAGTACCATACTGTTTTGATTACTGTGGCTGTGTGATATATTTTGTAATCAAGAAGTATGATGCCTCTAGGTTTGTTCTTCTGGCTCAAGATTGCTTTGGCTATTTGGGGTCTTCTGTGGTGTCATATGAATTTTAGGATTTTAAAAAATTTCTGTAAAGAATGCCATTGGGATTTTGATAGGAATTGCATTGAATCCATACATTGCTTTTGGCAGTATGGTAAATGTCCATGCTCTTCACAGTAAGGGTTCCATTAACATATAGAAACTGAAGCAATACCATAATACTGGGAAAGATTTTAGATACATACAGAAAGCAGGTATCACCCCCACATTCATCCTTTATAGAGCCATTAGTTAAAAGGGAAAGGGCCAACCAGGAAGGTTAACTGTACAATGTAACATTGGAAGACTCTGCCTATCAGTTTGAAATTGACAAGTTTAAAATGGATTTTGAAGTTTCATAGACGTGTGCTTAAGCTTGGTAATTACCCTCAGCTTATGAAATTTATGCTAATTAGTAACATTTAATAATTTCAAATGATTACTCATTTAGTTCTAGGGACATGGTAGATTTTAGAGGTGGTTTCTACTGTTAAGGGCATTAACTTTTGGTTGGCATGTTTGTAGAAAGTACAGATAAAGTGGGTACAAATACCTTTTAAGAGGAGAGGAGAAGGGAGAGTTAATATTAGCTGGTAGAGAATTGGGAAAATTCTTTTGGGAAAGCATCCAAAAGGTTTTAAGATTCTACTTTGAAGGTGGGGTATGATAAACAGGAGATAAGAGATTCTTTCTAGTATTTATTCCAGTTTAACTATTCACAAAAGCAGCAATGGCGGTCCATGACCGAACTATGTTCAGAGCTGTAATTCAAAAAGCCTAATAGAAATCAAACACTTATCCATGATAAAGTCATATCATGGCTAAATGAAATACTAAGTGTTTTGCTTTGGTTTGAAATTGTGTCAGTTTGGTTTAGTAATGTGGCTATTTCATGAGGAAATGATTGTTAAGGCAAAGGCAAAATCTCTTAAAACCTGTAGCTTCCGGGAGGGAGATAGAGTGGAGGATGAACCCCATATAATAAAAGGGGCAACCTATTGCTTGGACAAAGGCTCAAAATAAGGGGAAGGCCGACATGGCCCAACTCTGGGATTCCAACCTCAGTGTAACTCAGAACAGTCTAGTGAACGTGTGCCTTCATAGAAGTTCATATTTGCTCCAAAGGGTGGTGGGGCGGAACAGAAAGCTGAGAACTGGACAGAAGTTTATTCAGTTTGTCTCAGATTCAGAGGTTACCACACAAGGTAAACCAATAGTCACTGAGCCTCTCCCGTGTCAGAAAAACAAGCTGGTTCCAGACAGTGCCTGCCAGCAAGTTGCTCAGTGCCTAGCACGGAAGTCTGTGAGACCAAGAAAGCCCACAGCAGGGTAGGGATTTCCAGAGTTCTGTGGAACTGGAGAAGGCTTCCCTAAGACTCCATGTGAACTGGGAACTGACAGGGCTGAAGTAGCAGGTGGAGTGAAGAGCGAAGGGAGATGGGGAGGCTGGGGCCCAGCAGCACCCGTGCTCACTCAGACCTGGGAGGATGCGGAGCCCTCCAACACAGGAGGTGGTCTTCACAGCCGCTGCTCTCCGCCAGTCTCCTGGAATCCACAGAACTCTTTTTTTTTTTTTTTTCGCGGTATGCGGGCCTCTCACTGCTGTGGCCTCTCCCGTTGTGGAGCACAGGCTCCGGACGCGCAGGCTCAGCGGCCATGGCTCACGGGCCCAGCCACTCCGCGGCATGTGGGATCTTCCCGGACCGGGGCACGAACCCGCGTCCCCTGCATCAGCAGGCGGACTCCCAACCACTGCACCACCACCAGGGAAGCCCTCACAGAACTCTTTTTACTCTGGCTAGTGGAGATAAAAAGATAAGAGCTAAGACAGACACATGGAGCTGAAACAGCATCCCAGGCTAGGAGACAGTTTCCACCAGACTCCCTGGGATTGAGCAGCTTCTGTTCCACCCAGCATTTAATGGCAGGACCAGACTCCATGACCTGAGGCTCGACATCTTGGAATGGAGGGTAATTGCTCCTCTTCTTGTACCCCCTTTGTCCACTTGGGCCCCAGAAGGTTCCAGCCCCGATCCTACATCAGGACCCCTTAAAGCCTTGAAAAAGCCCGACACCTGGACACCAACCTCCCTGCCTCTCTCCTCTCCCCGCCCCCCTCTATTACTGAATCAGAATCCAGAATGGGCGGGGCAGAGGGCGGGCGTTGCTGAACTTGCGTGTTTTAAAAACAGCTTCCTGGGTAAGCCTGATGCGTAGCTAGTCTTGAGAACCACGCACATAGTAGAAGGAACACTCACAGTCAGAAAACCTGGGTTGAGTTTCCAACCTCACCATACACTGGCCCTGAGACTGTCTCCTCACCTGTAAAATGGTATTGTTGTTTATCCTGCCGACTTCACAGGGTTTTGTGAAGATTAAATCACGTGAAAGCCAACGGGAAACCCTCACGTGCTCTGGAAATGCAGGTGCTACTTATCCCTGTTGGCCACTCCCCTGCCTCCGCCCCAGTTTAGAGCCAATCACCTCACTCCTGGATTGTTTCTTGGCTGCTGGTTGGTTTGTCGCTCCTGCGCCCTGCCACCAAGTTAATGGTCTTGAAACACCACTTCCATTGTGTTTCTCCTCTGCTGGGAAGTGCCCCCGCCGGCCTCTCTCAGGACACAGGCTCCCATTGCCCCCCTGGCTTTCTCTCTCACTCAACTTTGGCCTCTTTGCTGTCTCTCCTTGACCTCCATATATTTCTTGCACCATTTCTTAAAACCTATCTCCAGTTTTCTAACCTGATCACCTCCATCTCAATCTGATTAACGTAATTGTGAGACTTTAACGTGTATTATATTGAATGGTTCTTTAATTGTCATGCGTATTTGCTTCATTATTCCCGTTAATTTGCTTGCCAAGGTCCAGGATTGCTAGGGCTAGTTGATCTTTTAAATTATGTTATTCTTATGTGCAGTGCCCCCCACGGTGTTAGGCACTTGGCAGGAGCCCAGGGACCCCCCACACTGAGCTGGGAGGGTGCGCTGCTCAGAGCACACTTGCAGTCTATAAAGCAATTTCCTTTACATGTGTCTCCTCGTCATCTCAACCCTGAGAGGTAGATAGTTGTTCTCCCCGTTTTGCAAGTGAGGAAAGAGGCTTGGGGAGGTTGAGTAACATCAAACTTGCGAGAATGACAGGGAGACAACGGGACACTGCGTCCTGAGGGAAACCAGAGTGCGGCAGAGCCCACAGTGGGGTGTAGATGTGAGCGACAGCTCCTGCAGGTAGGAGCTCCTGCTCAGGCCACGGCAGGTGCCCGGGACTGAGGCTGAATCAGTGAAGTCCGAGCGGAAAGGACCAGACCCCACAGGCTGCCATAGGCTCCCCTTCAGGGACAGCTGCTCCCCAGGGTGAGGCGCTGAGGCCAGGTGACTCCAGCTGGCCGCCTCCTTGGGACAAGTCACGTGAGCGGGAGATGGGAAGGATTTAAGGTGACTCAGCCTCTACCCAGGTCGAAGCCATGCAGTGGGCTTTGTAGGCCATTTCCTGGGGAATTTTCAGATGGACCAGTGGTTTCATCTTGCTATTCTAAAGCACCCCTGTGCCCTGGGGGAGGCTGATCATCTGCCCATCCGATTATGGCCAAGTGGTCTGATCTCTTAAAGGAGAAGCTGAAACAGCAGTGAAAACTTCCTAGGTTTGGAGGTATCAGTAAGTCCATTCCTGACCAAACGCTGATGAGAAAGAAACCCTTCCAGTCTTCTGGCTTCAGCCAGAGTGTAGATTAACAGTGCTTTGATTATTTCAGTATTGCTACCTAATTTATGAAGGTATAAGCTCCTTGCAGGTAACCTGCTCCTGCCTCAGGTTGCATTCATTGTACTTATTGACTAACTGGAACAGGCCTGGGGTGGGGCTGCTGAGAGCTGGCAACACCAGGCCCAGAAAGGCAAGCAAGCTAAAGACCAGCAGGCAGGCCTGAGGGCTGGACAGCTACTCAGCAAACGGGTAGAGTACCAAAGCTTAGTTGTGTGGCTAGAGAATCCAGGGCACGGTGAGGGAATCGGCTACTGGGACAATAAAGATTAATGTCTAATACTTATGCATTTATTAGTGTGGCTGGGTCTTTTGTCAAAAATGTCATAAATTCACAGTTCATGATTTTTTTTATTTTTTTTATTTTTTTATTTTTTTTTTTGCGGTACGCGGGCCTCTCACTGTTGTGGCCTCTCCCGTTGCGGAGCACAGGCTCCGGATGCGCAGGCTCAGCGACCATGGCTCACGGGCCCAGCCGCTCCGCGGCATGTGGGATCTTCCCAGACCGGGGCATGAACCCATGTCCCCTGCATCAGCAGGCAGACTCTCAACCACTGCGCCACCAGAGTAGCCCACAGTTCAGGATTTTAGAGTAAATAAGATTACTGATATTTCTCCTTCAACAGCCAGTAAGCACCCCTTACTGAAAGTTCAGAGTCTTTGATTAATCTTCAACTTGAAGTATTAAAATTCTGGTTTCCAGAATTTTGAAAGTTGTTAGAAACAGCTTTCAGAGGATTTCTTCCCCCACCTCCACCCCAAAGCCCTGCCCATATCAAAGGTTAGGAGTAAACCGTGTTTTCCTTAAAACATTTAATGAAACCCTCCTCCCTTCCCCAACCAAGTCTACCAAATTTTGATCTTAAAAAAATAAAATGGGGCTAATATGACCGTAAGATTTGTACCTTCACAAGTAAATATTACAGTTTAGCTGGGTAGCTTGTGGAAGCTTGTCAGGTCGCAGTGACTCACTTGCATAGATGAAGTTATTTTTAGAGATGTAATTTGTACTGTTTAGAAAAGAATAAAGCGATGGTAAAAGGCTAGATCGCTCATTATAGTTTACAGAGCTCATGAACCCGGCATCCATGCAAAAGATGACTAAGCAACGGGTCGGTTGGTACTTTCTCTCAGAATTCTACAGACATGAGTCACCCACTTGAGACTGCAGACACAGCACCGAGGTAGCTGTGACTCAGCTCCCATTTAGGATGAGCACTAGAATTCAATTCTGATACACTTTCGTAGTTAAGGACTGAGGAGATTACATAGCAAAGCAAATACGCCTTTCTGCCCCAAAGCCATCAGACGTTTTTAGCAAGGACTGAATTATCCTCATCTCTGGCCTTTGAAAGACTCTACCTGTGATTCGTGCTGGCTGATACGACCATTCGGTCTGCTGCTGTCCATGGCAGTGCCACCTGACCCTAGGGTACAGCTGTCCTCAGTGGAAATCTCAGCTGCCCCCTTTCTGCACTAAGCTGCCCAGCATTCAGGCCCACTTCCTTTAACCAAATGTGTGTGTGTGTGTGTGTGTGTGTGTGTGTGTGTGTGTGTGTGTGAAACTCTTCAGCCTAACATTAAAATTCTAGTTTTCTTAAGCTGGGAGAAATAGCTTTCAAAGGCTTGCTCCCTCCACACTGTGCCCAGGTCGGGGAGTAGAAGAAACAAAAGGATATTTTCTTAAAGTATTTCTGTATGTTTTTTTAAAAGCCATATACACAAACATACATACCCACGTGTATGAACACACATTGGTAAGAATGATCTGTGTACATAAGCAGACTTGTCGAAGCAAATGCATTATTCTCTCTGCGGGGCTGCTGCTTTGTTCTCAGGCGCAGGGCTCTGCTGGCCAAGTGACCCCTGAGGTACAGCCTCCCGCTAGGATTGCTCCCTGGTCATCGGCACACGCTCATTATGCAGCCCCTTTGGAGTTAAGCCCACACAGAAAATGGTCCTTTGCAGTTTGTAGACATATCGATAGATTATTCATAACCAACAAAGCATTTTTTTCTTTTCTTTTTTTTTTTTTTTTTTTTTTTAGCATTTGACTTCTTTCTTTCTTTGTTTCTTTGTATTTATTTTTTGGCTGCGTCGGGTCTTAGTTGCAGCAGGCAGTATCTTCATGGAGGCGCCCGGGCTCAGTAGTTGTGACGCGCGGGCTTAGTTGCCCCGTGGCACGTGGGATCTTAGTTCCCCGACCTGGTATCGAACCTGCATTCATTCCCTGCATTGGAAGGCAAATTCTTTACCACTGGACCACCAGGGAAGTACCCAAAGAATTTTATATTTTTTACTTTTATCAAAGGAACATGAACTTGGTTACAAAACCAAATACTCCACAAAGAAATTCAGTGAAAAGCGAAAGTACTCTGCCCCACACCACTCACAGACAATCACTTCTTTTTTTTTTTTTAACATCTTTATTGGAGTATAATTGCTTTACAATGGTGTGTTAGTTTCTGCTTTACAACAAAGTGAATCAGTTATACATATACATATGTTCCCACTTCTGTCACCCAGCAGTTACCTGTGAAACCATTGCATTCCTCACCTGCTGTGCCTCTGTAGCACTATTACTAAGAACGTCAGGGCATGAAGAGGGTAAAAACTTGGTCCTGTTGTCAAAGAGAAAAGCCTGTGTCCGTTCAACTCAGACATTTGTGAACCTCCTACAGACGCAGCCCTCTGTTGGGAGCGGTGGCCACAGAAATGGGGAGGTGCACTAGAGTTTGCCTTGCGGTGCGGGAGGCGGATATGCAGATACAGTAATACAACCCTGTGCGGAGAGCCATAACACAGGCGTAAAATACACGTGTATAAAACCCCTTCTGTGGGGTTTTACGGAAACGCCCTAGAGCTGCGTCTTCAAGTGCTAACAGAACTATGCTGTGGAGATAACCAGGAGAGGACATCCCAGAGAGAGTAGAGTGCTCGTGGACTGATGAGGTGCATTCAGAAGATTGGGAATAATTCATAAAGTCGCACGTTTAGGGTATGTGAGTTAAGGGAGTAATGGGAGATGAGGCGGGAAAGAAATGTGCCTGAGAGTGAAGAGCCTTGCATGTAAAGAGTTCAGAGTATGTCCTATTACTCATGGAGAGTCTTGAAAGAATGCCAAACAGAGCTGTGACATTATCTCACTTATGCCATAGGTCTGATGGCAGAGTGGAGGATGAATTCAAGTGGGAAGAAGCCGGGGGTAGGAAAACCACTTGATAACTAGTCCGGGCAAGATAATATAAGGCACTGAAACAGCGGAACTAGGGAGGGGGAGGAAAGGACAGATTCTAGAACTACTTCAGACACGGTGGAACTACTTCACCAGCAGGCCTTTGTGAACACTGGGATTTAGGAAGTAAGGGAGAGTTGCAGATTGCTGTGTAATTCATGGCTGGGATAGCTGAGTAGAGAGTGGAAACAAGAAGGGGCCCAGGGGGGGAAAGGGGGCGGGCAGGGGGGAATGAAATGGGGGATTGGGATTGACATACATACACTAATATGTATAAAATAGATAACTAATAAGAGCCTGCTGTATAAAAAAATAAAATTAAATTTAAAAAAAAAAAATGAAGGGGACCAGAGTTGAGGGGAAAGACAATGAGTTTGAATATATTGAGTCTGAGGTGTTTAGGTGGTAAGTAGGTGGAGATAGTCAATAAATAGCCAAAAATGTGAGGCTGAAGCTTAGGGAGAGCCATCCTAGTTGATGCAGATCTGTGATCCATGCAGCATGGGACTGGGGGAGTGGCCACAGGATGAGCCTGTAACATGAGAGGACTGAAAACAGCTCTGGGGACGGTGGCAGCTGGTGGCAGTCAGGAGACAGATGGAGACAAAGAAGCAGCAGCGAGGAAAGATGAGAACCAGGAGAGAGGGACACCAGGAAGGCAGGAGTGGCAAGTGAGGTGAGAGTGAAAAGCCTTTGCTTTGGTAGTTACTGTGCGCCATGTTAGAGTGGGAAAAGCAGTGAAAGAAACATCCATGCGTTAGAGCTGGGGGAGGCCAGGTGTGAGTGGGTTATGGAATTAATTGACAATGAAGAAGGTGAGCCAGACCTCTTTATGGGGTTTAGAGAATTAAAGGAAGAGCTGATGGGAAATAGCTAGTAGGGGTGGTGGTCAAGATGGGTCCTTATGGGAAGAAGAGATTCTTCAGCAGGATGAGAAGGAACTAGTGGAGGAGAAGTTACAATTTAGAGGGAAAAGAGAGAGAGAGAGATCATTGAAAGAGCAAAATCCTAGAAGTGGCTTAAGAGTATGGAACCTGGAACACAGGTCAGGGAAAGAGCTTTGGACAAGAAGGAACCCCACCTCCTCTGAGACAGAAGGAAAGAATGCATAAATGAGAGGTGGGGAGGGATGAAGTGCCAGGAAAGGAAGATAATTCGCCCTCGAGTGTCCATTTTCTCTGAGCAGTTTGGAAGCTGGATTATCTCCTGAGTGAAAATGTCAGGGATAGGATTTGGCTTTTTAAAGAGACAGAAAGTTTTGGCATAGTCATCAGAGCTGGCACAGCAAACTAAGAGTAGTTTCCTTCATTTCTATAGTACCAGCACCTAACAGTGCCTGGAGTATAGCCAGCACTCAAAAATGTCTCTGAATCAATGAATTTTAAAATTATGGTCACAGAGTAGTATTTTAGAAGTTATTATTTTGCGGCTGAGCGTGAACAGATGATAAGGTTGGGGGTGTGGCCCCGGGGAAGTGGGTGCTGGATAGGTTGCCCTTGTAGATGCTGAAGTTACCCTGGCTGGTTACAGAAAACAGAGTGGAGAGGAGGACTTGAGGCCAGTGTAGACGTTCTCAAGAAGTTAGTGTGTAACCAGAACACTGAGTAGATAACAGCAAAGAGGATCAACACAAGTGATCTAGCCAAATGGTAGAAGCTTCAAATGGGGATGCTTTTCTTGGGGGGGAGGCTGAATGTGTAGGTGAGTCTGGGAAAACAGGTGGCTTCTACTCAAGGGAGTGGCCAAGGGAAAAAGCCAGGTTTCACGTGAGACAAAGAGGTAGCAGGAACATTCTGAGAAGCAACAAGAAGGCGTCTCTCGGAGTAGGAGCAGAAGTAACCAGAGTGCGGTACAGGCTGGGCGTTTATCCTGAGAGGACCCAGAGTGACAGAGGACATCAGGAAGAGACAGGAAGATGGATTTTCTTTTCTGGTTTGTTGTTGTTGTTGTTGTTTTACAAAAGATGAGCCTCAGACTTCCCTGGAGGCACAGTGGTTAAGAATCCTCCTGCCAATGCAGGGGACACAGGTTCAAGCCCTGGCCCGGGAAGATCCCACATGCCGCGGAGCAACTAAGCCCGTGCGCCACAACTGCTGAGCCTGCACTCTAGAACCCGCGAGCCACAACTACTGAAACCCGTGCACCTAGAGCCCGTGCTCTGCAACAAGAGAAGCCCCCGCAATGAGAGGCCTGTGCACTGCAACAAGAGTAGCCCCCACTCGCCACAACTAGAGAAAGCCCGCACAGCAACAAAGACCCAATGCGACCAAAAATAAATAAATAAAATACATAAATTGAAAAAAAAAAAATAAGTCTCACTGAAAGTGAGATACTAATTAGCTAGGGAGAAGGTGGCTGAGAAAAGAGATATCTAGGGGTCTGCACAGGGACAGTGAGTAAGAAGGCAGCCCCAGCAGCAGAGAAAGCCATGGTGAGAACTTGACACTGTCTTCAATTCTGCAAACCCTCAGAGAGCCACAGTTAACTGGTGGTCAGATTGTCCAGGATGCCACCTCCACTAGCACATGTATTCCAGGAGAGCTACTCCAGAGGCCTGGACTGTCACAGCTCCAGAACCCAATCAGGATAGATCATATCTTGGGTCACAAATCAAGCCTTGGTAAATTTAAGAAAATTGAAATTGTATCAAGTATGTTTTCCAACCACAACACTGTGAGATGAGATATCAGTTACAGGAAAAAATCTGTAAAAAATACAAACACATGGAGGCTAAACATACACTACTAAATAACCAAGAGATCACTGAAGAAATCAAAGAGGAAATTAAAAAATAACTAGAAACAAATGACAATGAAAACATGACTATCCAAAACCTATGGGATGCAGCAAAAGCTTCCCTTCTAAGAGGGAAGTTTATAGCAATACAATCCTACCTCAAGAAACAAGAAACACCTCAAATAAACAACCTAACCTTATACCTAAAGCAATTAGAGAAAGAAGAACAAAAAACCCCAAAGTTAGCAAAAGAAAAGAAATCATAAAGATCAGACCAGAAATAAAAAGAAATGAAGGAAATGATAGCAAAGATCAATAAAACTGAAAGGTGGTTCTTTGAGAAGATAAACAAAATTGATAAACCATTAGCCAGACTCATCAAGAAAAAAAGGGAGAAGACTCAAATCAATAGAATTAGAAATGAAAAAGGAAAACAACTGACACTGCAGAAATACAAAGGATCATGAGAGATTACTACAAGCAACTGTATGCCAATAAAATGGACAACCTGGAAGAAATGGACAAATTCTTTAAAAAGCACAATCTTCCAAGACTGAACCAAGAAGAAATAGAAAATATAAACAGACCAGTCACAAGTGCTGAAATTGAAACTGTGATTAAAAATCTTCCAACAAACAAAAGCCCAGGACTGGATAGCTTCACAGGTGAATTCTATCAAACATTTAGAGAAGAGCTAACACCTATCCTTCTCAAACTCTTCCAAAATATAGCAGAGGGAGGAACACTCCCAAACTCATTCTATGAGGCCACCATCACCCTGATACCAAAACCAGAAAAAGATGTCACAAAAAAAGAAAAATCAGGTCAATATCACTGATAAACATAGATGCAAAAATCCTCAGCAAAATACTAGCAAACAGAATCCAACAGCACATTAAAAGAGTCATGCACCATGATCAAGTGGGATTTATCCTGGGAATGCAAGGATTCTTCAGTATACACAAATCAATGTGATGAACCACAATAACATATTGAAGGAGAAAAACCATATGATCATTTCAATAGATGCAGAAAAAGCTTTCGACAGAATTCAACACCCATTTATGATAAAAACCCTCCAGAAAGCAGGCATAAAGGGAACTTACCTCAACATAATAAAGGCCATATATGACAAACCCACAGCCAACATCATTCTCAATGGTGAAAAACTGAAACCATTTCCACTAAGATCAGGAACAAGACAAGGTTGCCCACTCTCACCACTGTTATTCAACATAGTTTTGGAAGTTTTAGCCACAGCAATCAGAAAAGAAAAAGAAATAAAAGGAATCCAAATTGGAAAAGAAGAAGTAAAACTGTCACTGTTTGCAGATGACATGATACTCTACATAGAGAAACCTGACGATGCTACCAGAAAACTACTAGAGCTAATCAATGAATTTGGAAAGTAGCAGGATACAAAATTAGTGCACAGAAATCTCTTGCATTCCTATACACTAATGATGAAAAATCTGAAAGAGAAATTAAGGAAACACTGCAACAAAAAGAATAAAATACCTAGGAATAAACCTGCCTAAGGAGAGAAAAGACCTGTATGCAGAAAACTATAAGACACTGATGAAAGAAATTAAAGATGATACATACAGATGGAGAGATATAGCATGTTCTTGGGTTGGAAGAATCAACATTGTGAAAATGACTATACCAGTCAAAGCAATCTACAGATTCAATGCAACCCCTATCAAACTACCAGTGGCATTTTTCAGAGAACTAGAACAAAAAATTGCACATTTGTGTGGAAACACAAAAGACCCCGAATAGCCAAAGCAATCTTGAGAAAGAAAAAAAAAACGGAGCTGGAGGAGTCAGGCTCCCAGACTTCAGACTGTACTACAAAGCTACAGTTATCAAGACAGTATGGTACTGGCACAAACACAGAAATATAGATCAATGGAACAGGATAGAAAGCCCAGAGATAAACCCACGCACATATCTTTGATAAAGGAGGCAAGAGTATACAATGGAGAAAAGACAACCTCCTCAATAAATGGTGCTGGGAAAACTGGACAGGTACATGTAAAAGTATGAAATTAGAACACTCCCTAACACCATACACAAAAATAACTCAAAATGGGTTAAAGACCTAAATGTACGGCCAGACACTATCAAACTCTTAGAGGAAAACACAGGCAGAACACTCTATGACATAAATCACATCAAGATCCTTTTTGACCCACCTCCTAGAGAAATGGAAATAAAACCAAAAATAAACAAATGGGATCTAATGAAACTTAAAAGCTTTTGCACAGCAAAGGAAACCATAAACAGACGAAAAGACAACCCTCAGAATGGTAGAAAATATTTGCAAACGAAGCAACTGACAAAGGATTAATCTCCAAAATATATAAGCAGCTCATACAGCTCAATATCAAAAAAACAAACAACCCAGTCCAAAAATGGGCAGAAGACATTTAGACATTTCTCCAAGGAAGATATATGGGTTGTCAACAAACACATGAATGGATGCTCAACATCATTAATCATTAGAGAAATGCAAATCAAAACTGCAATGAGGTATCACCTCACACCAGTCAGAATGGCCATCATCAAAAAATCTACAAACAGGGATTCCCTGGTGGCGCAGTGGTTGAGAGTCTGCCTGCCGATGCAGGGGACACGGGTTCGTGCCCTGGCCTGGGAAGATCCCACATGCCGCGGAGCAGCTGGGCCCATGAGCCATGGCCTCTGAGCCTGTGCTCCGCAACAGGAGAGGCCACAACAGTGAGAGGCCCGCGTACCACAAAAAAAAAAAAAAAAAAAATCTACAAACAATAAATGCTGGAGAGGGTGTGGAGAAAAGGGAACCCTCCTGCACTGTTGGTGGGAATGTAAATTGATACAGCCACTATGGAGAACAGTATGGAGGTTCCTTAAAAAGCTACAAATAGAACTACCATACGACCCAGCAATCCCACTACTGGGCATATATCCTGAGAAAACCGTAATTCAAAAGGAGTCATAGGGGCTTCCCTGGTGGCGCAGTGATTGAGAATCCACCTGCCGATGCAAGGGACGCGGGTTCGTGCCCCGGCCCGGGAAGATCCCACATGCCGCGGAGTGGCTGGGTTCGTGAGCCATGACCACTGAGGCTGTGCGTCCGGAGCCTGTGCTCCACAACGGGAGAGGCCACAACAGTGAGAGGCCTGCGTACCACAAAAAAAAAAAAAAAAAAAAGAGGAGTCATGTACCACAATGTCCATTGCAGCTCTATTTACAAGAGCCAGGACGTGGAAGCAACCTAAGTGTCCATAGACAGTGAATGGATAAAGAAGATGTGGCACATATATACAATGGAATATTAGCCTTAAAAAGCAACGAAATTGAGTTATTTGTAGTGAGGTGAATGGACCTAAAGAATGTCTTACAGAGTGAAGTAAGTCAGAAAGAGAAAAACAAATACCGTATTCTAACACATACGTATGGAATCTAAAAAGAAAAAAAAGAAAAGGTTCTGAAGAACCTAGGGGCAGGACAGGAATAAAGACACAGATGTAGAGAATGGACTTGAGGACACAGGGAGAGGGAAGTGTAAGCTGGGACGAAGTGAGAGAGTGGCATGGACATATATACACTACCACATGTAAAATAGATAGCTAGTGGGAAGCAGCCACATAGCACGGGGAGATGAGCTCAGTGCTTTGTGTCTACCTAGAGGGGTGGGATAGGGAGGGTGGGAGGGAGACGCAAGAGGGAGGAGATATGGGGATATATGTATGTGTAGAGCTGATTCACTTTGTTATAGAGCAGAAACTAACACACCATTGTAAAGCAGTTATACTCCAATAAAGATGTTTATGAAAGGGGGAAAAAAAATCTGCCTCAGGCACATCTTGCGGCTCCCCTGACCAGAGGCTCAAAGTGCAGGCTGCAGCTGATTACCTGACCGTGAAGAGGCACGGAGATGCTGAGAGTAAACACTTCGAAACTTTTACAGCAATTTGACATTGCTCTGGCATCCAAGCATGATTGTTTTTCTGGTCACTCAGTTTTATTTTATCAGTCTGTGACAGATTGGAAGTTAAAATAAAACACAACAGAAGTAGCCCTTCACCTCAGAGCCTTTGCGACCCCCTCTACAGTGTGTCCACTTCCGCCGGAGGCCTTAACACAGGAACCCCCGCTCCTCAGACGGCGCCCAGCGGCCTGTCACCCTGCTCTGGTCCTGCAGTCCCAGGGGGCCAGCACGGCCTGTCCAACCACAGTATTTCTTGGCCGTAGAGCTCGGCTCCTAGCGAGCAAACCATGGAAGAGGGTGAAACATCAGCTGGCGCCACTAACTGGCCTGCCTGAGCGGCCCCTCGGAACCACGTGGTGTCTGCACGCTGCTTTCTCTGCCACACGCAGGTGAACGTGGCGGCAAAGTAGGTGTCCCTGGACGTGAGAGTTAGTCAGCCAGAAACCTCAGGACAGTTCAGCAGTGGTGCACATCAGCAAAGCAAGGCCATTGATCTCACTATCTACTTTTTATTATCCAAAGAAAAATGGCATATTATGAAACGCAAAGGAAGAAAATAAAGTCTGATTAGTAGCTAGGCAGACTCTCTTCCTCTGAACCCCAGTGCGTTTAATGCACCCTCCCACTTCAGGACTTCTCATTCTATAGTGTGATTATCCTGTTTACTGACTTTCCCCAGTGATGAGCTCTTTAGGGCAGAGTACATTTTTGCTTCATCTCGAAATCCCCTGCCCTTTGCACAGGGTTAGTGCAGGAAGGGCAAGTCGGAGCCTTTATAACTAAATGCACAAACTCGCAGACTCTTTTCTTATTTGACTTATAATAATGCATGTGGTCCTACTCTCGTACCAAATCATAACTGATGTTTTTTTTTCATAACTGATTTTTAAATAGTTAAAAACCCCATAGGTCATTCTGTGCTGTGCTAAAAGATGCCTTAACTCTCACCAGTCAAGAGTCCCATGGTCGGGAATGCTCATGGCCACCATCTCTGAGTTTCAGACAAGCAGCTCTCTTTTCTCTTTTGTACAAGTCTGAAAACTTCCATGCACTTTAAACCAAATACATACACATGTACATACATATATTTAGATAGAGTTGTGTGTGTGTACACATATAAAAAATGGCACCTCTTGGTAAAGCATTCCACTAGACCTGGGGTTCCCACACCTTTCCTCTGGATCCATATCGGTGCCTACTCAGGGCACCCCTTTGCAGATTCTAGTTTAGTTTTTCCATGAGCCAAGGGTAAGTGATGACTTAGCAAGTTGAACATTTAAACCAAAAAGCTTGTATTATAACATTCACCAGGCCTCTGGAATTATCAGACCGCAAAGGTGAGCAGTCAGAGAAGGATGTGGAGATTTTGAAGGCATCAGAGGATATTGAGAGACTGGGATTTCTGGAACTTTCTAAAGGAGGAAGGCTGAGGGCCCAAGCCTCTAGGGTTAATAGTCCCTCACCTGAGCTTTGTGAGGGGCTGTTACCCGGATGGAGAAAAGAAGACAGTAAACATTTTAAAAGGAAGGGAAGTACAGATCAATACGGTGTCATGGAAATCATGGGAGAACAGAAGTGAGCAACAGCATCAAATGCCATTAAAACCCCATAGATATGACCATAAAATATTTTACCAATCAAGAGGAAGAAAACAAGGAAATCAAAGCATCAAAAATAAAAATTCTTAAAAGTCTGAGCTCATTGTACCCAGGGGAATAACTCGTAAGTTCTGGACAAACAACACATCCTATCCCTCCTCTTGGTCTATCATGGCTGCGTGGGTCAGTCTCAGACCTCTGTGCACTTTCTGATTCATGGCCAGAGAACGTTGCTTGCCCGTAGCAACCCCTGGCTGAGATGGCAGATGAGCCAAAATGCCCCTGAGTAAAAACTCCTTCCAGAATGTCAGAGACAAGCAGTAAATCTAATTTGCAGCACTTGTGGTAGAAAGAACACGGGCTTCAGACCCAGACGGCCCAGGGCTAAGCCTGGCCCCATCTCTTCTTCATGGCTGCCGGAAAGCGCTTGGGCTTGCCACGCGCATGGCCTTACTCGCTAGGAAAAAGGGGCAAGAGAAAACCATGTGGCAGGAAGCAGCCAGCACATTGCAGGTATTCAGTAAATGTTTGTTGATTTCCTTCCCTTTTCTTAGCATTTAAAAAAAAAAAGGAAGAAAGAAAAAAACCAATGAATGGAACACAAAAATTAAAACCACCATGCCTAATTTTTAGCAAGAGATTTTTCATAGTTGGGTTAAGAGAGAACCCAAAGTCATACTGTAAAAGCAGCTTTGGTAGCTGCGGTTACTTTCCTCCTACAGGGAGATTTGCCAAGTCACAAGGAGCATCAGACAGTGAGTCTCGCTGGATGTGGGGTCAAGACCTGGGGTTCTCTGTCAGCTGCCCAAGCCGCTCACCACTCTATACCACAGGCTCCTCAGTTCCCAGATGGATAGATGATTTCCAAGGCCCCTTTCTGAATTGTGATTTAACAAGTATGTCCTCTGTTGTGATAAGACATGGAGATTTTTAAGTATCTCACCTGCCTAGCTCAGCTCTGCCCTGAAAGCATATCTGTCAAAAAACACAGCCAAAAGGAAGGGAATAGACCAAAAAGGTGTCGCTTAGTCCATGTGTTTCACTCACAGGGACCTCAGGCCTGACTCTTACACCTGCTAATAAGTTTGGTGCACTAGTTCCATAGTTCCTAGCAGCTTAACTGTCCAGAGAAGGTTTGTGGTATATAGGTATAGCCTAACCTGTATCCTGAGCTGAGAGGTGGGGGTGGAGGGAGCCAAGAAACTATAGATAGCAGACTCTAGACACTTAGACACACTTGCCTCGTTCAGCCTGATGTCATGGCTGTATGGCCCACTCTGAGAGCTAATATTCATAATTGCGACTTTGAGTCATTTAAAGGGGGATATGGGGCTTTGCTGGTGGCACAGAGGTTAAGAATCCTCCTGCCAAAGCAGGGGACACGGGTTCGAGCCCCAGTCCAGGAAGATCCCACATGCTGCGGAGCGGCTAGGCCCGTGAGCCATGGCTGCTGAGCCTGCGCGTCCGGAGCCTGTGCTCCGCAACGGGAGAGGCCACAACAGTGAGAGGCCCGCGTACCGCAAAAAAAATTAAAAATGAAAAATAAAATAAAGGGGGATATGGAAGAAGTAAATGTGAAGGCTGCTTTAGAAAGATTTCAATCAAAAACAATCAAAAGGAAGAAAAAAGGTTTGGAGCTTCCAGTTATTGAGTGCAAATATGCTTCTCTTAGGAGAACGGTGATCCAATACCTTTGCTTGAAAATGATCTTATTCCTTTACATCTGGATGTACAAGTCAAGCAACTCAAGTCAAGGGTTTGCCTCAACATGCTCACCTTGTGTTTCACCATGTGTTCTTTTTAATTCAAGTTAGGAGAATATGACAGTTTAAAAACATCATTTTAGACAGCGATCATACTTTCATCGGAAGTGAAATTTCTAAGTGGAGTTGCTATCAAAGGAGAACATGAATTAATTTCCATTCTCCTACTGTATCCCCCAGCCCTTCTCACAGAAGAAACAATGACTAAGGAGATGGCCAGAAAACAACTAAACAAAAACTTGGATAATTCACGGACCAAATAGGAATCTTGAAATATACAAAGATTGATTACATTTCTGGTCTTTTTTCTCCAAGCACAAAGGAAAACTGACCAAGTTTTCATCAGGCTTCCCCTCTGTTCAGATGTTTTCTGGTCTCTGGTCAACTTTTGCTGCAAAACCCATTTGACCTTACATTCTCCAGAGCTATGATTTTTTTTTTTTAATTTGAAGGAAGAAGATTATAGAATTAAAAATTAAGAGTTCCTAAAGACTCCTGAGTTTGTCCCACATAAAATGATGAGCAGAACTAGCTTGGAAGCTTAATTGAAAGAACCTGGCTACCTTTAATCTATGGGTTGTATTTTCTCAGCTGGAAGTCAGGTTAGAAAAAGAAATTATATAGACTCAGGTTTGTTTGTTTTAATTGCTTCTAAGAGAAAAGTGAGTAATAGTAAGTATCATTTATGAATATCTTCTATGTGCCAGGTATTCTACATATATTCGTTATGTCATGTAAACCACCCAACAGTCTTGCAAGGTAGGTATTATCCCATTTTAAAGATGAGAAAACCTAGACTCAGAGAGTTTAATAAATTGCCTGAGGTCACTCAGGTCATAACCAGTAGAGTAGGAATCAAGCCCAGATCTGTCAAATTCCAAAGATCGTATTCTTTCCACTGTACCATCATGTTCTTACATTCCTTTAGGCTCCAACCTTTATTTATTGAGCACTTTCTATGTGCCAGATGTTGTACCACCTGCTTTACTTTCAACCTGGAGGTTGGAGTTTTTCCAGTTTTATGGATGAGGAAAGAAGCTCAGTTAACCTACCAACGTGATACAACCTCTAAGTGGAACCTAGGTTGCCACCTCCAGAGCACATGTTCTTCACGTGACAATTCAGCCGCACGGAGATAAGCTCTTTCCTGTCCATCTCACCAGATGGAACTGAACCTAAAGCAACCAAAGAATGGAATGGCTTATCTTTGAACGTTTCCATAACCACCTAATCTAGCGGGTCAGACATTTTCCTGTAATTTTGATACCCCAGCACAGTATAAATCTGGAGTGGGGGATGTTTGGCATGTGTAATACACAAATAAAAAATAAGTTCATGCAGGTTTCTGCATAGGGGAATGACATGGTGACCAGAATTTTAACCCTGTCTTATGAGGAAACACAAAATCACTCTTGAGGGGCCTGGTTTCCAAGCACTGCCACGTATTTGACCTAAGCTGTGTGCCACCCCAATCTTTTTGTGGTACGCGGGCCTCTCACCGCCGCGGCCTCTCCCGTTGCGGAGCGCAGGCTCCGGACGCGCAGGCGCAGCGGCCATGGCTCACGGGCCCAGCCGCTCCGCGGCACGTGGGATCCTCCCGGACCGGGGCACGAACCCGCGTCCCCTGCATCGGCAGGCGGATTCTCAACCACTGCGCCACCAGCGAAGCCCCTTGTCCCACCCCAATCTTACACTCAATCCCAAATCTCAGGCCCTACGGTAAGGATTGTCCGCCTAGGAAGGTAGAGTTGTTTGAGAGAAAACGGAAGCCTCCTGTAAACTGGTTATAGGCCATCCTCAGGCTTGCCACGCAGGGCCTCCCTTTGACTGTAAGGGACGCACTAGTAGGTCTTAGGGGATGTTTTGTAAAGAGGAATCGGTTCCCAAACTGAAACGTGAATGACTGTGCTCCTCTAATAATAAATAATAACATTTTTGATCTATCTGTTATACCTTCCAAAACATTCTCCATTCTAGAAGATTTGTACCATGTTGGGGGTATTTAAATTGCAGGAAAATTTCTGGCCCACCAGAGTGGGTGGTATGGGATATCCCCCTAGAAATGTTCAAGGGTAACAGTGCCGATGGAAGAAAATCCACACTCCTTTGCTTTGTGCTCACGACTTTGCACAGTGTGGCATCTTTTTCCAGGGCCTCTCTGCACCGGCATGCTGTCCTCTGGGCCGGTGTTCCCTCTACCCTGATCGCCCCGCATTCCCTCACTCTCCTCTGCTCTGACGGCTCCACACTGTTCTCTCTGCCTGGAATTCCCTCACCTTTCCTTCTCCCTTCCCCGTCACAGCCCTCCCACGGCAGCTGCCTGTCGGAATCCTGGTCGTCCCTCAAGACCCTGCTTATCTAACAAGCCTTCTAGAAGCCCTTAGATGGATTATCTTTCCACCCCACACCCCAGGCAGTTACTATCTCTATTATAACCCTCACCATCGCTTCCCTGCCTGAGAACAGTGACGGTCAAGTGCATGCTGGCACTGTCCTGTCAGGGGGAGGGAGGGCCGGGCTTTGGTCAGCTTGGCCTCCCTAGAGCCGGCTCATAGTAGATGCTCCACGAATGCTCGTCAAATTAGATACTTGTTGCTGTTTTCTCCAGGATATAAAGCTCGTAACCAGACCCTTTCAAAAATAAAAATAACTAGATTCGTTTCAAAACTTTTTTTCTTCATAAAACCAAGTTAGCTGTCCTTCACTTTGGAGTAGTCTCAGTATTTGCAAATTTGTGCCTGGTAGGATGTTCTAATTTTTAAAGACTGGAATTTAAACTGACCAGTGTCGGTCCTGCTACTTTAAAAAATGTTGTCCTTTCCTTCTAATCATTTGCATTTGGTACATCATCCATGAATTTTTGAAATTAAAAGCTGATGACTCTTTAAAGACTTTGCCCAGCTTTTAAATACCAAGGATTTTGCATTTGAATATATTTTAATTTATTTAAGGATTATTTTAATCAAATTCTTCCTTAATTTAGCCAGATTTCTGTTTTAATCCTCCCAGGGCAGGACTTTATTTATTGTGACTACATTCTAAAGACAGAAGTTTAAACGGTATTAAATGCTGTTTATGGTGTTCTCTCTTGCTAGATTTTTTTCTGCATCTCATAGAAACATGTTTCCTTTTTTACATGTCTAGTGCAGTCAGCATCTCCTCACTTTTATGATCTCTGCCAGTCAGTCCCTAGATACATAGCGACTGCTTGCTGTGTGTCTAGCCCAGCGTTCACATGTGGAGGATATAAAATAACAAGAGCACTTCATTGTTAGCAGTTCAGCCGAGGCTGGATTATGGGGATGTGGAGGATGGAGGACGCAGTGAGTGACAGAGCAGGCAAGAGAGGTGTCCTGGAAGAAGGTCACAGAAGCAAGAGCAGGTTGAAGGGACTGAGCAAGAAGCCAGGACCGAGGAAATACCAGGATCCACAGGATCCAAACGGGATGCAACCGCAGGGGACGCAGAAAGCAGGTGGCATTGCAGGAAGCACCAAGTGTAGCCCACCATCCATTTCCAGGAAGCATGAGTCCTCAGGTGTAGCATGGGGCCTGCAACATGGGATGTGCTCACAGAACGTGTGATGGATGAGGGAATGGACGAACCAGGGAAAGCAGACAGAGAAGCACTGGGGTAGGGAGGGTTCCTCTTGCTGGGGACCCCTCGGTCCTGGCCTCAGCCACTGGTTTTCTCCTTTTCTCCTGGTGAGGACAGCCCCGACTGGGCCTTGTTCAGGAGTACGAGTTGGACGCATGCAGAGTTCTAGGACAGAGGCATTTCCTACAAGTTGAGTCTTGATGAGAAGAAACCCAGATAAACCCAGAAAAGGAAGGAGGGCCCTCCAGGAAGGGAGAGCAGCTTGGCCACGAGCTTCCAAGGCCAGCGTCAGCTCCCTTCATCTTTGCATCACCCGTTGCTCTCCGCATGTACCAAGGTGAGGGCAGTGGTGGAAAAGAAAGCGTGATTGATAAAAGAGGGCAGGTTATGGCTTTTCTAAATTGAATATATACAATACCAAAAGAGCCAAATAAAAAAGGAAAATTGGGGCTTCCCTGGTGGCGCAGTGGTTGAGAGTCCTCCTGCCGATGCAGGGGACGCGGGTTCATGCTCCGGTCCGGGAGGATCCCGCATGCCGCGGAGCGGCTGGGCCCGTGAGCCGTGGCCGCTGAGCCTGCGCGTCCGGAGCCTGTGCTCCGCAACGGGAGAGTCCACAACAGTGAGAGGCCCGCTTAACGGGAAAAAAAAAAAAAAAAAGGAAAATTGTTATGTCTACACAGTATCGAAGCTTTATCGACTTCTTTCCTGTCTATGGAGTATCCTCCAGACTCCCATTCTGATTCAGCTTTTAACCTTCTAGAACCAACTCAAAGTCCATGTCGTCTGCAGAGCTTCCACCTCAAGCAGGGTCCCCCTTCCTCTGCATGGACACCATGTTCATGCCTCAGCCGTTGTCCGATGTGCTTCACTGTGGGAGCTTCTCCCCCTTTCTCTGGCCTCCTGTTCCCGCCCATGCTTAGGGCATGGACGCCTTCGTTCTCCCTGGCACCCTACCTTCCACTCAGTAAATTTGGGAGAAAAGAAGGGACCCAGCTGACCAGCTGATTTTGCCAACCTGACAGTGTTCTCATGAGAGAATGTACGTCTTCTTAGTGCCTGTAGAAGCTGTAGTCCAGTTTTTATGCACCGTTTTCTTCTATGCTTTTTATTTTTCTTTACAACTTTGGTGTTTTTTTTTTCCCGTGAAGACCATTCAGCCTTCCTGACCCTCTTAGTTTTATAAATGCTCTCATTTTTTAAAATAGTATTTATTTGAATATATATATATATGGAACATATAATACATACCTATATACTTTAGAGACTAATAATAAAACACCACCAGGACTTCCCTGGTGACGCAGTGGTTAAGAAGCCGCCTGCCAATGCAGGGGACACGGGTTCGATCCCTGGTCCGGGAAGATCCCACCTGCCACGTAGCAACTAAGCCCGTGCGCCACAACTACTGAGCCTGCGCTCTAGAGCCTGCACGCCACAACTACTGAAGCCCGGGTGCCTAGAGGCCATGCTCTGCAACAAGAGAAGCCACCACAATGAGAAGCCCGCGCACCACAACGAAGAGTAGCCCCCGCTCGCTGCAACTAGAGAAAGCCCACGTGCAGCAACGAAGACCCAACGCAGCCAAAAATAAATAAAATTAAATCTTTAAAAAAAAAAACACCACCGACTTCAGAAATGGAACATAACGTCAGTATCCTAGAAGCCCTAAGCGTGTCCTTCTCAGAAGTAACCACTACCCTGCATTTTGTCAACTGTGCCCTTGATTTCCTTAATAGTTCTATCACCTAACATATGTCCATAAACAATATATCATGAATTTTTCCTGTTTTTGAACTTTATGTAAATGGAATCATTTGACTGTTTTCTGCTGCTATGAATATGTCTTTGCTTTTTGAAAAACTTTTAAAAATCGTAAATATTTAAAGCCTCCTCAAGTATATAAAAAGTACAGAAACAAATACTATGTATCCACCTTAGCCAAACCTCAATATTTTGCTATAAGTGCTTCTGGTTTTGTTTTGTTTGGTTTTTAAAGAAAGAGCACATTATCAAATTGGTTGCAGCCCCCTGAGTACCCCTCCCTGACGCATTCCTGTCCCTCTCTCCTTCCCCATGACTCCTAGAGGGAACTACTATCTTTAATTTGGCGTTTACCATTCCTGTGCACGTTTTTATGCTTTTTACTACATAGACATTCATAAACAGTGCGTAATAATGTATGTATGTTTTTTGGACTTTGTAAGTACATACTTAACGATGTTCATCTATAACTTGCTTTTTTCACTGAACATTATGTTCTCGAGGTTTATCTGTGCTGATACACGTAGCCCTAGCTCATTCGTTTAAACTGCTATAAGGTATTCCACTGAGGAATGCACCACAGTCTCCAGTTGATGGACATTTGAAGATGTTTCCAATCTTTGTTATCACAAACATCACAACAGCAAACCTTCTCCTAACTACCTTCTTATGCACATGCGGCAGTATTTTAGGAGTGGGAATGCTGGGTTATGAAGTATGGACATCTTCGCTTTTACTGTACAAGAGGTTATAGAAATCTACATTTGCGTCATCAGTGATGAGAAATCCCCGTGTTCCACTTCCTTGACAACGCTTGAGGATTGTTGGGTTTTTTAATTTTTGCCAACCCAATGGGTATGAAGTGGAATCTCCTTGAGGCTTTAATTTTGCACTTCCCTTAAATGCTCCTTTCCTTTAGTTCAACAAGCCTTTAGCAATGTGTCATGCTGTGTGCTAAGTGCTAATTCATGGCCCCGATCCTTAGGAGTGCTCAGTCTTTGCAGTGATTCCTACCTGGCGAGGCACATCAGAGTCACTTCAGGTGCATTTTCAGGAGCCAGAGGTCTGAGGTGCGGCCCGGGCATCTGCAACGTTAATTCCAGGTGATGCCAATGCTCACTTCCAGTTGAGAACCTCTGAGCTCGTGGCGGGGGAATCCTAGCTAATTCAGCCTGGGTTCCTTTGTGTGGGCAGGTGGGAGAACTTGGCTCTTCCTGGGCCAATGCTATGGCATCCCTTTCATCTTGAGATTCTTCTTACAGTTTTATTTGATTGGCTCATTGGGTGTTGGAACGATTAATTTGTATCTATTGATAGAAAGTACCTCAAAAGCAAATGCTAAACACGATGTAAGCAGAGGCCGGATTTCCTATAACTTCACCTATCTGGGGCAGCTGTAAACTCGGAAGGAAACAAACAACAGCAAGAGAAGGAGGAGGAGGAGACAGCCTCTGAACTCAGAACAGTGCCTGAGGAAAGCGACCCAGAGCTCACACAGCCTCACTTCATATCGTGCAGCCCCTGAGCCACGCTGGGTCCTGGTCCTAGGGATGGATAGTCAGCCGTACCTGACTCTTCAGAAGCTGAGATACATGCGGGATGAAGTAGACAAAAGGCAAAGAGAAGAGGCAAGAAAGAGAGACCATATTGAGACCGAGTTGGCCTTGGCGAGAAGTGGCAAAGGAAAAAGAGCTGGCTGGGAAAAGGCAACAGAAATAAATAGAGAAAGTTCATGGTCGGGGGCAAACAGCATGCACATCCCAGTAGCCCTGGGGACCTCGGTACCACACTAAAGGCACATCGACTCTTTAACAGAGGATGGTTTGGGGGGTCTGGTAGGAAGTATTTGTGAAAGAGCAAGCGAAGTCTTCTTAACACTTGAGACTCTTGTGTATAATGGTCTTTTCATGTGTTCTCTGTCATCAAGAAAAGGCTAAATTATTTTCAGTATGTTATATTTACTGAGATGTGAAAGTCTGTACAAAGTTTAGAAAGATATCCATCAAAATAGTTAAAATTAAACACTGTGAAAATGTATGCTGTAGTTAGAAATTTCACATATATGGAAGAGTGTATAAAGCCGGATTAACAAAAAAATACAAACTAAGGAAAAGGACGAGCAGGGGGAGAGAAGGAATGTTTATTTAGCACCTGCTCTTTTTTTGTTCAGTTCTTTCAACAATGCTATAAGAATTATTATCCTCATTTTGCAGATGAGACAATCAAGATTCAAAGAGATGAAATATTTTGCCTATGGTCTCACCGCTAATAAATGAATGAGGCTAGGAAGTGAACCCATTTTTATCTGACTCCAAAGGCTGTAGGTACCTTTTTCCATCATACCGTGCTGTCACCTCCCATATTAGGATTTTTAGCGATTACAGCAAAATTCAAGAAACTTCAGGCTTTAGTTTGGTAATACTAGTAAAACCCCAAAGGTAATCTGTTTACATGATCAGATCACAAAAAGACAGTGAAAAATTGAAACCAGTTTAATAAAATGTGGTTAATATTTAGTCTCCTTGGTCACTTAAATGTAAGGCAGTGATAGTAAAAGGAGACACCATTTGCTTTTTAATGCCTTGAGTAGGGACACTTCTGAATTGGAAAACTTGACTTTTATATTTCTTGTAGGCAATGTATGGTATTTAACTTTCTAGTGGTTAGAATCTGTGTGTCTCCGAGGTTTAGCGTGTGGTTAGTAAGATCAGGGGTGGTCAGTAAATAAATGGCAGCTTCCCTAATTGGTTGTGTGCCCACTGTGGGGGCAGCCTGAGAATGAGACGTGTACGAACTGCTTTTAGGAAGAATTGACCTCGGTGGGAATCGTCTTTGGAAGGGAAGTTTACAGCCATTCAACGTGGGGTTAAAACTATCTCCTAATGAGGGTTCGAGGAACCAGAGGGGCCTGGGAGGACTAGAAGTGGAAATGGGACCATCACCACCACAGAGTGAGTCCGTGAGCATCTTCCCTGCTAACCCGAGAACACAAGAATATAGAGTTTGGAAGGTTTGGAGCAATGAAATAATGGCTGACTTGTGAATAATGACGAAAATATTTGATGATGTGACTCCCAGGGAAGCAATTATGGTTAACCCCTCGTTTGTATGGCATTTTCAAGGATTGAACAGTCCCACATAACTGAATTTTCCAGACAACTAAAAACTTTCCTATTTATGCACCTTGAATGTTTTTAACCATGCTTGGTGGAAATGTTTCTGAAATAGATTATACAATTATCCTGCCTCCTTGAACGGAAGCTGCAAGAAATAACATTTCCTTTAGTTGCCTTTGACTGCAGGTCTGAGAAGACCTGATTAAATAGATTTAAATACATAGGGCTTGTAATCGTCTCACATAACGAGAAACCCAGAGCTGGGCAGTACCAGAGAATGATGAATTCTCAGCTCAGTCACGTCAGGCTGACTTTCCGCTCATGGTCACAAGATGGGTGCACAGCTCCAAGTCCCAAGATCTCACATGATAAGATCTAGGCAAGAATGAAATGGGGGCTTCTCGGTACATGTGTCTTTAATTAGAGAGGAAAATATTTCTCAGAAGACCCCTGGCCAACTTCCCCTCAGGTCCCATTGGCAGGACTGAGTCACATTTCTATACCTTGGTTTTATGGGAAGTCTAAGGGAGTGGATACCCAGCGCTCTCCGACTATGGGGTGGGAGGAGGGCTCTGCCTGTAAAAAAAGAAGGATGGAGAATGGCTGTTGGGTAGGCAACCAAGAGTGATGGCCATGTTACTGAGATTGGGAGTGAACGTCGCTATGTATGGTTATAGCTTGAGGGATGGTCGAGCTTTTTGCTTCTACACTGAATCACCCCAGACTGGGCTGCTTTCTGATTTCCTAAGTCTGCTTTTATTTAGTATTCTCTCTGCTTGCTTTATGCCAGACTGCTAATTAGCACTACTTGCTGTTAATGTCCCTTGCCCTAATCTTGCCATAACTCGATTTTTTTTTTTTTCCTGGAAAAACCTTATGATCAAACTTGTCAGAACTATGCCTGAAACGTTGAGCGAGTATCTGGCAGCTTTCCTGTGGATCGGATACATAGTGTGGCATTTCTTTTGGCTGTTCAGTGTCACTTTTCCATTGTTGAGGTTTGGGGGGAAGTGAGCAGTTTTTAGAGAGTCTTCTGAACTTAGATAAAACTAATGAAGTCTTCTTCTGGCGCAAGGATGAGCACGTAGGGGCAGTTACGCTCATTTACTAGAGAAGGTAAAAAGTGTCAGGACTTCAGCATGGTTTAGAGAGAGGCAGCAAAGTTTATCAGTGCATTCAGCTCCCTCTCTAAGCTGCACGGAGGGTGGTTGCTTGGACAGCACCACCAGCTCTGGGACTGTGACCAGTGGAACCTGTCACTGCAGCCACTGTCCAGTATGCGGCAAGCTGATGCAGAGCGTAACTATTCCTGCTTTCTGCCAGGGTATCAGAGCCCTGTGAGTGACGCCTGTGAAATGCCCAGCTTGAACAGAATTAGCAGTGTTTGGATGTGACTTGTTTCAACAAGTTCTTGAGGAAAGTAATGCTTCGGAAACGGTTACTGAAATTATACTGAACAAGTGGGGACCATGCCTTCTGTGGCTCGAGAGCTGACCAAAATTCAGTCTCTGTATACAGAAAGAAGGAAATAGGAAACAGTTGTGAACATAATACCGACAGTGAGTAACTGAACTGAATGGAATGATTCTACTCTGGGAATCAAACCCGAGCTAGTAGACAGGTTGGGTTCTAAGGAAGCAAATGTTAAAATGTTCAGATTTGACATGGCTGAGATGATGGGCCCAAACTGCTTAGAACCTTGGGAGCTCCATAAAGCAAGTTAGCTGTTTGAAGGCCCACCGATCATTATTTTACTATGCATCAGAAAATCATGACTGAGCCTATCGGCAAAATGTGAAGTGTCAGAAACACTCGGGGATAAGGAAAGCAAGTTTTAGTTTTTTAAAAAAATTCTGACTAATTTGTACCATTCAAATCATTCTTCTAAGAAAAATGCAAAGTATTTCTCATAAATAGTTTATTTATTCACTCCTTCTTATGTATAGAACATTCTTAAAGAAGCCATCCTTTTAGTGACTGCTGACTGATCCAGGCAGGATACACCCTAGTTAAGCTGAGCAAGATATCTATATTTTTCTAATTTTATTTTCTCATATGTGAATTAATATGTGGATTACCAATTTTACCTTTGAAGGACTCTGACCAGTCCTGCCCCCCTAATAATGTAGCCACTGTGTTTGAATTTTAATATTGGCTTCAAAAAAGCTTCCAGCAACTCATTTTCTAGAAAACAAAATAACAGGAACAAAAAATATAATGCATGTCAAAGCTCCCAAAAGCTGGTAGCTTGAGAATCATGAAGCCTATGGTATTATCTGTATCACTGGGATACTGAATGGTGACTGTACTTACTTTGAATTTGTAAGTTATTGCCATTGAATTTTATTATTTGAAATTATTGCTGTTTTGAAGGGAAGCTTGCATGTTAAATACTTTTCACCAGTGCTATTGCTATTGCTTTGGGGGTTAATCTGAATCTCATTTTAATGTGTGGAAACATATATACTATAAACATAGTTGAAATCAAAGGAAAGAATATGTGAATAGGCATTTTTCTAAAATTAATCAGAGGAAATGAAATGAGTAATCAGAAAAGAGATAAACAATTTTAGAAAACAATATTTATTCAGAGTGACTGAAGACGGGACTTCCCTGGTGGTCCAGTGGCTAAGACTCCATGCTTCCAATCCAAGGGGTGCGGGTTTGATCCCTGGTCGGGGAACTAAGATCCCACATGCCGCATGGCGCAGCCAAGAAAATGTGAAAAAAAAAAGAAAAAACAAAAAACAAAAAAAACCCCAGAAAGACCGAAGACATTACAGATGAAGCTCTGTAAGACGAAGGGATTCCAAAGGGTTTTCTGAATCCAATTACTTATCATTTGAATTGGTCTGTTTTTCATGTTTTGTATTATTCCTATATGTTACCAAATCTTTGCTTTGGCACAAGTAGACATGTATTGAAACTGCACTGAGGCACTTGGAAAATGTGATTAAAGAGTGGACATTCAAAATCTTGCCACTTTTCTTTGGTCGTGGTGTGATTCATTTGTCAGAAACCCCCTGCAGCACTGAGTCAGAGTCAGATATACTTAGATGTCTAAGAAGCCTTACCAACTGGACAGTTTTTTAAGTTTGCTGCAAGCCTAACTTCCTTCAAGAAATCATTTTGGGTACTTAGTGGGCCTAATCCAAGTCAAATGTCACCCTAACTGACATGGTGATACATGTATAACTACCTAGTATGTATTTTTTTTTGTCATGTATTTGCCTCATGGAGCCGAAAAGTTGAACCCAATACATCCTTCACAGTGGAGACCTTAGCTTACTAAATTGTAATTTTGACGTAGTGAGTATGTTGTGAGCAGGTGATACCAGTAAACCCAAGAGCAGGTGGCAATGTGACCAGTAGAAGGGGCTTAGGATCTAAATCATAGGGACTAGATTTGAGTCCTGTGTCTGCGTAGCTATGGCCTGAGCAAGTTAATAAACCTCTCGGAGTCTGTTCATCTGTTAAATGCAGCTGGTAAAAATAATGTCTGCTTCAAGGAGTTATAAGTATCGAATCAGTTAAAGTATATAAAGTACTCTGCAAAGCTATCAAAGTCTATACACATTTTTCTTATTATTTTTTGTAAATTACTGTGCCTGTTCTGTGTCCTTCAAGTAGGTAACATTTACAGAAATACACGTTATATGCCTTAAGGAATGTGCCATTGAAACAGTCTGCATTTTTAAGGATGGTTTGCCTCACCTGAAAGCAGGAAAGTCATTTTTTAAAATTTATTTATTTATTTGGCTGCGCCAGGTCTTAGTTGCAGCACACGGGGTCTTCATTGCTACGTGTAGGATCTTTAGTTGCAGCGTGCAGGATCCCCAGTGATCCAGTGGTTAAGACTCCATGCTCCCAATGCAGGGTGCCTGGGTTCGATCCCTGGTTGGGGAACTAGATCCCGCATACATGCCACAACTAAAGATCCCACATGCCGCAACTAAAGGAAGTCACTTTATTTTTAAAAATTGAGTTAAAGGATCCCAAAATGAACAAATAAAGCACGTAATACTTGTTAACAGCAAATATTAGAAGCAGCCTATACTACAACAGAAGACATATGTGGTCCCTGTTGCATTCCATTAAGGAGCTCCTACTGGTTTAGGAGACATATATGGTAACACATATGGAAAAATGTAAAACTTGCTGATTATCAAAATTCACTGCTTGAATGGAAGTAAGTGATAACTTTATTTTTTTTCTGGTGGCCTAGTTGCCATATCCTATAAAAAAAAGAAAGATTATCACTTGCCCTCCGGATCCCCTTTCCAAATCCATTCTTTAAAGATGGTCTCCATCCTACCTCCTCCATCGAATTCTAGATGAGGAAGACAGTGCCTAGCCTTTGAGGAGTTTCTGATATAATGGAGACTTAAAGCAGATATACAACTAACTCCTCTATGGAATAGTGGACAAGGTATGTGCCACAGCAGGTCAGGTGGCTGGGGGTGGCCAGCTTCTGTAACCATTTCCTAGTATTCCTTCAGCAGCTGCACATCAGGCCTCATATTGGTTGAATTTTTATTTATGGGTGATTTGCCTCTCTACCTAGATTGTAAACTCCATGAAGACAGGGAAGGCACCTTGTATTTCTTGGTCTCTCTCTCCATACCTTTTACCTAAGCCTCAACCAGTATTTCAACTGGTTCAACCTCAACCAGTGGTTCAAATAGTCTTGTACCCAACATTCAGGTTTAGCCAAAAAAGTGTATCAAAAGGCATTTAAGCCCTAACTTTCTTTTCCTTTCTTCTGTCTTTGCAGTTGACCTGCCCCTCTTTTTTCCTCGAGACCAGCCGACTCTCACATTCCAGTCCGTCTATCACTTTACCAACAGTGGACAGCTTTATTCCCAGGCCCAGAAAAATTATCCATACAGCCCCAGATGGGATGGAAATGAAATGGCTAAAAGAGCAAAGTAAGTGAATCAATTGTTATTTCTTTCAAATAGAAACATTTTGTTTATCTAGTCCAGGAGTTGGGCAAGCTACTGCCTGCAGGCTAAATCCTGCCCTGTGCCTGTTTTTGTAAATAAAGTTTTATTGAAACAGCCACACCCATTTTTAAACTTATTTTCTGTGGCTGCTTTCATGTAACCATAGCAGAATGAGGAATTGAAACAGACCACGTATGGCCTGGAAAGCGAAAAATACTTGCTATTTGGCCCTTTATAGAAAAAGTTAGCCAACTCCTCATCTAGCCTCATCAGGTAGATTGCCTTTTTTTCTTTTTAAATGGGTTATATGATTTTTCTGAAATCTACCTTTCTATTTATTTTATTTCTATTTTTAAGATTTATTTATTTTTGGCTGCGTTGGGTCTTAGTTGCGGTGCACAGGCTCCTCTAGAGTTGTGGCGCGAGGGTTTTCTCTTCTCTAGTTGTGGCACGCAGGCTCCAGGGCATGTGGCCTCTGTACCTGTGGCAAGCAGGTTCCAGAGCGCTTGGGCTCTGTAGTTTGCGGCACTCAGGCTCTCTAGTTGAGAAGCGCGAGTTCAGTAGTTGTGGCACACGGGTTTAGCTGCCCCGCGGCATGTGGGATCTTAGCTCCATGACCAGGGATCCAGCCCGCGTCCCCTGCATTGTAAGGCGGATTCTTTACCAATGGACCACTGGGGAAGTCCCTCTACCTTTCTATTTAGATTAGAGAATAAGTACTAGGTAGAAATTGGAGTTAAGGAATAACTGGTGTCAATGAAGAAAATATTGGCAGCTACTTTCATTTTTTTTTAATGGAAAACTTCCGCTGACAGTAAACAAATAGAATTTTTGCCTAGTAGTCAACACATGGATCCAGTACCTAGTTTTTCATATGGAACTATAATGTCTTTGAAGGAACAGAGTGAATTATATATCCCATTGCATCTCTGCAGCCATTACCCAAAGTAGGGCCTATGTCTTCTTTGATTGAATAAATGGCTACACAAATAGCTTAGGACTGTTAAAATCCTTATGGAAATAAGTTGGGAATTTGATAAAGGTTGAAGTTAGCTGGAGCTTGGAATTTAGAGATACAACTATTGCACATGAATCTCCCTGTAGAAAGCTTTCACCAGTCATATGGAATACATAAATGTAAATGCAGAGAGTTTTTTTATAGGTAAGACTTTAGTATCTGGAACACCAGTCTTCACAAACCATGGCCTTCCTAGATTGAAAGCAACAGTGGATCAACACCATAGTTTCCAAAAGTAAATCATAAGAGTGGCAGGTGGTTATTACTTTATCACTCTGTACAGCCATATGCTCACACCTGTGATCCCAGCTGAAGGATGATCAGATCCAAAGAATCACAGAAATGAAGACTATCAATTCAGCATCGTCTTTAATGCTCATCCAGTATTTACTGAGCATCTACCATGATCCAGGCAATGTGCCCCTTGCTGGGAATAAAATGATAAATAAATTAGAAATTGTCCGTGTCTTCATGGAATTTATAGCCCAGCAGGAGAGATCAAAGCCTTTATCATATCAAACGTGTGACGGTTTTAAAGTACCTACTAGTGAAACCTGGCCTTCCAGACCTAGAATGCTCTTGATTGGTAAGACTTCTTGCTCTTTCCTTCCCCTCCCTGGGTCCTATTTCCATCCCCAGGTACCCACTGGCATCTATACTTTCTGTAGTACAAGGCCTCCACTCATAGCAGGGTTGGGGCTCTTTTAAATAATGACCGGGTAGCTTTCTCTAGAAATCCAGGCCTCCCCAGGTTCACATGTGGAATCCAGAGCTGCCGTTACCTGATCCTTTAGCATACCCTTCCTCTCTGTATTCCTTTTTGTCTGTGATGCCCAAGTCTGAAATTCTATTTAAGGAAAAAAACAAACATATGCAAATGTAACTAATAACAATGAGTAAGACGGACTTATCTTGAAATAAACTTGAAAAGGGGGATTATGATGTAAGTTTTACATTTGAGGGATTGCAGTTGTTTCATTCTCCGGGCTTTCCCTGTGTATACATAGGATCTGCCCTTAGAAGATGGGCTGTTATTTGTGGTATGTGCTGTGGAGTCTGAACCAGATGTGTTTTTGTGGTTTCCATGGCAAAGCGATCTCGGTGTGTGTGTGTGTGTGTGTGTGTGTCTGTGTGTCTGTATACGCACACACGCGCTTCTTAAGTAGACATTTTAGAATGTATGAATTGAGTCTTTAAAGAGTTGCAGACTACAAGCCTATGATTTCAGCATAGGAATATCGTAAGCGAAGCCTGTTTATCTTAACAGATTGGTTCAGAGTTGCAAGAGACATTTGCTTTACTTTACCAGCCTAAAGAAAACATCCGAAGTAATGTTCAAAAAGTCTGCTTTCCACTGTAGTGAAGATGGATCCATTTTAAATGTAATGAAAGAGAAAGCCAGCAGCTCATGCTAGGAAGAAGAAATAGTTTTAAAACTCCTTCTTAAATTGACCTGAGTAACTTCCCTGAGCTGTGTCAGAAGGCCAGGTATTGGATAAGCACAACCAGAGAACTGTCCTGCAGTACAGACCAGAGTTTGGTGGAGAAGGTGGAGAGACAGGACAGAAAGAGAGAAAGGTCAGCTGCAGCATTCCTTACACCCCCTGCTGAAAGTATTGTATGTACACAGTGCGTAAAAGGCTATAATTCACTTGGAGAGCTCTGCCCAGGACATAAACACTCTCACGGTTTATGAACAGCGCTAGAGCCCTTTGAGTGGAGTCAGCTGTTTATTCCCTCCTGCAGAGCAAAATTCTAAGCATGTGATTTCAGAAAGGACACTTTCTGGCCAGGGCTCTTCCTATGACATGTACTTCTTGCTTGTGGCTGTTCAGCAAATTCTGTCCTCACAAGTGAATTACCCTCTGCTGGGTAAGCACAGGCTTCAGGGTCATGTGTGCCCCAGTTCCTATCACAAGTTCTAATCTATAAGCTCTGTGGCCTTGGGCAGGGCTATTAACCTTCCCGAACTTCATCGTGTAAAACAAGACTGTACTCCTCCCTACTGATGGGCTTGATATGAAGGGTCAGTCAGTGGGTGGACATGTGAAAGACCCTTGGGTTTAGCTACTGCTTTGTCCCACAGGAGGAAAGCACAAGCATGTGCCCACTGCTTTCCTCCTGCTGTCTTTCTGCTCCTGCAGGTCTACCCTTCCTTCCACGTTCTTCCTTATGATTTTCCCATCCATGCTAACTTGCAGGCATCTCTTTCTCCTCTTTCCAGTTTTGGTTGACTGTTGGTCATATACTGCTTTGAAACAAATCTCTTTTGTATTATTCTTTGATTTTTTCACATCTTTGTATATATCTCATTTCCTTAATCGACCTGTGAGTCCTTTGAAGGCAAGGGTTTTGCATATATCTTTTAAAGATATCTTTATCTTTTAAAGATATTTATTGTCGTGTAATTTAGTGTAATTTATATACACTTATAATTTACATACAATGAAGTGGACAGATTTCCCCCCCCCCCACGCCCCGTACACGGGCCTCTCACTGTTGTGGCCTCTACCGTTGCAGAGCGCAGACTCCGGATGTGCAGGCTCAGCAGCCATGGCTCACGGGCCTAGTCGCTCCGCGGCATGTGGGATCTTCCCGGACCGGGGCACGAACCCGCGTCCCCTGCTTCAAAAAACCACTGCGCCGCCACCAGGGAAGCCCAAAGTGGACAGATTTAAGTGTATCTTTTTTAAAAATATATATATATATTTATTTATTTATTTTTGGCTGCACTGGGTCTTAGTTGCAGCATGCGGGATCTTCATTGCGGCATGTGGGATCTTTGTTTTTCAGTTGCAGCAGGTGGGCTCACAGTTGCGGTATGCAGACTCTTAGTTGCAGCATGCATGTGGGATTTAGTTCCCCAACCAGGAATTGAACTTGGGCCCCTGCATTGGGAATGCAGAGTCTTACCCACTGGACCACCAGGGAAGTCCCTAAGTGTATCTTTTGATGGAGTTTTGACAAAGTTACCTTCTACCCCTTTCCAATTAGTCTCCTCACTCCCAAGACAATGCTGTCTGATTTCTATCACCATGTCTTAGTTTTTCCTCTTCTAGATACTTCTTATAAATGGAATAATACAGATTGTACTCTTTTGTATCTTTTGTATTCAGCATAATTATTTTAGAGTTATCTGTTATGGCATTCCTTTTTTTTTTTTTTTTTTTACTGCTGAGCAATATTTCATTATATGAATATGGTATAATGTACTAATCCATTCATCTGCATATTATATTTAGGTTGTTTCCAATTTGGGGATTTTTATGAATAGAGCTGGTATGAACTTTCTTATATAAGCTTTTTAATTGACATATGTTTTCAATTCTGTGGGTAGATACCTGGGAGTATGTGTATGATTAACTTTATAAGAAACTGAGAACCTTTTGAGAAGTCGTGCCAGTTTATACTCCCACCGGCAATATGCTGGGTTCCAGTTGTTCCATATCCTCTCCAACACTTGGTATTATCAGTCTTTTTCATTTTAGCTATTCTATAGAGGATGAAGTGATATCGCATTGTTTTTAATTTTGATTTCCTGATGATTAATGATGAGCATATTTTCATGTGCTTATTGGTATGTCTTCTTTTATGAAAGGTCTGTTCAAATTTTGCCTATTTTTAATTAGGTTGTTGGTCTATTTATTATTGAGTTTTAGAAGTTCTTTATATATTTGTCAGAAATATGTATTAGAGATATTTTCTCCTAATCTATGGCTTGCCTTTTCATTTTCTAACAGTATCTTTTGATGAGCAGAAATTTTTTATTTTTAATGAAATCTATTTTGGCAGTGTTTTAGTGTTTTATTTAATTATTTTATTTTATTTATTTATTTTTGGCTGTGTTGGGTCTTTGTTGCTGCACGCAGGCTTTCTGTAGTTTTGGTGAGCAAGGGCTACTCTTCATTGTGGTGTGTGGGCTTCTCATTGCGGTGGCTTCTCTTGTTGCAGAGCACGGGCTCTAGGTGCCCAGGCTTCAGGAGTTGTGGCTCACTGGCTCTGGAGAGTAGGTTCAGTAGTTGTGGTGCACGGGCTTAGTTGCTCCGCTGCATGTAGGATCTTCCCAGACCAGGGCTTGAACCCGTGTCCCCTGCATTGGCAGGCAGATTCTTAACCACTGTGCCACCAGGGAAGCCCTATCAGTGTTTTATTTTTATGTTACTATTTTTGTATCCTCATAATTATTTACCTTCCACAGGGTCCTGAAGAGATTCTCCTATGTCTTTCTCTAGAAGCTTTGGTTTTGGTTTGACATTTAGGTCTATGATCCATGTCAAATTAATTTGGGGGTATGGTATGAGGTAGAGGCTAAAGTTAATTTTTTGGTTTATATATCTCCAGGTATTTAAGCAACATTTGTTGAAAAAACCTTTCTTTCCCCGTTGAATTACCTTCATGCCTTTGTCAAAATAAATAGACCATATATGAGTGGGTCTATTTCTGGATATTCTATTTCATCTATCTATTTTGCTGTTTATATACCAATACCAGTGGTTCTTAAAATCAGGAAATGTAAATTCTCCAACTTTATTCTTTTTAAAGATTGTTTTGGCTGTCCTAGGTCCTATGTTTTTCTGTATACATTTTAGAATCAGTTTGCCACTTCCAACCCCAACCTGCAAAAGAAAAGCCTGCTGAGATTTTGATTGGGATGGCATTGAATCTGTAGGCCAACAAGGGAAGAATCGACATTTTAACAATACCGAATTCTTCCTATCAGTAAGCATGGTTTTATTTAGATCTTCTATAATTTACCTCAGAAATGTCTTAAGATTTCAGTGTAGAAGTCTTGGATATTTTTTAATGTTTTTGCTTTTATTGTGAATGATAGCTTTTCAGATTTCATTTTCCAGTTGTTGCTAGTGTATAGAAATAGAAATGATTTTTCTGTATTGACCTTGTGAACTGTGACATTGCTAAATTTACAATCCTACTAAGTTCTAGTAGCTTTTTTGTAGATTTCTTGGAATTTTTTACATAAATAGTCATATCATCTGTTAACAGCTTTACTTCTTTCTTTCTAGTGTTTAAATCTTTACACTTTTTAGTTTCTTTCTTTTTTTTTTTTTCTTTTTAACCTACTTGCACTGCCTGGGACCTCTAGTCCAGTGTTGTACACAAGTGCTGTGAGCAGACATCTGGCCTTATATTTCCACATTAAAATTGATGTTAGCAGTAGGTTTTACATAGACGTCTTTAGCAGATTGAAGAAATTCCCTTATATTCCTACTTTGCTAAGAGTTTTTTATCATGAGTGAGTGTTGAATTCTGTAGAATGCTTTTTCTGCCTCTATTGACATGATCCTGTGGCTTCTCTTTTTCTATTAAAGTGGTGAATTACATTAATTAGGTTTTGACTGTTAGGCCAACCTTGCATTCCAGGGATAAATAAACCCTTCTGAGTCATGATATTTTATCCTTTTTTATATTATTAGATTTGATTTGCTAAAATTATGTTAAGAGTTTTACATCTGTGTTCATGGATGAAAGTAGTCTGAAATTTCCTTTCTTGTGTTGTCCTTGTTAGACTTTGATAATAGCACTACACTGGCTTCATAAAATGAATTGGCAAGTTTTCCTTCCTTATCTGTTTTCTGAAAGAGTTTATGTAGGTTTGGCATTATTTTTTTCTAAATGTTTGGTAGAGTTTATTTGTGGGGAAAAATATTCAATGTCTATACTAAATATAGGGATATTCTGATTTTTAAAAATTTCTTCTTGTGTTAGTTGTAGCAAGGTGTGGGTTTTTTTTTTTTTTTTTTTGTGGTACGCGGGCCTCTCACTGTTGTGGCCTCTCCCGTTGCGGGGCACAGGCTCCGGACGCGCAGGCTCAGCGGCCATGGCTCACGGGCCCAGCCGCTCCGCGGCATGTGGGATCTTCCCGTACCGGGGCACGAACCCGTATCCCCTGCATCGGCAGGCGGATTCTCAACCACTGCACCACCAGGGAAGCCCTGTGGGGTTTTTTAAAGAAATTTATCCATCATATTTAAGTTGTTGAATGGATTGGCATAGAATTGTTTATAGTATTGTCTTATTTTCCTTTTAATATCTATGGGGGCTATAGTGATATAACTTGTTTTATTCCTTACAGAGAAAATTTGCATCTTTTTTCTCTCCTTTTTTTTTAAAACAGTCTACCTAGGGATTTATCAATTTTTCTAATCTTCTCAAAGAAACAAGCTTTTACTTTGTTGATTTTATCCATGGTTTTTTCCATTTTATTAATCTATGCTTTTATCTTTATTATTTCCTTCAACTTATTTTCAGTTTAATATCCTCTTCTTTTTCAGTTTTTTCAAAATAGAAGCTTAGATCATTGATTTTAATCCTTTCTTCCTTTTTAATATAAGCCTTTAAAGGTATAAATTTCTCTCTAAAGTTTGCTTTAGTTGTATCCCGCAAAATTAGCCATCCATTTTATACACATCAGTGTATACTTGTTAATCCCAATCTCCCAATTCATCCCACCACCACCACCACCCACCACCGCTTTCCCCCCTTGGTGTCCATATGTTTGTTCTCTACATATGTGTCTCTATTTCTTCCCTGCAAACCAGTTCATCTGTACCATTTTTCTAGGTTCCACATATATCCCTTAATATACGATATTTGTTTTTCTCTTTCTGACTTACTTCACTCTGTATGACAGTCTCTAGATCCATCCACATCTCAGCAAATGACCCAATTTCGTTCCTTTGATGGCTGAGTAATATTCCATTGTATATATATATATACCACATCTTCTTTATCCATTCATCTGTTGATGGGCATTTAGGTTGCTTCCATGACCTGGCTATTGTAAATAGCGCTGCAGTGAACATGTGTCTTTTTGAATTATGGTTTTCTCTGGGTATGTGCCCAGTAGTGGGATTGCTGGATCATATGATAATTCTATTTTTAGATTTTTAAGGAACCTCCATACTGTTCTCCATAGTGGCTGTATTAATTTACATTCCCACCAACAGTGCAAGAGGGTTCCCTTTTCTCCACACCCTCTCCAGCATTTCTTGTTTGTAGATTTTCTGATGATGCCCATTCTAACTGATGTGAGGTGATACCTCACTGTAGTTTTGATTTGCATTTCTCTAATAATTAGTGATGTTGAGCAGCTTTTCATGTGCTTCTTGGCCATCTGTATGTCTTTTCCATTATCATTTTGTTAGAAAAAAATTTTTACTTTGTGATTTCTTTTTTGAACCATGAGTTATTTATAATTGTGCTGCTTGAATTTCAAGTGTTTGGGGATTTTTCTAGATGTCTTATTGTTACTGATGTTTAATTTCTGTTTTGGTCAGAGATTATAATCTGTATGATTTTAATCCTTTGAAATTTGTTGATACTTGTTTTATGGCCCAACATATAGTCTATCTTGATAAATAATTCATGTGAACTTGAAAAGAATGTGTGTCCTGCATTTCTGAGGTATAGTGTTCTATATACATATTAAGTCAAATTACTTGTTAGTGTTATTCAAATCTTCTATATCCTTACTATTATTTTTTTTGTGTTTATTATTATAACAGTTACTGAAAGGAGGTGGTAAAATTTCCACTTATGATTTGTCTATTTCTCCTTTTAGTTCTGTCATTCTTTGCTTTTTGCATTTTGAAGTTTTGTTATTTAAGTACATATGTATTTGGAATTGTTATGTCTTCTTGATGAATTGGCCATTCTATCGTTATGAAATGATTCTCTCTATTTATGATAATACTACTTCACTTGAATTCTGCTTTGTCTGATATTAATATAGTTACACCAGCTTTCTTTTTCTTTTTTAATTTTTATTTTTTAACATCTTTATTGGAATATAATTGTTTTACAGTGGTGTGTTAGTTTCTGCTTTACAACAAAGTGAATCAGCTATACATATATCCCCATAGCTCCTCCCTCTTGCGTCTCCCTCCCACCCCTCTAGGTGGTCACAAAGCACCGGTATGATCTCCTTGTGCTATGCAGCTGCTTCCCACTAGCTATCTATTTTGGTAGTAGTATAAGTCCATGCCACTCTGTCACTTCGTCCCAGCTTACCCTTCCCCCTCCCCGTGTCCTCAAGTCCATTCTCTACATCTGCGTCTTTATTCCTGCTTTCTTGTGCCTATTTTTTGCTTGGTATATCTTTTTTCATCTTTTTGCTTTCATCCTCTGTGTGCCTTTATATGTCAAGGAAACCTTTTATAACTTGGTTTTTTAAATCTAGTCTGATAATCTCTGCCTTTTAATTGGAGTATTTCATTCATTTACATTTCATATAATTAATGAGCTGGTTGGGTATAAGTCTGTCTTTTTACTATTTGTTGTTTAATTTCCCCTGTTCTTTATCCCTTTGTTCTTCCCTTCCAAATCTTCCATTTGATTTATCTGAGTATTTTTTAGTATACCATTCTCTCTTCTATTGGTCTTTTAGTTATAGCTCTGTGTATCATATTTTAGTTATTAACACACTAAAATATATTCTTAATTTATCTCAGTCTACCATGAATTAATATTACAACAGTTCAAGTATAATGTAGAAACCTAAAACAATGTAATTCTTTTGTGCTATTATATTCAGATGTTTCACTTCTTAATATATTATGAATCCCACAATACATTGTTATTACTTTGGCTTTTAATAGTCAGTTGACTTCTAAAGAATTTTAGAAAAGAAAGAAAAATTATGCTCCATTTAATTCTGGCTTTCTGCACATCTACACCCTGGCAGATAGATAAAGTTTCCCATTCTCTTTACTACTTGTCTGAGCCTCCCTCCTCAGAGGCCTGGCATTTGAGTAACATAAATACAGAGAGGAAATGCATGTGGCAGTTAAGAGCACTGACCCTAAAGTCAAGAGAGAGTTGAGTTTAAACCTGTCTCTGCTATCACTAGCTGCGTGACTTTAGGCAAATTCATAGTCTGAGTCTGTCTGCTTATCTATAAAATAGTGAAGCTAGTTTAGAATATCAAATGGGGTGTGTGATTTTCTATTGTTGATTCCACAAATTTTATATCTTAAAACAACACAAATTATTACCTCACACTCTCTGTGGATCCAACACAGCTTTCCTGGCTTCTCTGTTTAGGGTCCCAAAAGACTAAAATCAAAGTGTTGTCTGGGGCCGTTACCACATCTGAGGCCCAGGGCCTCTTCCAAGCTCATTCAGGTTGTTGGCAGAGTTCAGATCCTTGTGGTTGTAAGACTGTGGTCCCTGCTTCCTTGCTGGCTGTCAGGTGGAGGCCATTCCCTGCCACGTGGGCCCCTCCATCATCAAGCTTGCAGTAGTACATCACACACTCATGTTTCCAATTTCTGACTTCTGTGTCACTGACATCTAGTCTCTGATTTAAAGGGTTCATTTGATTAGGTCAGGCCTACCAGTTAATCTCCCTACCTTAAAGTCACCCATCGGTTCTATGTAACATAACCCACTTACAGGAATGAAATTCATCATTTTCACAGTCCTGGGGATTATACAGGGAGTGTACGCCAGGGGGTGAGAAGTCTTAGGAGCTATCTTAGAATTCTGCCTACTACACAGGGTAATGTAGGTGAATTGTCCAGCATAGGATCTGGCATGTCATAAGCATTCAGTAAATGTTAGAATTCAGCGTCATCATACCTGGAGGAAAAACAGATTTTTAATTAAAAGATAGCGGAGTCATAACACAGTGTGGAAATCCCAGTCGTAAGAGGGCACTTGACAGTATGGTTGCAGGAGCCCTGAGGCCTGAGAATTCTTTAGAGACCAGGGTAGGGCTGGTGCGGGGAGGGGTGATCTTGAAGCATAAGTGGTTATAATGTGAGCCTGCTCACATCTTCTGGTAAGATTTAATTGTGGCATCAGGCCTCTCTCTTCAGTCCCTGTGCTTGGTAAGCTGGCCAGAGGGAACCCTGACTGAGCCAGCTTTGGGGCCCAGGTATCCAGTCATCGCTCTGTGTTAGGGAAAACCCTGACGGGGACTTTGCAGCCCTCTCCCTCTCCCAGGACCACTAACCCCCTCCCCCATCCCTCCCCTTTATATCTGTAGTTTTGGAACTCCCATCTGGTACCCATGGGCAGGGGTTGAACGGGAAGGTAAGACTTGTGGCCACTGTGACTGCTCACCCTCATGGCCTTTCTGCGAGGGGAACAGCTGCAGAACTGAGCCGTTCTGGGCAGGAAGCGTCCTGGGAGTGGAAGGGAGAGCCCCGAGCTAGGCAGAGCAACCAGGCTGGGGCTCCCAGAAAGCTCGGCCACAGGGGGCCCATCAGGGCTCAGACCTCAGTGGCAGAGCCTGCAAGCCCAGCTGCTGCTATGATTCATGGGTTTTCTTTCTTTTTTCTTTTCTTTTTTTTTTTTTTGCCTTGCATTTCCTAGGAATAGTTCCCTTTAAAAACTCCCAACCTCATCTCAGCTGAACTCCCCTCAAGAGAGAAGAGGGAATTTTCCAGGCCCAGGCCAGCCTCGCTTGGGGGATGAGAGCACCCGTAGAAGACAGGAGAGGAACCAGTGATGGTGCCTTCCGAGAAACTGGGGAAGGCTAAGGGCGCCAAACCTTCCTCTCCCCCACGCGCCCCGGGTTCCTGTGTTCACAAGCTGACCCATCCCTCCTAGGGTTTAAAGAGAGAGAAGTTGTGAGGAGAAAACTAAAGCAAATAAATATCATGAAATTCTTGGATCTTTGAACTCTCACAGAGAATCATTTTGAAAAGTATCTGCAAGGGATTTGGTTTGCTTTTTCTTTCAGAAGAGAGAGCAACACAGACGGAGAGGAATCCAGATCTGCCTGGCCTCCAGGCATCCTCTCCAAATTGCGTAGGTCAGAGAGAACATGTTATTTATTAGAACCTGACATCTGTTGCTGTGAAGTGATAAGCTCCATTAAAAAGCCCGGCCATCAGTTACTGCTAATACAGCCCTCCTCCTGGAGTGGGCCGCTCAGCACACTTCCAGCCTGTGCAGACCGGGCTGTACCAGGCACGGAGCATTCGCAGCCTCGCGCGGCCTCCCTAGGACCTCTCAGGCCATCTCTCCCAGGCCCTCCATCTGGGTTCCTGGCTTCCTTTGATTCCACTCTTTGGCCGCTCTGAGGGCTGTTTTCAGGACTGAACCCCCTGTCCATGCTGCTTTCTCAGTGGGAAACAGGGTGAGGCTTTACTCTCTGGTCTCAGTCACGCAAGCCGGAAGGAGCTGCACACAAAAGAGTAACTGGGAGATGAACACATCGTAGTTGGGGGAATTCACTTAGCTGTGCTGTTGTGAGAGCAACTGATCAGCTCAGGCTTGGGTTCTGATTATCCCTCCCAGGATGGGAAAACTTTCATGATAACCAAGTACACCTACTTCCTTGTTTGTGAGTTACAACCCTACATTTTCTTGGAAAAATAGACAGATGTCCTATAAAGTCAGAAAGGAAGGAATAGGGGAGTTGGTTTTGGATTTTTTTTTTTTTTTTTTTTTTTGCGGTATGCGGGCCTCTCACTGTTGTGGCCTCTCCCGTTGCGGAGCACAGGCTCCGGACGCGCAGGCCTAGCGGCCATGGCTCACGGGCTCAGTCGCTCCGCGGCATGTGGGATCTTCCCGGACCAGGGCACGAACCCGTGTCTCCTGCATCGGCAGGCGGATTCTCAACCACTGCGCCACCAGGGAAGCCCGGTTTTGGATTTTTATAGTCTACCAAAGTAGAAACACACGCTTATTCATGGAATCGGAGTTGCCTTTGAACGGTTGGAAGGAAAAACGTACAGTAAGTAAAAGACAATGCAAAGAATAACAGCCTGGGAGTTAGGAGCCCTGTGTCTCATTTGGACACCATTATTAATTTCCTGTGTGAACTTGGAAAAGACACTTGACCTCTCGGGGCCTCAGTACCCTCATCTGAAAGCGCTGGGCTAGTAGCTGATGATCAGTAAGCTCTAACATATTTCTGGGATTTTAAGTGAAAATTGTGTGTAAGGTAGTTTGGCATACTTTTTTTTTTCGTGTTGACAAAATTCCATCTGTGTTGCCAGAGGTCAGACACAAATTGAAAACATTGCTAAATGGAATTAAGTACACTCCGTACGTGATGGTTTTTTGTACAACCCGTATCTAATATTTATAGAACACTTCAGCTGTGGGACGTGCACACATATGCCCTGAACACACACACACCCAGTAAAATACTTCTAGATGTAATACTTTTTCAGATGTCAAGTTAAAACAGCTTCTCGGGAATTAGGCTTGACTGTTCAGATGTGCGTGTTGGTTTCTGACAGGTGCCGCCGGGCTGCTCAGGGCTTATGATGTGGAGTCCAGCCAAGGCGGGAGGGCCAAGCCGCATGGTTCTATCATTTCTCATTAAGGCATGCATTCTAGAAATAGGGGAAGCATCAAAGAACGACCATCCAATCTGTGCACATCATTAGTGACAAGCAGAGGCCTCGCTTCTGCAGAAACGGGATTCTGTCTCGTCTGTGGTCAGCTCCTTCGGCACAGGGGCCACCTGTGAAAATGAACGAGATTCGTGACTCGTTAAAAATCTCAGCTTTATAGAGGTGAGCGAAAACAGGGAGCAGATATTGGGGTAGTAACCACTATGCCAGTGACCTCCAAACTCCACAGCCAATAGCAGACCTAGGTTGGGTGACCAGGCAGGGATGCATTTAGGAAGGTAAGTGGGACAGTAGGGGCCAGTCTCAGGATGTGGAACATGGAAGGAACCTTAGGCATCATCTAGTGCCACCAAAATTGAGTATGGTCAGCAGTGACCATTGTGGTGGAAATTAAATGGAGTGATTGGCATAGACTTGACCTTCGCTTCATCGTTGTCATTTCCTGGAAGAACTTGTTCAAGGCCGTACAGTACAAAGATTAGAACCCTTTTACCCGATCACTGGTCCAGGGCCGGCCCAAGCCGCCTCTGACCTCTCCCCTTCACTCTGCCTGTTTCCTGCTCCCTTGCTCACAGGAGAGCACAGTGGAGTCAAGCGCTGGAGGGCAGCATGCCTGCATCCGCGTACCCACCACCTTCCCTTGGGGTGGCCGGGCATCGAACCCTCTTCCTAGTGGCTCACCCAGCAGGCTGAGGGACACTGTGGCCACGGGGAAAGCCCAAGGTATTCTTGAGCAGAACTAGCTCTCCTAAGAGTATGGAGACCTGACACTGAGTACCTTTAAGGGAAGGTGAACATTCCTGGGGCTGAACTTATTACTGTAATCAGTGGGCAAAAGAAGAAAAGGGGTATGAGAATGGAGCAGGCCAAGGGAAAGACACTGCTTCACAGCTGCCTCCAAACCAGCAGGAAGGCTGCACATCAAGACGAGGGCAAAAAATTCCAGTGACTCCTATCTTCCCAGACAGAACTTCTGGCACTTAGTCATGCCTAATGGAAAATGGAAGCCAAGAAAGCAGAAGTGAGGCCGGAGTGATCTAGGGTAGTTCTTATCCAGAGTCACTTCTGAGGAGAAAAAGTGCCCTGGATGGTCAGGGCTGAGTTGCCAGGCAGAAGTGCCATGGCCACGGGGAGAACAGGCTGTAGAGCAGCCGTGATTGTAAGAATCAAGTGTAACGATGGCTTCTGCAGTGAAGTTATTGCCAGTAATTCATTCAGCAAACAGTTAAGAGCTATATACACTACCGTTGACCCTCAAACAATGCGAGGGTTAATCCACATATAACATACAGTCGACCCTCTGTATCCAGAGTTTCTCCACATCCGCGGATTCAACCAGTCATGGACTGTGTAGTACTGTAGTATTTACAGCTGAAAAATATCCATGGTTAAGTAGACCCATGCAGTTCAAACCCATGTAGTTCAAGGGTCAACTGTCTATACAGAGTATGTGCAAAGCACTGGGGACCACAACACACGTGCACACGCGCGCGCCCGCGCACACACACACACACACACACACACACACACACACGTGCTAAAACTCATCCACCTGTTGTGAAGAGTCCCAACTACAAAGCCCACTGATTGATTTTTGGAACCGTCCATCACTGGTTGAGATTCTGTTCCAATGATAGGGCATCCGTGACATTAACTACTCAGTACACTGAGTACAAGTCAAAATTGCAAAGTGGGAAGCTCTGTAGCTCTTCTAAAAATCAGATTTAGAAGACCAGAATTTTCCATTATTGATCACTTTGGGGATCGGATAATCTTTATCTTTTTTTTTTTTTTTTCGGATAATCTTTAAATTGTCATTATTTCAGTTGCCCAAAAAAGTGAAATTTATGGGAACGTATATGTAAAGGCAAGACTATGTCATTTCTTTCTGAGAATAAGTGATAATGGCTCAACCAGTCTCTCCTGATCATCTTACAGACAATAATAATAATAAATATGCATTGAGGGCTTTCACTGCACCAGCACAGCTGTAAATGCTTTATATATTTTAATTCCTGTGATTCTTGTAACAACCCTATGAGACAGGTACTGCCATTACACCTGTTTTACAGATGATGAAGCTGAGGCCCCACAAAGTGAAGTGACTTGTCCAAGGTCACGGTGTAACTTAGTGTAGGAACTGAGGATATACCTTGGGTTTCCCAACTTTTAGACTGGCATTCTGCTCTTCTAATGCCCTGCCACTCTTCCTCAGACTGACTGCCTGCGTCATCCCCAAATTGCCAGGCAACTGAGCTCAGCTGTCTGTCTGTAACTGCAGAGTCTCTGGGCGCTCTGCCTCGGTCGACACTCACGTCTGGCGAGCCCTAGTATGGATTTGTAGTGGCAGTCATTTTGATTAGGTCCTGCCCAGATCACCAGCATTTTTCCCATTCTTTTATTCATTCATTCAGCAAATATTTATTGAATTCAAAGTAGGTATCAGGCACCATGTTAAGTGACGCGTGGGACACAGTCTGCCTTCACTGGACCAGAGGTGAGGTGAAAATTCTACATAAATTACTTATAAGGCAGCAGCATGTGCAACATGCAGGTGAAATGCAGTCGGAGTCCCGAGCAGAGGTGATGATGTCTGTTTCCTGAGATTGGGGTGGCTGACGCTGGAGGGTGGGTAGGAACTGATGTGCAGAGATGGAGGGAGGACCCTCCTGCCAGAAGGAACAGAGGCTCAGAGGCCGGGAACCATGGGGTTCCAGGTAAGCCAGTCTCCTTTGAAGAAGGCAGCAGTAGATGAAGCAGGAGAGAAGGAAAGAAAAGAGGCAGGTACCAGAGTTCTACATGGTAGAAGGAATGATGCTGTGGCATCAGACCAGCCAGAATTCAAATCCTGGTTCTACCACTTTCTAGAAGTATTTTGTTACCTCTGTGGATGTTGGTTTTCTCATCTGTACATGAGGATAACAGTCCTTTCTCACAGTGGACTGTGAATGTTAAGTGGGACAGTGATTGTAAAATGTCTGGGTTATTGTTGGTGTTCAATTAATGGTGACTTGTTATTAACTGCTGTGCTAAGACACGTCATCTTCTTTTCTGTAGGCAATAAGGTTTTTCTTAAATTAGCAGATTACATATTGATACAGTGGCCTGCCTTGGCATAGACATATAAAGCAGAATAGAGCCTTCTTGCCTTGGAAATATTAAGGAAGGCAGTAAAAACTGAGATCTGTGGTCACACTTGTGCACCAGTATAAAGGAACGCTTGTCTTGGGCCCTTTCACCTTTTCTTTGCCACCTCAATGCCCAAGAGACCGGCTCTTATTCTCCAGAGTTAGGGTTTCCAGTTTTAGCAATTAAAAATACAAGTTGCGGGCTTCCCTGGTGGCGCAGTGGTTGAGAATCCACCTGCCGATGCAGGGGACATGGGTTCGTGCCCCGGTCCGGGAAGATCCCACGTGCCGCAGAGCGGCTGGGCCCGTGAGCCATGGCCGCTGAGCCTGCGCGTCCGGAGCCTGCGCTCCGCAACGGGAGAGGCCACAACAGTGAGAGGCCCGCGTACCACAAAAAAAAAATAAATAAATAAAAATAAAAATAAAAAAAATAAAAAGCAAGTTGCCCCGTTAAATTTGAATTCCATATAAACAACAAATAATTTTAGTATAAGTATATCCCATGCAAAATTTAGGACATACTTATACTGAAATGTTATTTGAAGTTTATTTGAAATTTAAATTGATATGGGCCTCCTTTGTGGAGGGACAGCTCAGGGATCTGTCAGAACAATCTGTCCGTCTCCCTGGGGAGGGGGACCCACCCGTCTTCTAGTCTTGTCCCTCAGGTAATAAAGGCTCTGCTCAACAGACTTTGGCAGTGCCTTCAAATCACTTCCTGGGTAGAGACAGTAAATGCTGATGGGTCCCGCTGTGTGTGTAACTTGTCTCACGGAATAAGTGCAAGCCCCCTTTCACAGAGCTTCCTCCAGGAACATTGCTAAAAGTGGCGACTTTAGCTGTCCCTGTGGCGTGAGTGACTTGAGACGGCCAGAGCAGGCACGGTGGTAACTGCCCACATGCCCCCTGCTCTGAGGAGGCTGGGGACCACAGTACTGGAGCTGGGAGGACAGTCCAGCTGCCTCACTATGCAAGTGAAACAAAGAAGACCCAGAGAAGGGAAGTGCTTTGCCCAAGGTCACACAGCTATCCAGAATTTGAGTCTGAACTTCAGCCTGGGTCTACTACCTTGAGCTCTTCTGTAGTAATTCAGGGGGTCTGAGAATTCCCAACACACTTGTTTGGGTGACTTGTGAACATTTTCTCTGGACTACTTGACAGCTGTCATCTCCAGATCTCCACTCGGCTGCACGTCCTTCAGCGCTGTCACTCTCAGCTTCACGCTTGCCGCCCCTAAGAGCAAGATCATTACTGGTGCGGAGTTCACGGCACTTTCTAGACCAGCTTGATCTTAGCCCTCCTCCCCAACAGTGCCTCCTTGCTGATCCCTCCTCCCCACCCTGACCAAGTGTTCTGCGGTTGAGATGGAAAAAATCCATCTCAAAGCAGAGGGCTTTCAACCTCGCTTTCAGAGGAGTAATTTGTCCACGTAACAGGGGGTGAACATTAAAACAAAGCAGGGCGTGGGTTGGGGCAGTATAGCACCCTTGGGTTTAAGAGTGCCTTTGACCGGTTCCCCTCAGACTAGAATGATTATCTGGATGCCAGTGAGTTCTTAGAGGAGCCCTTTACTCAGTGGTGTCACTGGCGAGGTGACATTAGCCCTAAGCCCAGCTTTATATGCACTCTCAGAAAGCGAAGCTGGCCGTGCGGGCAGAGCCGGCCCACGTGGAAGCCCGGAGCGGCCATCAGGGGGTCTTCCACTCTTCTTTATTTGCTTGTTCTTGCCACAGGCTGTCATGAGACCAAGGAAACTTGTTTTGAAAATGCTTGACAGCCGAAACAACCTGTTCTCGGCTCTGGACGAGAGGGTCTGTCCTTTCTGACCATTTCTGTACTGCTTGATGTTTGACTAGCTGCTGACTGGAAAAAAATGAAGTTGCTGTTTTCTTCTCATATTGTTCACAGGCAAGTGCCGGTGGCTTGCCAGGTCCTTGTTTCCCGTTTTTTTCCAGCCCTTCACCAGAGACATTTTAAGACAGTGCCTGAGTTTAGCTGGTGAATAAACATTAGCAATATATACTTATGAGGATATAACCGATGGTTACATCTCTGCAAGCCGAGCTCTGTATGTGGGTTGTCTTTCCCAATCCCATTAGATTTCAACCTGTGATTTTCCACTCGTAGTTTGGTCCTCTCTGGAGAACTTGAATGTGTCAGAGTCAAAATCTCCAGTTATCCCAGTGGCTACTTTGGCCTTCCGCACTGGTGGCTCTGAGTCCTGCAGCAGCATCTCTGTTCCTCCCCCGGGGTCTTGGTCTTGGGTGGTCTCAGGTGGGTCCTGTGACTGGGAAGGAGCCATTTCACTTCTTTTCTGCAAATAGAGGGGTTGGACAGGTAAAGAATTGACAAACAGTAGCCCCAGGGCAAGTTGAGCCAGCTGCTTGTTTTTATAAATAAAGTTTTATTGGAACACAGCCCCACCCATTCATTTACATATCGCACATGGCTGCCATCACTCCAAGGGCAGAGTTGAATTGCAGAGACAGGGTATATGGCCTGCAAAGCTTAAAATACTTGCTGTCTGGCCCTTTACAGGAAAACATTGCCGACCCCTGGATTAGATGACCTTCAGGGTTTTCAAATCCAACTTTCTGTGACTTTTGAACTCGTGCAGTTCTTTTACAGCACAGGCTCCTGAAGCACCTAATAAGGGGCTAACTAGACGGGGGCCTCTCTCTTCCCTGCAGTAGTTACAATGCAAAGCACGCCTTGAGGTTGCTGAAATCTACAAAGGGAGGGGGCTTATTCTGCTGTGTTTTTATAGTTTATTTTGCTGTATGTCTGTATTCGTTTATTGGTCTGAGGGCTCTGGCGTCCTTGGTGTCCACCAATTTTGGTAAAAAGATGCCCCAGCTGTATAAGTCTGACTGAATTCAGTGGCATGGTTCAAGGTGGGACACCCGTCTGTACCCACGTGGAGGAGAACACTGATTCATCTGCTTGATAACTATGGTAGGGAAGGGAGCCAAATGCTGCCTTGAGAACCTGTGTGGCTGCCTGGACCCACCCCACCCGCTGTTTGTGTTTGCCAGTTTCTGAGTCTGAGCGGTGAGATGGGGCAGGATAGCTCAAAGTGGCAAGGTAGGTTGGTGACCATGGTGAGAAAAACAGGAAGAAGCCTTGAAAAATGCAGAGACTAGGGAAGAACTAATCTTTTTAATCTTCTTCCCCTGGTGCCAGTCCAAACAAGATTCTAACATAAAATTTGCATCCCAGTGACATGCATCCCATACCCACGTTCCAAGGGCATAATAGGGGATCCAAAGCACAGAACTGCATGGTCCTCCGGTCAAGACCACCCTGGCCTATAAAGAACTTTCGTGCAGACTAGAAAAAGGTGCCCCTTTGGGTTGGTGCAGACTTGGCTAATAGCTTTGGGTAAGAAAAACCTCCCCCTTTCTCTAGGCATCTAGCCCCGGGCAAGCACACAGCTGAGTTTAAGTGCGCAGGGACTGGATTTCAGCCCCCACTTGCTCGTTTGGCCAGACTCCTTGGTGCGGAACAGATGCTGCCCTCCCCAGTGGAGCAGCCACTCCTGCTACCTGGCATCTTAGAAGTCTGGTGGGGGGCTCCTCTCACAGGGCCTTGCTGACCAACAACAGGTTAACTCTGCTTGGCCTTGGTTTCTGAGACCACAGCAGCCTGGGCTGGTCCCCCGCACGCCCAGTAATACCCATCCCCTCAGCAGTGCCACAGTGCAGGGTGGCTCAGAGCCCCGGGGCTGGGAGCACAAAAACATGGTCCTCCCCCAGCTGCACCAAGGGCCCTGATCTAGTTGAGGTGCTTATTTTGGAGAGCCCACGTACTGGCTCTTCTTTGCCAACTTCTGACCTAAAACTGGCTCCGCTTAAGGAATGCACATAATTTTCCACAGAGTTAGATCTCAGAGGTAGTATGCTAACAGCACAAAGAAATGTGCTAAGAGGGCCAGAGCAGACGAGCTCACGACGGCGGGGACTGACCTCACTCCTCAGGCGCTGGGTTGCTCGTCGCCCAGTGTGCGCGGTGACGACATTCTGCCAGGACACCCTCCTCTGCAGGGCGTGTTGTCAGCATGGTTTTGAGAAGGCTGTTATGAACACTCCGTGGGTGAGACAGCTTTGTGGTCAGATCTGGTTTCCACCTCTCAACTCACATTGGAAATTGTACTGGGGCCGGCCGGCCATGTGGGCAAATTTTGAAAGATTCCGAACCTACCCTTTTCATTCTGCATCTATCAGCGGTTCCCAGCAGGCCAGAGGCCAGAGGATTGGGAAGAAAAAGAGGCTGGGAGCCCGGAGTAGCCGAGGATTCAGTATCTACTTCCTGTTCCCTTTCTTGGATCTTAAAAGGCTCCTGGGAATAAGAAGGAATGTAGTTTGTCACTGTTCTGAGCCCCTTAACCGTGCAGGGCGCTGTGCTAAGGAGCAGCTGGAGTCCTGTGGACTAGAGCACTTCTCTCTGTGCCCTAGAAAGATGCGAGCGGGAGGAGAGTGGGTGGAGTGTGGGCGTCAGTGTGGCTGCACCCGTGGGAAGGGTGGTGGGAAGCCGAGAAGCCGACATTGGGGGACAGCCCTGCACACTAGTTTCACACCAGAGCCCCAGGGCCTGAGAGAAAGAAATCTCCCAGTTAGCAAATCTTCCCAATTTAAAAATTTTACTGTTCCAAGTCACCAGACGCATATGATGCCTGCCCCACACCTTTAGCTGCAGAGGTTATGGCCAGATATGGGGTGGGGAGCAGCACTCAGAAGGACCCTTCTAGTGGAACGTGGGTGCACCAAAGCCATGCCTTTCCTGCTCCAAGCCCGTGGCCACAGAAGGCCCTCCGGGGCTGGCAGTGTGCTGTCGCAGGGCGCTGGCTCATATCTGAACCCCACTCTGCCTTTACCACGCACCTGACCTTGGGTAGGTTACCTACTCTCTCCAAGCCTGTTTCTTCATGTGCACAGTGGAAGGAGAGTAATGCTATCTATTTCACACATGACTATTGCTTGCACTAAAATGAAGTTGTGTTGTTTTTTTTAACATCTATATTGGAGTATAATTGCTTTACAATGGTGTGTTAGTTTCTGCTTTATAACAAAGTGAATCAGTTATACATATACATATGTTCCCATATCTCCTCCCTCTTGCGTCTCCCTCCCACCCTCCCTATCCCACCCCTCTAGTTGGTCACAAAGCACCAAGCTGATCTCCCTGTGCTATGCGGCTGCTTCCCACTAGCTATTTTACATTAGGTAGTGTATATATGTCCATGCCACTCTCTCACTTCGTCCCAGCTTACCCTTCCCCCACCGTGTCCTTAAGTCCATTCTCTACATCTGTGTCTTTATTCCTGTCCTGCCCCTAGGTTCTTCAGAACCGTTTTTTTTTTTTTTTTTAGATTCCATATATATGTGTTAGCATACGGTATTTGTTTTTCTCTTTCTGACTTACTTCACTCTGTATGACTTACTCTAGGTCCATCCACCTCAGTACAAATAACTCAATTTTGTTTATTTTTATGGCTGAGTACTATTCCATTGTATATATGTGACCCATCTTCTTTATCCATTCATCTGTCAATGGACACTTAGGTTGCTTCCATGTCCTGGCTATTGTCAATAGAGCTGCAATGAACATTGGGGTGCATGTGTCTTTTTGAATTATGGTTTTCTCTGGGTATATGCCCAGTAGTGGGATTGCTGGGTTGTATGGTAGTTCTATTTTTAGTTTTCTAAGGAACCTCCAGACTGTTCTCCATAGTGGCTGTATCAGTCTACATTCCCACCAACAGTGCAGGAGGGTTCCCTTTTCAAAATGAGGTTATTTTTTAAAGCATATTATAAACTGTAAAATACCAAGGCTCAAGTTAGTTCATTTACTTATCCAACAACTATTAAATGCCTACTAGATGCAGGTACTTTCAGGCCCTCCTGTAAACAGGAGCTATTCTATAAATGTGTGTTAAATTAAAGTGAGACAGGAGTTCCTCAGCTAGGCGATGGGAGGGGAGGGTGGGAGGAAAGGAAGCTACTCTGGTTTGAGTTCCTACTGTGTGCCTGGCGCTGTTGCCTGACAACCACTGCACGGGTCCTCTGGACCCATCAGAGAGAAATACATGGAGACTCGGGGAGGATAAGTGTGACTTCCCCGGGACACACAGCCACCAACTGACAGAGCCATGTTTGAGTTCAGTTCCCTCTGATTCCAAGTGTTCCCTTGCCACAGAAGGACACTAGCAGATTTCCTCTCTAGCCCACTTTTCTCCTCCCAAGCCTCCCCCAGGTCAATAAGCCAGGCCAAATCCAAGCCAAAAATGATCACCCCTGATTCTAGGCCAGTAAGTGGGAATCATGTGAAATCAGAGCAACATGAGGCTCTATCACCACAAGCCAAACCTCATGTTCACAAGGGCGCAGGTTTTAGGAGAACAACGGCCTTTGATGCATGCTCGGAATTCCTTCCATGGCAAGCCACTGTGAGAAAAATCTCACCCAAACAATGTACTCTTGGCCGAGGGAGGGCCGGTGTCTTTTCAGGCATAAAGCTACCAGCAAGGACCCAGAAGTCACTCAAGGGAGTTGTTGGTTTCCCCAGGTCTAGCTTTTTGAAATCAACTTAGCAAAGGATTCCATTCACCCCTCTGCCCCCGCTCACCAACCCCCCAACCCACCCACCCACCTGCAGGTGCTGAGTCCTCCCTTGTCTCTAACCCCTGGGAGAGGAGGAGGGGCATGGAGCTTCTGTCCTTATGTGGGTTTCCAGCTCAGCAATCAATGAATCCTTTTCTCAGGTGTAGCACCAAGTATTTATTCTGATAAAGGATTAAAAAAAAGTTTTTTTTAAGAAAAGAGAAGAAGTAAAGAGGTTGTTGTCTGGCTTGGTCTCCAAAAACCAGTCCTTAACAATTGACAGTTATTGCCTAGACTTAAGATGATCGATTTAGGAAAGAAGGATATTCATTCATTGTCATTCAGCCATTCAACAGAAATTTAGGGTATTTCTGGGTCACTGAGGTGCAGCCCCCAGAAATGAACGCAGAAAGCCTCCTGTGTCTACACAGAGGGGAAAACATCTAAAGAGCTGCCTTTAAAGATGGGCAGACCCACAGCTCCAGAGCCAGTAACACCCGGGGAACTCCTGCCCAGGAAGGCAGCCTGGCCCTGGAGCTCAGAGCACACGGTGGAGGCCTCAGCTTCTCCCACCATTCAGTTCACAAGGCCTCACTGAACCTCGGCGTGGCTGATCCACAAAGCTCCGCCTAAGGGTGACTGCAGCGGTAGACAACGTGTGTACAAGGGACGCCAACCAGCAAGCCCAGGCAGTTAAGGTAGGATTGTTTTGTCCCAGGAGGCAAAAGGAGGCCCCATGGGTAGGGGTTCCCAGGGGACAAATTCCAGTTCAGGAGAAGGAAAGACATTATAACTCTTACAGGTTCTGCAGGCTCTGTGGAGGGCCTGAGGCTTATGCCAGGCCTTGAATGTGGGTAGGTTTTGGGTAGATAGGGAGACCCCCCCAAATGTTGCATGGTTCAGGAAAGTACCCTTTACCTGCAAAGCAAAGGAACTCCTACATAGCTGGCTCCCAGAATTGCCAAGGAGAATTAATTATTGTTTGTGAAACACGTTACGATTCCCCGATGAAAGACCTTGTATAAATGCAAATTATTATTATTGTCATTAAAAGTGCTAGACGTCTGGCCTGCTGGATAATGGCCTGGCAGAGCTCTGAGCAGAAACGAAAGCCAACTCCAGGCAGAAAGTTTGTTCTGGTTGTTCCAGAGCAACAGCAGAAAGGATACGGCGGAGGAGGGCTTGGCCCGTGACTGTGAAGTGAAGCCATCCAACTCCCAGCCAGGGTGAACAGGCAGCAGTCTGTCTGGGAGTCCAGGTCCTGTGTGTCCCCTGAGGGCCAGGCCTTACTCACATTCATCCCTTGCCCCCTGCAGAAACCAGCCCTTGTCTAGCTCAGGAGCTCAGCCTGAATGAGTGAATGTCTGGCTGTCTGCTGGTCTGAAGGATGGATGCTGGCCTCCATTCTTGGGGTCCTAAGTCAGATCCGGAGACAAAAGGGAGATAGATAGAAACCTCTTGCCATGCCTTTGATGGTGCTTATTAAGGAGGGAACCCCTTTAGCACAGCACAGGGAGAGGTCATTTATTAAACTACTGCTTCCACTAAAGAAACTGTCTCTGGCTAAAGTGGTTAAATGGATCCCAAAGCAATAATATTAATAATGGATAATGATACAGTCGGCTCTCCATGTCTTGTGAGTTCCACATCCGGAAAATATTTCAAAAATATTCAAAGAAAAAAATTCCAAGAAGTTCCAAAAAGCAAAGTTTTAACTTGCCAAACACAGCAGCTATATACGGAGCATTTACATCGTATTTACAACTATTTACATAGTATTTACATTGTATTAGGTATTTAAGTAACCTAGAGATGATTTAAAGTATATGGGAGATGTGCATAGGTCATGTGCAAGTACAGTCGGATCTCCGTATCTGCATGTTCCATATCCGCGGAGTCAACCAACGGAGGATCAAAAACCAGAGTTGTTTGAATCCAAGGCTGCAGAATCCAAAGATATGGAGGCCAACTACTGTGCCATTTCTTTTTAATATGAATTTATTTTATTTATTTATTTTTGGCTGCGTTGGGTCTTCGTTGCCATCACGGGCTTTCTCTAGTTGCGGCGAGAGGGGGCTACTCTTCGTTGCGGTGCGGGGGCTTCTCTTTGTTGTGGAGCACAGGCTCTAGGCACACGGGCTTCAGTAGTTGTGGCACGTGGGCTCAGTAGTTGTGGCTTGCGGACTGTAGAGCGCAGGCTCAGTAGTTGTGGTGCACAGGCTTAGTTGCTCCGCGGCATGTGGGATCTTCCCGGACCAGGGCTCGAACCCGTGTCCCCTGCACTGGCAGGCAGGTTCTTAGCCACTGTGCCACTGGGGAAGCCCTACTATGCCATTTTATATAAGGGACTTGAGCATCCTTAAATTTCGGTATCCGCGAGGATCCTGGAACCAGTCTCCTGCAAATATCAGGGGGGGATGACTGTATGTTAGACCTGGAAGTAAGCTCAGAAGTAAGCTCATCCCCTCACTTTACAGATGAGGCATTTGGGGTACAGAGAGGTGAAGTGGCCCATCCAAGGTCACATAGCAAGTGAGAAGCAGAGCCAGGATCACGACTCAGGCTTGATTATGTCAGAGTAATAATACCTCCCATTTTATAGTACTTTACAGACATGGTACTTCTCAACAACCATGGAGAGTTTTAAGATGACACATGACTTTACTGTTAAAGGAACCTTCCGGGTATCCTTTGCTCTTCTGGGGCTCGTTATTTAGAGAACATGTATGGTGCCTCCAATGTGCACTTGTGTGAATTGCATGTGCCCTTCTTTTCCTTCTCCCAGACATTCAGACTAGGCCTTGTTCTGCTGTAAGGTGCATTCATACTTCCAGGAACCAGGTGGACAAGTGAGAGGGAGGTCAAGTTCATCGCTTTCATCCTTTGTTATCATAGTCATAATTCTACTGAAAAGTCACCCAATGCAGGTCCCTAAATGAGAGCTAAAGATACCAGTCACCACCTCTGGACACAGAGCTACAAGAGGGAGGGCCATTTAGGGGGGGTTGTAAGAACAAACGTAGGTGTAATGGGAGTTGGCAGTAAGGAGCCCTCAACATTCATTACTGGGCCATTGGCAATTCTAGTTTTATGGAGTTTTTTTGGTTTTGTTTTTTAAAAACATAAACACTTTTGTTTTTTTAATTAATTAATTTATTTATTTATTTATATTTTTGGCTGCGCTGGGTCTTCGTCGCCATGCACGGGCTTTGCGGCGAGAGGGGGCTACTATTCGTTGCGGTGCGGGGGCTTCTCATTGCGGTGGCTTCTCTTTGTTGTGGAGCACGGGCTCTAGGCGCACGGGCTTCAGTAGTTGTGGCTCATAGGCTCTAGAGCGCAAGCTCAGTAGTTGTGGCGCACGGGCTTAGTTGCTCTGCAGCATGTGGGATCTTACAGGACCAGGGCTCGAACCCATGTCTCCTACATTGGCAGGCGGATTCTTAACCACTGCACCACCAGGGAAGTCCAATTTTACGGAGTTTTAATGAAGGAGAATGAGATATACCTAAAATGATGTTTGGGAGGAGGAGGATCACCAAATCAAAGAAGTTTAGAAATCACCTCTCCCATGCCTTCGTTGTGTGGATGAGGAAACAGAGGAGTGATTCAGTGTCACACAGCAGATCCCGAGGGGGAGACCTAGTCTCTGCACTCAGCTGCCAGCACCTTTTCCACTGGAAATCATGGCATTGTGGAAAGAATGTGCTTTTTGGAGTCAAGCAGCTCTGGAATCATAAATAGCATTGCCACCTATTAGCTGCGTGGTCTTAGAAAAGTGACATGGCATCTCTGAATTGTAGATTTCTCATTGGCAAAAATAAAGATATAGGTGTCCCCCGCTTTTTGAAAGTTCGCTTTATGCCACTTTGCTTTTACAAAAGACCTACATTCGTACCTGTTTTCGGTAACTAAAAGACATCCAAAGAGGATTTTCGCTTTTATCAAAAAAGGCAAAAGCAGAAATAGCATTCAGCGTCTGTTCTGCGGCAAGCCCTTGCAGAGGCAGCGTGCACCCCGAGCAGCCAGAGTGGCGCCGCCAAGCTCCTTCCCCAGGAACCACACTCGGCATCTCAGCGTCCGGCCACCATAGCTTTGAACTGTGTCTGTGAGCATCTTGCTTTGTCTCACTTTATTTTCGCATCCGTTAGCAAGATGTGTCCTAAGTTAATTGCTTCTTCGCTTTGTGCCATTTCAAAAGGTTTCATAGGAATGCTCTACTTTCAGATGGTGGGGGGAACCTGTACTAACACCTGCGTGGTAGTAGGCCCATTAGGAGGAGTAAACGTAAAATAGTACAGATGAAAACAAATAGCGTGAAGTCTAGCATGTAGTAGGCACCTCCCTTCCTTTACACTCCTGGCTTCCAGACTTTTTTTTTTTTTTTACCACAATCCACAGGAAGACATTTATTTTACATCCTCAAAAGTTTCACACGCCAAAAAATTCTACTTGCCACATGTGATGTACTCTGATTTTGATTTCATTTTATTTTAATGCTGGTCAGGACCCTCGAGGTTGATTTCACAGCCCACTAATGGATTACACCTATCGTTTGAACAAGCCTGTTTCATACCACATGTGGATATCATTTATCCACGTTGTACGTACGTCCTTCCTTTCCTTCCAGGCCTTTCCCCGCTCCCTCCCTCTCTGTAACTGGCACGCGGCCACACAGCCAGCTGTCGCCAGCACGTGCCGGGCCCTGTGCTCGTGCAGAAGGTGCAGTGAGCCCTGCGGGCCTGCAGGGCAAGTGAGCTCTGCTTCTGCGGCCCTCCCCATCTTGGCCATGAACCTCAACATGGCTGAGAGGTCCCATAGGGCCCTCCACCTGCAGAAGTTCTGCCTCCTGCCAGCCTGCTGTGGAACTTGCCCACACTCCCAGCCCAGGAGCCCACCTGAAGTTCCCATTGAGGCCATTGCACCCCAGCAGGGAGGGTAGGCCTCGGATGTCCTCTCCCATCCAGTAGTTTCTTCTTTTGGAATTGCTGCTTTTCCGTCTGTAAGCCCAGAGAGCCAGGCATCTGGGAACATCGTTCCAGCTGCAGGGCAGGGGGGTTAGACTGAAGAGGGACCACGGCCATCCTTGCTGCCCCTCCCCCAGGTCTTCAAGGGGTATCTGTGAGCACCCAGCTAGGAGGGCGAACACCCAGGGTGTGGGCGTGACCAGGGGGTGCGCTCAGAAGGCAGCAGGCGGGGGCCTGAGCCGCGCTGGGAGACAGAGCTTCGGCCTCTAGATGCTGAGAGTCTGTTGGGAGAAACCCAGCTTACAGCCAGGCAAGCAATACTTAAAAGCCCCAGAGAGACTCTCTGGAGGGGAGAAGATTGTTTCATATGCTCCAAAGAGTTGATCTCCTAAGCGTTCTCTAAGCCCTTTGGGGGTCCGGCACCGTCCTGTGCAGGCCGGTGCCTGGCGATGCTGAGCGGAAGCCCGGAGGCACCATCCCCGCGGGGGCGTGACCAGGCCCCGCACTACGCATGGTCAGCTCGCCTGGCCCCCCGAGCACTTCCCCTTTGAGGGCCATCCTTTGGTTTTTCCCCTGTTGCTGATTAAGGGGGGAGGGTAATCTGTGATTTTGACGGTGACTCACCGCCATCAGGCAGGCGGCAGCTTCTCCCCAGCAGTCCAGCGCAGGTGAGCTGCGTGAGCAGGACCCTCCACAGGCATCTGCACGGCCACCAGCGGAGCCAGGGCTGAGCTCCCACCCGTGCGGCCCTGGGCAGAGCCAGCAGAGAACATGAGATGCCCGTTGCCAAGGCACCTGCCATCCGAGGCACACCAGGCAGGCGCAGATGGTGAGACAAGGTGGGCAAAGGGTGGTGGCTCTGCTCTGGGGTCCCAGGCCTCAGGCAGCACCGTATCCCTTAGCCCCACCTACCCGCTCTCTGCCCTGGCCTCAGCCCAGCCAGGTGCACTGCATCATCTCAGCGGACACACACCCCCGGGGGAGAGGGGGGCTGGCCTTTCTCAGTGGCCACGCCGCTGCCCCCTCCTCCCAGCTTCTCATCAGGCAGGTTCACGACGGAAAGAGCATCAGCCTGAGAGTAAGGAGGTAGGGAGGATGGGCTCAGATTCTGCCTACTAGCTCTGGGGCCTTCGGGCAGCCCCTTGGGACAGCCACACATTCATTCATCCATTCATTCATTCCTGCGGTCAGGCCCTAAGGAAGGTGAGCACCGTAGGGCACTAAGGGTGAACCACCACCAAATTCTGCCCTCAAGGGGCTTCCAGAGAAGAGCTCGGCCATATGAGAGGGACCATCAACTTCTCCAGCCCTTGCTTTTCCCTTCCCTGTAATGATCAGACTATATGGCCGCTAAGGTTTCTTTCTGTTATAAAATTTCGTAGTTCTAAAGTACATCTTTAAATACGCCAAGCGTTCACAGTCGTTCGAGAAATGTTTGTTGAATTGCTGTGCGTCGGGCTCTAGACTTGAAGCTGGGCCGCAGAGATGTCTGAATATGAGCAGCGGGGCTGGCCGTGAAGGAGCTTCCAGTGGGACGTCGGGGGGGCGGCTGGACCGTGACAGGCGCTTGCAGACAGAGCTGGGAGCCCAGGGGAGGAAGGCAGCCCTGCGGCCGGGGGAGCCCACGAGGACTACCCTGCCCCTCCCTCGCATTTGGCCAGTTGGCCCACGTGGCCTCCTCCCCTCAGACGCTGCAGCAGATGGTGCCCGGGGAGCAAAGGCGACTACAGCCCCCCCGACCCCGACTCCTGAGCAAGGCCTGGCCCTGCAGTTGCAGAAGCTGGCTGCACGCTGCTCAAGCCGCAGAGGAACTGGCCCGGCTCCAGGAGGCCTCCTTGGAGAGTCTCAGAAGGAGAAAGAACCACTAGGTAATTGTGATCATTTCAGTACGCATTGACAAATACCCTATGATTTAGAAGGAGCCGGATTTCATCCCAATACTTTGATGTCTAGAAATGGATCCCAGTTGCTTGTTTGTTGAAGTCCTCCTAAAACAGCATTTTTATTTAATTCAACACATACTGAGACTACGGTCTCAGCCTTCTCACGGGCGAGGAGCCCCAGCTGTGTAAGACAGAGCCTCGACACCAGTCTAACATCTCAAACTCACGGCGGACCGTGGCTGGGCCTGAGGTTGGAGGCCACTGTGCCATGGAACCCAGCAGAGGGGAGATTGATTCCAGCCGAGGGCGAGGGCCTCTGCCCGAAGCTGTGAGCGTGTGATACTGTGTTCTCGGTATGATATCAAGCCTTTGTTTGCATCTCAAGTGTGTTAGTTTCCTTGTCTTGCGATCTTGGACCCCCTAAAAATGAACCAGGCCTGCTCAAGAGTTGGCACATTTAGGGAGACTGTGTATATGAACCAGTTACAACCACTTATTTGTTCCTAAAGCCCATAGCAGCAGCCAGGCTGACATCGCTCAGGGCACAGCTACAAAATAAGCTCCCATCGTGCCGGGCACTTGCTTACCAAGGCGCCCAGAGTTGGATGGGCCGTCTTCACAGTGGCCTTTGGAGGGTTTGGGGTGACGGGCATTGAGGCAGAACCAGGTCTCTCTATAGAGATTCTATTGTAAGGATGACCCCTTTGCCACGGGGACAGTAACCGCAAATGAGTCAGTATTTACAGTGGCCGTTCGGGACAATGAGGACAAGGCAAGACCACAAGGGTGATTAGCAGGACTTGTCTTACACTATTTACAGGACTGCTTTGATTTTCAGACCACAGTCGGCTTGCTTATGACTGATTAAAAACATGTGCCCGCTGAAGTCACAGCTGCAGAAGAAAACTGGAAAAAGAAAGGAGCCTTACATCTTCGGGAACTTGCCTCTATTTGCAAAAATGAATTCTGACTTGATTTGTGTGTCCTTGATTTCCTGACGAGGAGGTTCGTGTCCCCGAACCTCTCCTCCCACCCTGCCCTGTCCACCGCCACCCTGGCCTGACTCAGCGAGCCCCGTAAGGCTCATCTTCCGATTGCCCAGAGAAAAGCATTTGGGAATTCCAGAAGGAGACTACTGAGTCCAGTTTGGGAAAAGATCAGTTGTTTAGGCTCCTGCCAAATGAAAGGCCCCAAGTGTATGAGGCTAAAGGCGGCAAGATCACAGGGTCTCCTCCTTGAAGTCGTGCTCCCGCAGCAAGGCGAGCTCCGGTGACACTGGGGTCAGGGTGTAGCTTAACTAAACTCTCTCAGCGTCTGTTTTCTCACCTGCAGAATGGGACCTTGACTCCTGCCCCACGTGACAGTGTTGTGAGTGCCACCTGTGCGATGTTTAATCTGCTTTATGGGCTTCCTTCCTCTTCCCCCGGAGTCCCCAACCTCTTAGGGCTTTTTATTCTCTGTTTTTGTTTTCATTTTCTTAAAGCCGTGCTGATTGAATTGTTCAGATGTTGATTGCATGGATTTTGGTTCTTTTGAAAAGGTCCATTGAATAAATCAAGACCTATAATTCCAGCGGGGAAAATCCCTTTTGATGAGACTTGTTGAAGAAAGTTTCCTAACCACCTTCATCTCAAGGCCTCCGAAGATCTTCCTGACAGCTCCCTGTCACCACTCTCTTTAGTGCCCCCAGAGCCCCTTCCCCAGAACACACAGATGATTGGATTTTCCAGGCATTGTTTCCCCTGACAACTTAGTTTGAGCTCCCTGACTCTGGACCTCCTCTCAGTTGGAGGGCAGACATGGCCAAGAGGAACAGGCCTTCCTTCCCTCTCACCAGCTGCCTGTGGTTCCCTGCACATCTGCTCGGAGCTCTGCCATGTTTGTGAAAAAGCATCCCAGATAAGGCGACCACCGTCTCCCCTCACCACCGTCACCTACAGTGCGTCGGGGCCTGGGCTTGGCTGGTGCCTCCACTGAACAGGTGAAGAGTCAAGACACAAAGAGGTTAAGCGGCTTGCTCAAGGTCACGTGGGTATCTCAGAACCATAACCGGGTGGCACTTAGAGATTGCCAAGTATCTATCTTCCTGTTAGAGGTGAGGAAACGGAGGCCCAGCTCCCGATGACCCAACAAGCCAGGGCCTGGACCAGAGCCCGTGTCTTCTGCCTCACGGCTCAGTGCTCTTTTCCCTTTTGCCCCACCTCCCCGCCCCCCTTTATAATGCTTGCTGACCTGGACAGAAAAAGGTCCGTTTGAGGACTGGGCCCACTTCAGTACCCGCACCTGGGGTAGCCAGAGCCACATGATTCTTAAACATCCATCTAGTCCACGGCTGCGACCTCCCCCCGACCAGGCTTTTGACCAGAGCCACACACAGGAGCACACGCAGCAGCTCAAGCAGAAGCCGGCCGGGGCGCAGGTGCCTCCCGCCGGTACCACGAGCACGTCTCCAGCAGCTCCGGGCTGCATTTCAAGAGGTGCACGGTGTCCCGGCGACTTTGGCTGGGTGTCCCATCCTGAGACTGACCACCTCTGTGCCTCCAGCTGCCAGCTCAATACGATATGTGAAAAGGGATCCAAGAAGGCCCAGGGGAAAGGATGAACCTGGAGCAAGGACCACAGGACCTCTCCATCCACACAGGGGTTTTCTCTTCTGCAGCCACACGCGCCCTGGCTGTCCGCCTCTCCCCCTCAGACCCAGCTGGGTCCCCACGGTAACAGTTGACACCTATTGATCAACTAGTTTGCCGGGTACCAGGCCAAGTGCTTACATGGACCATCTCATTTAATGCTCATGAGGATTATTCTCTAAGGTAGGCATCATGGCCCACCTCTTACAGTTGAGGAAAGTAAAGCTAAACCGGTGAGTCACTTGCCCAGGTGGTACAGCCAGTAAAGAGCAGGGCCAGGCCTTGAGTCCACACCGCCTGTCCTTCACAGCCTCCAGCCTGCAGGGCCTTGGAGATCATCAGGCACAGCTCCCTGCCTTGAAGATGAGGGACCTGGTGCCCAGAGAAGGCAAGAGACTTACTCCTGGACCCAAGGCCCAGAAAAGTAGGCCTGCTGAGCAGCCCAGCACCCTGATTCCTGGCCTCAGGGATCTGTCTACTCTGCCCATGCTGCGCCTGTGAGCTGAGGCCAGGAGCCAGTCCTGCTTCCAATTCACGGAAAACCTACCTGGCCTCAGCCTGGGGTCAGTTCTTTAAGTTTTATTCTGCTAACCTGAGACTCTGGGATTGGATGGAGTTGTGATCTTATAAAACCCAGAGTGAAGGGCCTTCCCCGGCGGTCCAGTGGTTAAGACTCCGTGCTCCCAGAGCAGGGGGCACGGCTTCAATCCCTGGTCGGGGAACTAAGATCCTGCATGCTACACAGCGCGGGCAAAAAAAATAAAGAAAGCCCGGGGCAAAGGGACTGAGATCAGTGAAGAGGGTCAGAACCTTATGCTGTCCTAAGGCATATTTAGCTCTAATTTGGCCTAAAGATAATTTCTCTTCCAGTGGGAGGAGAATGAGGAGCTTGACTGACTCAAGGCCTCTCTCCCTGAGGACCCTTTTGGCCAGTTAAGGGGGACGTGAGAAGACCGTCCCCCAACCCCCTGTAACACGCTTATGCTTGTAAAGCTTACCACACACTTTGTCTTTGGGTGAAAGCGTTTTTTAAAAGGTGACAGACATCTAGTGCCATTGGCAAGCAATAGACTCTGGGCAGCTCTCCATCTCCTCTGATAAAAACTGAAATAAATGAAAACAGCACTTCAAAAGAAAACCTATAAACGGATGGGAGCCTGTTGTCATTCTCCCCTTCCTCCTCGCCTCCCTGAGCTGACTTGGTGAGGACCCGCGTTGAGAAGCACTCGCTGACAACAGCTGGTAGCATCGTGCCTTTAAATAGCCCGTCTCCGCACTGCTTCCCCTTGGCGTCACACCCTTTGCCCTGGCAGGGAAAGCCCAGGACACAACAGGAAACTTCAGAACTTTCTGAAGAAGGAAAGAGCTTGCTATAAAGCTTGCTCCCCCACCGCCCCACCAAAAAAAAAAAGCTTGCTCCCTCTTGCCAAGACCTTTCGGTCCAAGGAGCTTGCACTGGTGTGGCCCCTCCCCCAGAAGTTTCCAAGGAAAAACGGAGCTGATGAGATTTGCCCAGTGTGAGGCCGGGCCTGAGGAGGGAGAGCGGGGGAGAGATGGGCCCGTCCCAGCAGCAGCCAGCAACCACTCCCCCATCGGGCACCTAACTTGGAGCCAACAGCCTGTGCCCCTGGTGTCCTCCCCTGTGACTTGGGACAGGGACGCCACCCTGCCCAGTGGTGCTGGGGTACATCACACCCCACGGTGTCCCTCAGGCAGCGAAGCAGATGCAGCAGAGAAGGGCAGCAGCCTGTCAATGTCTGACCCTCTGAAGAAGGGCCACCAGGCTCCCCTCCAGCAGACACAAATATCGCCGGGGAAATAGCAGCAGGTGAAACGCAGGGAAGCAACGAACGGCCCTCACATCCGAGTGGCGGCAGCCAGTTGACAAGGTGCCTTCCCGCGCGTCTCGCGTGTGAGCTGCACCTCAGGGTGGGCTTGGTGCCCCTCCTCACTGCGCAGATGTAGGAAGGTGTTTATCCTTCTCACCGACTGTCAGCATAGGATGAACTTTGAGAATGGACGACAGTTTTATAGTTTTCTTCCTCAGAACCTGCACGTTGCATTTGGGTGCTTTGTGGGGTTGCTGTCTCTCAACTTGCCTCGACAGCGTGCAAGGGACGTGCTCTCGCAAACCCGGTGGCCATCGGTAGCTACCTTAATTACAGCCATGAAGTCCACACTGGGCCCTCTGTATGGGCAGGCCTGTGGGGTCACCGAGAAGGGGACCTGCCCCCTGCTTTCCAGGTCTGGCAGCGCAGCCCGGCCAGCAAGCCGTGTGCACACGTGACACGTGCCCCAGCGGAAGCACAGAGAGAGCGTCTGCCAGCAGGGAGAGAACCTTCTGGTGACCGGGGAAGCCTTGATGGTGGTAAGGGCGTTTGGCCTGAGCGTGACTAAAGCCCCGAGGTGGAAATGGCACGTGTGAGGGAGAGCAGGTGGCCAGACTGGAGGGAGCGGGAGTTCAGGCCGGCGTCCCGGGCCGTGCGTGGGCTTCACGGGGCTTACAACGTCGCCCGACTGCATGTGACATCACAGCCAGGAGACTTACCTGCAGTTTTTCTGGGAGAGGATCCTTAGCTTTCTCAGCTTCTCAAAGGTGCGGGGAGGCACGATCCCAAAAACGTAACCGAGGAAAAGTGCAAAGAGTAAAAATCATGGCATGCCAGGCCGCAAGTTTGGGCAGACGAAGGGTCTCGGTTGGGGTAGTGACAGAGACCCACATTCAAAGAGAATTGATTTAGCTGCAACAGAAAAGCGAAGTAAGCCTTTTGTCCCCGGGGAGAAACAGCGGTTTTTGTGAAAGGTACCAAGACAGGGAGCCCAGGTGTTGGGACACCGGGGAGGAAGAGGAAGAAACTTCAGGATGAACTCACCGCAGGGGTTTAGGGAGAAGTGGAAACTGAGGGTTCTGTTACAGAAGGACCAGGGGGCCGAAGCACTTTCAAATGCGTAACAGTGATGAAGAAGTGCATTTGGAACACACTGGCTTGAGTTATAGAGAGACGCCCAGGTCACAGTGTCCTGCGGGGGGGGGGGTTGGAAACGTGGGCCTGGAAGTTTGGGAGAGAAATCAGGGCTGGAGACCCAGATTGGGGCGGTGGGGGCAGATTCTCTGCTGAGGGTGTTTCGAGCCTGAGAGGAAGCGAGGGGAGTGGTGCACAGGACAGAAAGAGTTGCCAAGGAGAGGTTTCGTATGGGGGTGGGGCAGGTGGGAGGGAGAGGAGGAAGGACGGACGGGGTCTAGATGTGTAATGTCCCAGGGAGAGAGAGCTTCCAGACACAGGGGCCCACGCGTGAATGTGGCCGAGAGGCTGCAGAGAGACTGGGACTGAAACAATTCAGCAGAGCACGGAAATTTGAAAGAGGGTTTCCGGTGACTTGGCATTAGGGGAGGGGATCAGACAGGTGTCATCAATGGCTGGCCTTAGCAGCAATTTAGTGGCGAGCCCGGGGCTGCTGAATTGTGTGGGGCTCTTCGCCCGACGCTGAACCACCCATTTGACACTGAACCGCCGACACTGAACCACCTGTTTGAGTTTCATGACTGCTGAGCAGTTCTCTGCTCTCCTCTCACAGATGGGTTTCGCCTTGTCGCCTCTCGCAGCTTCAGCAGCTCTGCCCTCTGCCTTTGAGTCAGCTCCCCGCCTCCTAGTGTGGGGCTGCTGACCTCCTGGGAGCCTGGAGCGCCAAGCTCATTAGAACCATATCCCAAATAACATAGACGTGGGTGAGGTACTGAGGCCTTTGTGGTACTGATGGTGACAGGTGTCTGGGTAGCCCTTCCTAGCTCAAGTCACAGGTCCAGGTGAGCCACTTCTGGATAAGTCCGGGGTGACTGCTCTGATCTCACGGGCATCAGGGGTGCGGGAGGGAGGACTGGGAGGCACACGCGGTGCCCACCGCAACCTCTGCGGCTTCCTCTCCCTCTGCTTTGTACCTCCCCCTTTCTCTTCCGGAAGAGTGTTTAGTTCCCAGCTCCTGACAAGCCATCCCATGCCCCCAGGCCTCTGCACCTGCTGTGTCTTTTGCCTCGAACACCTGTAAAATGGCTACTTCGCCGCCTCCTTCACTGGTTGCCCGAGGCTGGTGCCTCACGGCATTGCCATAAATGCCCTCAGCACCGCAGTTGGTATTTCTTATGTGTCTGCTCCTTCTCTAAACTGAGATCACCTGCATGGTAGGCGCCACATCTGGGTCATCTCACAACCCTTAGCACCTCAGGCAGTGCCTGGCACAGTCAGCGTGGCATGTGCCCCTCTCCTGCTGTTGGACAGAGAGCCTGCTTCTCCAGATTCGAACCTGGTTGCCGGAAAAGCCAAAGGGTCTGCCCCAGACCCTGTCACTAGTCTGTGGCTGACCAGGGAACGTTCTCCTGATACCCAGCCTGGCTTTCTTTCCAGCAGATCGAACTACAGATACGTCTGCCAACAAATGGAGGCCGTGGATCACTCAGAAATCCCTCTTATTAGACCCTCTCTGTCTATATGAAGTCAAAGATCCACTTGAGTAAAAATGCAACCTTGTTGATATTTCAGATCACGAAAACGACTGGGTGGTCGGCTTGATCACTCCCTGGCTTGTAGCTTGGACCCTTGGCTTTGACCTGGGGAAGGGCCGACAGAACCCGAGTCCTGATGTCTAATAGTTGGCAGCCAGGAAGGTCCGAGCACAGGCCCTTTAAATATCCATGAGAGATAGCACGGTAGTGAACTGTATGGACCTCCCTTGGAAAAATCCAGAGGGCTTTGCATCAGCAGGGAAGGAAAATCCAATCCAAGATGCATGAACAATAAATAACAACTGTTCCGAGTTAGGTTGAAAGCCCTGAGTTGCACTTTTTTTTTTTTCAAGATGTTTGCGCTAACCACAATTTTTTTTCTCCCCCTTTCCCACCAGGGCTTATTTCAAAACCTTTGTCCCTCAGTTCCAGGAGGCAGCGTTTGCCAACGGAAAGCTCTAGGAAACACCAGTCTTGAGAGGTGGCCAGCCAGACTGCTGTGTCCACATGCGTGTCAGCACATATGGCCGCTTCCTGGAAGCCATTGGAATGTCTTCACGGCAGCATTTCGCTCACACAGCAGCTTTGCACCCCGACTGGAACCCAAACTTGAGCTGGCTGGTGGGAACCTGGGTCCCAGAGACCCCCACCTCTGGTTGCTCCCTCTTTGTTTCCTTCAGTATACTTCTTAGTTGGAAGAAATAAAGTCACAAATCAGGATGCTGTTATTTTTCCAGGGAACGTAAGACACCATAAATGCACACACCCTGATTCCAAAGCCTTTGTCTCTGAGACCTCCTTTAAGTTTTCAGATAAAACACCCATTTGCTTTTTTCTTTCCCCCTGGAACTAGCGCCTTGTGCGTGTGTGTTTCACACCCAGCCTTTCCCATTTGGACAGGCCCTCATTGGAAAGGTGCTGCCTGAATGAGTCTGACCAGCTGGCAAGGTTTCAGCCACCTACCCGGCTGGGCCCTAGGCCAGCGCTCGGGAACAATTGGGTGCCAGCGTCAAACGCCGCTCCCCCATCCATCTCCAGGCCCCTGTGTGTGTGCCGTGTACAAAGCCCATCCTGACCCACGAGGCAGTCGTTAAAGGTTGCTGAATGCATCAAGGAATCCATCCCTCCTCCCGAGGCTGATGGGAGCGTTATTTGGGCTGACAAACCACTGTGCGAATTATACCCGAAAGACACAGGTTGGGTCCCGTGGGGCTCAGGCCTGGGCTCAGGCCTGCCAGCTCCGCAGCCGTCCGGGAACGGAGCCGGGGAAGGTACCCTGGGCAAGCTCCACCTTCCCTGCATTTGTGGATTATCAGAGCCAGGCGGGGTTTCAGAAGTCATCTTGTTTCCACCCCCAGCCCCTCTCCCCTGCTACTCCCTTCAGTGTCAGAGGCAAGAACTAAGGCCCACGAGCTAAAGAAACTCTCCCAGCAAATTAGGGCAAACCTGGGAGTCGGGAGCCATCACACGACTTCCCTCAACTTACACCCAGGCTGGCCACAGCCGACTTGCCCGCTTGACAAGGTCTCGTTTAGTTTAGCGGCGTTCCACCCTGAGGGCTTTCGACACAGTGAAGTGGGACCTCGGCACGGAGGCGAGAGAAACCTGCAGGCTGAGTGGCCTGTGCTCTTCCTTCAGCCCGCACTGCAGGGCCCACACAGGTGGAACCCAGCCTCTCATCCTTCCTCAGCTCCTCTCGTGGTTAGTGGAGCTCAGTTTCACCACGTCAGCCTGAAAGGGAGCCAGCTCGGGGCCCTTTTGGGGGCCAGTGAGGGTACCCCTCCATCCTGTTTTCTCCAGCACCCAGGAATGTTCTCAGGAGGTGGGAGAACAGGTAGAACAGACCTCCCAGCTTGGCTTCCAGCTGAACGGTTGCCCAGCTCTGGGATCTTTGACCACTGGAGTACTTTGCCTTGAAACCTTGGGAATTCCCATGACAGAGAGCAGTCCAGTGTCCTGCGTCGGCGCCGTAGCTTTGCCGTCGGCCAGCAGTGTGACCCTGAGTAAGTCACTTCTCCATGTAGTCAAAACCACCCGGCGAGCTTTTCTTTTTTCTTTTTTTTTTTTGCGGTACACGGGCCTCTCACCGTTGCGGTCTCTCCCGTTGCAGAGCACAGGCTCCGGACGCGCAGGCTCAGCGGCCATGGCTCACGGGCCCAGCCGCTCCGCAGCACGTGGGATCCTCCCGGACCGGGGCACGAACCCATGTCCCCTGCGTCGGCAGGCGGACTCTCGACCACTGCGCCACCAGGGAAGCCCCCCCCCCCCCGGTGAGCTTTTTAAAGAGCTGCTGCTCAGGGCCTCCGCTGCAGGCCCGCTGAATCATATCTCATAAGCTGGGGCTTGGGCGTCCGGATTTTGATAAAACTCCGCAGGTGATTCTGTTGAGCACGTGGTCGCAACCATGCTGGAGTCTCTTCTGACCCTGGCCTGTTGCCTACCTCCTCTGCCTCAGGGCACCTGTGTGCAGTTTCCACTCTCCTGCACCGTGACACTGTCACTTAGGATGGAGGGGCCTGGATTGGGCTCGCTGCCCACAGAGCCTAGAGTAGACAGACTCAGGGTTTGCTTCAGACCCAGTAAGGGTTTCCAGCTCCAGTTCTAGCCGGGGGTGGTTGGCAGCTGTGGGGCGGGGTGAGGTCACGTGGCCTGGACCCCTTGGCATTTCAAATCACCAGTCCACAGTGACGGCAGCCAGTATTGGGCAGTGTGACCTGGGAGTGGCCCTCCTTCCCCTGCCAGTCTCTTGGGGTCCAGATGGCTCAGGCTGGCCAGATTGTCGACAGTAGCCCGCACGTCTGGGAAGCAGGCCCAATCCAACCAGAAGCGCTGTCCTGCACTTTATCTCAGCACATCTCTGCAGCAGACCTGTGAAGTAAGCAAGTGAGGAGGGTCACCCCTGTTCCACAGATGAGGAAGCAAGATCAGAGAGGTTAAGTGAGTTACCCATGATCACCAGCCAGTCGGTGCCAGAGTCAGGACTCAGCCCGGGCTCCCAGCTCCAGATCCAGTACCGCTTCTCACATTCGTCCATGACTCTAGTAAACAAACTGAGACTTCTTTCTTCCCCAGCGAAGGATGATGCACTCACTATGTGTCGTTTGTGAGCATGGAGATTATATGATTGTTAAAAGGAATTTCAGCCCCCTTAGCACAGGGGGAAGATTTGGGCTCATTTTCTTATGCAGAACCAAAGAACAGAAGGTGACAATAGCCACTTCATATTTCAAATGCCAGGGACTCAGAACCAGTGTTTGTGAGATTTTTATCTCTACCCACAACAGCAACAGAAGCAAGTGGCACTTGTAAATGGGTGACAGTCGCCTGTGTATTTTTTGAACACTCCTTGCTAGTTCAGCCCATCACTGAACATTGTACCTGCGCACAGAGTGCAGCCCAGGACGAATTAGTAAATGGCTATAAAATGCTTTGAAGATCAAAAGTGCCGTATACGACAGCACATTATTATTACCTTGTAAATCCTGTCTCCAGTTTACTCGGCCCTTGTAATTTCAGTTGAATCTTTAGCTCAGCACAGACGAGGAAAAGGACTCAGATGTTATGAGTGTTTACTACTAATGGCTGCATCAGGGCATCTCCTGGGGTGCCGGGGAGGAGACATAAGAGACCGGGGCAGCCAGTGTTCAGCCTTCTCCCAGCCTCTCAGTTTCCTGAGGACCCACCTACTATAGGGAGACAGTGCTTTGTTAGAGAGAGAGAGAGCTCGTTTTCTCCTGGAGATGAACTGGAAAGAGGGTGGGCTTGAGGAGGAGAGATACTTGTATTTGAATCCTGGTTCTGCCCACTTAGTGGCTGGTAAATATTTAATGAGTTCTTCAGCAGTTTAAAAAAGAAGAGAAATAAAAGGAGGGGGCTGGTTTGTATCGTTGGCCGATTTCTATGGTGTAAATGCTCCCACCATGACCGATTCCAAGCTCCCAACATGAGGTCACTGGACGCAGGCTTGCGAAGAGCAGGGAGAGTCGAGTGGTGGGAGCCTCTGTTGGGGTGAGCGGGCTCCAGTGTGGATCTTTACTTAATCTCACTGAGTTTTGTTTTCCTCATCTGTAAAATGGGAATAAATACCATCTGCCTCCCGGGGTTGTGAGAATTAAATAACAAAAGTATATAAAGCACAAAGCACAGAGCTTGGCGCATAGAAATGTTTGCTAAACAGTGGCTGTTATTATTGCAGACCAGAAAAAGGATTTTCTGATGTTGACTTTGGCCTTTTCCTAAAACGTCAGAATGCCCCTGTTAAAAAGTCCTGCCAATGAATATGCCCCCTTTGGAAGAGTGACCCTGTCTGTGTGACTAAGAAGACAAAATGATGTCATCTTGATTTTCACGAAGGAGGGGTTAGATGTATCCGTGAGAGTTCCCTCCACCTCTGCCCCCCCGCTCGTCTTGCTTGAACTCTCGGCAGGTCCTCAGCCTCTCACAGTGACCTGCTTCTTTGTCCGGCCTCCCGCCTCCCCATAGGCAGGAAAATCTAGAGCCGCACAAGCCACTTTTGCTTCTGACTCAGTTTCAGTTCCTGACAGCTACAGACCCTTGTTTTGGAGTCACAGCCTAGCCAGAGAAATGACCACATTCGGGTTTGCCTCTTGCTTGGGCCTATAAATAGAACAAGCCCAGAACCTGCCCCAGTTCGTGGGGGCCGGCCTGTGCCACAGTTCTTAACGTGAATGTTAAGAACAGCATCTAATGGTAACGTGACATCGAGTTCTGTTAATGGCATCATGATTAATTCATTGGTGCTTTTTAAAATGAAAACAAGAGAAGAAATGCCACCATTATGTTTCTGCATCTTTGGTGCTCAGAGCACTGCTTGGAGAGTAAAAGTCAGGAGAGTAGACCAGACGTGTAACAGACGCAGCGTACTGAGTGGTGTTAACAGTGATCCCTGCCCTTAGTGAGCTATGAATGACATTCCATACTAGCTACTTTTCTAACCCTGGTAACAACTAAATGAGGTAGGTGTTATTATCCCCATCTTACAGATAAAGAAACTAAGCCTGAAAGAAGTTAAATAACTTACCCACGCACAGGGAATGGGTATATTTCCTTATTCATCCGTCATAGCTCCTTTCCCTCCCTTCCCCTCTATCTCTCCCTTTCCATCCCCTTCCTTATTACACAAAGGAAGTGAACTCGGGTCCCTCCGTTTCTTTCTACTTCCTTTACCCAGCTCCTCCAAATGAAGAGATATTTATTGAGCATCTACTGTATACAGAGCCCCGTATAAGACATTCATATACTTGTTTTTACTATTTTCCCCAGGAGGAGAGGGGCTTGGGGTGGTTAGGACTGGCCGAGGTCAGATGCTGGTTCCAAGACCAGGCTTCACACAGCAGTTCTGTGTGTCTGTGTCCCCAGCTAAGATACTTTGAAGCAGTCTTTGTAGATGCGGATAGGTCTAGCTATGTGGCTGTCTAAATATACATAAATACCAGTTGATTTCCAGATGGTCGAGCCAGGGCCAGCCCACAGTTTTAAAACAAATCTGACTTCAAAGCTCGTGCCATATTCTCAGGTTAAAGTCCAACACGCGCTTGGTTGAAATCGTGGCCTGACATCTGGGAAAAACAAGATGAAAATAGTTGTTCTGATCATTAAGGAAAATTACCAAAGGAAGGTATTTCCAAAGACAGCAGGATCCACGACTGACTCCAGGTTAAATATGCAGTAACTCCAAAGGTTATTTCCTAACGTAACTCATGTTTTCCTTCTCCAGGGTTCCCACGTTGGCTCTTTCATTCTCTGATCCCCTTCACAGAGCCACACTTTACAAGCCTGCAAGGTCATGCTTGGGGTCATGATAAATTATGACTAATGATGGCAGTAAAAGTAGCCCCACAAGCAACCCAGGAATGACCAGCATGGCCCTCCCTGCTCTGGGCCAGCTGCCTTGGTACCATCTTGGAATGAGCCAAATGGCGTGGGACGGACACTTGCTCCTCCAAAGCAGAGCCCACCGTCCCCTTCTTTGAGGCCCCCAGAGAGCAGAGTCCCTCTACAGAAGTCTCCTCATTCCAGGTTCTCTTTGGAATCTGCCCTTCAAGCTGGTTTAGGAGCCACTCATAAAAATTCATCCCTTTCGACTCCATGATCACATTTCTGCCACAGAATGGGACTCCCAGCTCCCGGAGACCTGTGGCTGTTCGGGCAGATGCCGAAAGAGTAGAAGCTAGGAGGGTACCAGGCGCCTCTAGAAATTAGGTGGTGGGTGGGTGTTAATAGTGACGGCTGCCCTCTTGAGCACCGCGAGTGATATTCCAGGCCCTGTTCCAGGTCCTTTGCATCCATTCCCTTCTTGGTCCCCTGACCCTTCAGAGAACTAGGACAGGCCACCGCTGCAGAGAGAGAGCCAAAGGGAGGCCTCGGTGCTCTCATGGCAGTTCCTGAGAAGTACAAAATCATTTGAGGAAGGCAATGTCGTCCACCCCCCCCCCAGGGGAAATTTTGAAGGGATTTCAAGTCATTCGGGTGCATAAGTTGGAGTAGGTTCGTGGAGGGGGTTTTACCTTGGGTTCACTTTATAGCCCAGCTGAATGAAGGCTGGTGTCATGCCTGGGGACACGAGATCTGGGGCAGGGGTCACTGACACGGCCAGCTTGCCCCGAGAGGAGACGCATTCCACCTCGAAGCACATGCGCACCGACACACGCACACAGGGGGGCTTTAGATGACCTGATGCTGCTTAGCCTGCCTCGGTGCCCACTCCCGGGACTCAGCGCAGGCACAGGTTGGGAGAGGACGCCTCACCGCAACTCTGCACCACAGCTCTCGGCCTGCATGGGCCGGCGGGTTGCCCAGTCCAGCCCTCTCCCCGCTTTCCACCCTCACGGAGACCCAGGCTGCCCTCTGGCGCCTGCTGTCACCCCAGCCTCCCAGGACTGGTGGCCCGCACCCTCGCGCACTCCAGCTGCTGGCCGATCAGCAGCCGGCAGCCACCGGGGAGCAGCCCCGTCCAGAGCACTCTCCAGGCTGGAGTCTCATGCAGATGAAACCGAGCCCTGGGCTAATTGGCTTGTTGTCAGGAGTTGAGGCCCCGCGGGCTCTGGAGCCAGCTGGCCTGGGTCAAGTCCCACCTCCACCACTTACTGGAGGCGTGAAGTTGAACAAGCCGCTTGACCTCAGTTTCCTACCCTGCAAGCAAATGGGGCAACTACCTGCGTCCTGCGCCTGGCAGAGGACTCGGTGAATCCAGACGTGCGAGGTGCTTAGACCAGCGCTGGCAGAGTAAGTGCTCAGGCAAGGCTGTCTTTGATGCTAGTGCCTTTTAGGTCTGATGCAAGCTGCTCCTTGCCTTATTTTTACTGCTTCCTTTCCTTTCATATCCCTACCCTTAAGCTTCACCTGACCAAAAAAAGAACCCTTTTCTGCCCCTGGCTTCCAGTCCCGTAGATGCTACTCCCTCCTAGAGCATCTGCGACACCCCTGCTGCCAGCTGCCCCTCCTCCACCAGCCCCAGCAGGCCCACGGCCCCTCCCCCCTCCCGGGGTCCTCAGTGAGCCTGTGCTGAGTGGGCAGCTTGACCTGAGGTCCCCAACTTGTCACTTCCATCAAGCTCCTAAGACCCCCTTGTTCCAAAATTTTTGCTTATTAAACTGCATTTCTTAAGTAATCATTTATTTCCTCTTTGAAACCAAGGACTTACATACTTGCTTACATTCCGGTGAGCGCCGGAGACTGGAAGTTACCTCACTGAGTAGGCATGTTTCCAGTCAAAACTAGAACCCTTTACTAGCTGGAGTTCTTTCTTGCTGGTAAACATTAGCCTTCCTTAAAATCTTGACTGTCAATGACGAACCCTTTTCCTGCCTTTCGGAACCCCTGTTAGAAAACCTAGTCTGCCTGGGCCAGGCCCACAGGCTAACTGGAGAAACAGGAGGAGCTCCCAGTGCAACCATCACAGCTCCCTCTCCAGCACCCCATCTCCCACGCGTTCACAGGTGAGCCTCCCTGGTCTCGACAGGGCATCCAGAGAGTGAGAAGCAGGTTTCCAGGTCTGGAGAGGGTAGCGTCATCCAGAAATCATGAGGGGAGTCCCACACCCAAGGAAGGGTGGGCAGGCCTGCAGAGGCTGTAGGAAGAGGTGCCAGGGCCATCCCGGAGCCCAAAGATGGGCTGAGTTCAAGGAGGACACAGGTGAGCCCAGGCTGACAGATTAGGATAAACAAATGTAAATTAGAACAGAAATCGGTGCCCAGCCAGGCAGCCCTCCATCTGCTCCACACTTGTTTGCTAAGCACTTTCAATGTGCCCAGAGCGGGGAGTTGCTTCTGGGCAGAAGTAGGAATTGAATCCCATTGATGCATTAGACAGACATCTGTCAGCATCCCCACTGATCCTGGCACTGAGGCTGTACTGATGATAAGATCAGCCCTGCCCACCAAGAGCCAGGGAGATAAGGCAAGTATCCCCTCCCCTGCTGCTGATAAGCTATGGAGGCAGTGATAAGCTGTGTGGTGAGAGCAGCAGATTCACACTTCTTACGTTCAGGCCATGCAAATCAGGGCGGGCTTCCTGAAAGAGGGGCCAGCTAAGCACAGATTCAGCCTCCTGGCCGCACCAATATTTTATCTCTTTACCTCACCGTTGATGTTTCAACTTCCTGGCAAGTTCCACAACTGGTCTGAGGAGCACATGATGCTTAGTTCAGATGCATTCGATTATTTCTTGAGCATCTACTTGGTGCCCAGCACTGTTCTAGACACTGGAGATAACAGTGGTGAATAGAGCATAACAATCCTTGCCCTTGTGGAGCTTCCAGCCCCATCAGGGGTGACGGAGCATGAACAAGATAAGTAGGAAATTGTGCACATGGTAGAAGATAAGAGAGGAGAAGAAAAATAAAGCAGGGACAGTGGGAGTGTGCTTTTAACCAGGGTGGTCAGGGAAGGCCTCACTGAGGAGGTGACATTTGAGCCAAGACCTAAAGTAGGAAAGTGGAAGGAGCAGGGCACTGCCCTCCGCCTTCCTCTCCTGGAACCTGCCCCATTCCCAGGCCCCAGTATGGGCTTGCCTCGGGTACCCAAGGAACCCACCCAGAAAGTCAGTCCTGGAACCCAGAACATCCAGAGGTGGCAGGCAAAGAGCAGCGAAGCAAGAAGCCTGGGCTGAGTCCTGGCTGGCTGCTCTCTGAGCCTCAGGTCCCTCATCTATAAAATAATGAGCCCTTTAAAGCTGACCGGGCCTGGGGAACCTTTGGGAACCGTGAGATGTAGCAGCTATGTAAGCAGTTTGCCTCTGCCACCACTTGAGATAGAGGCCCTCCTGCTGCCCGGCCGGGGCCTGGTAGAGGTGCCTGAGGACGCAGTGAAGGTACCACCAACTGCAGAGGACGTGTGTGCTGATGCCCGTCCTGCCTGCCCTCCCCTGCCGGCCCAGCGGAGGGTGGAGGGGAGAACGGGGGGCAGGTGCGCCGGCAGCGGGCCGCCTTTCCCCCCACTCAGCTCTAGAGAACCCGATGTGGGTGAACAGGGTCCCCTGGGGTGCTGAGGAGGGCCCACAGGAGTCCTGCCTGAAAGCTCTGCTTATTATTGGGTCCTGGATCAGCCCGAGGTGGGTGTGACCTGGAAGGTGGGCACCTGGGCAGGTGTCACAGCCAGCGAGCAACAAGCTCCCAACCCTCCACGTCATTACCATCAACACTGTCAGTATCCTAGTCTTTTTCTCAACGTGAAAGGAGCAGAGGACAGAAGCCACACGTGAGCCATCCTCCTAACATGACGGTGTTTGGCGGCGGGGTGTTAAACAGTGTGCAGCAAATTCTTTGTACCTATTCCATGGAGGGAAATGATAGCCCAGCTGAGGCCTGAGGAATAAGAGCATTTCCTTCCAGTCTTTCTTTCTATTCTTTTTTAACGTGTTTCAAAACAGTACAAAACAATTTTGTATCCTGTTTTTCTTTCTACTTAACATGATTTCATAAGGGTTTGCCATCTTGCTACAGTCAGCACAACCATCTTTGAAAGATCTACCTCGTATCTCTCCAAAGTTCCTACGCCACGTCCTTTATTTGGGGCCATTTAAATTATTGCTTGATTTTCCCTATTATAAATATATTCCACAAATAATTACTTAAATCTACCGTAGGAAAGGCACTAGGGCAACACTAATCTGGGGCGATTCCGTTAGCAAGCAGTAGGGGAGTGAGTGTGGCGGTGGACCAGCTCACGCCTCAGAGACTCCAGGGCAGGGGGGGATGGGGGAAGGTGCTGGAATATTCTGGTAGGGTAGCGGAGGAAGCACTGAGATGGGTGCCTTGGGTGAGACCCCAAGGAGGCTGTTGTGTCTCCAGGCTGAGCAGAGGGGGGCGGTGAGGAGAACGGAGGCAGTCAAGTCACAAGAACACTTGGCTTCTGAAGGCCTTCCCGCGAAGGCTGAGGTGTGCAGCCGCCGCAGGTGGACACAGAGAGCCCTGAAGGCTTGTGAGCAGGGGAGGGACAGAATCAAAGTGATACTTAAGGCGGGTTCATCTGTGTGGTGACTGGAAGTCAGCCGGCAAAGGGGCACAGGAGCCCAGGGCCAGCAGCTGCTGAAGGAATCTCACCTTGAGGTGAGGCTGGGGCGGGCGCCCTGGAGCAGGGGAGGTCCTGGGAAGGGGAGAACAGGACGAGACGGGAATGAGACAGCATGCGAGGACAGCACCTGGGCTTTGAGACCGGCAGGCACAGAGCACAAGCAAGGCAACCTGCTGGCAGCCAGGCCGGGCAGCGGAAGCCTGAGTCCTCTGCCTCCAGGTCCCAGGCGTGGAAGCAGCCGGGGGGGTGGGGGGGGGCGGCGGGGAGCCTACCTGGGGGCAGGCCCAGGCGGAGGCCCCCGGAAGTCCCTGAAACCTGGCCTGTACAGACCTGAGGGCATCAATGCGGGAGGAGCTCTGAGACCAAAGGGAAGGCCTCAGAGCCTCGGAGAATAGTGGGATGCCCTCCTCTGCCAGCCTCTTGCCAGCCAGGGCCTATGGGAGGCCCAGGGGCTTGACCTGAACACAGCCCAGAACCCCCAGGCTGGAGGGAAGGCAGCAAACAGTCTGGAACCAAAGAGACAAAAGTCCTCACTGAGCCACTCACTGGCCACCTGACCTTCACATCTCTGAACCTCAGCTTCTTTGTCGATCAAGTGGGATGATAATAGTACCCACCTAACGGGCTGGTTGTGCTGATTGGGCAAGAGAATGGACATAACACACCTGGGACGTAACAAGCAGGCGGTGGATGGGAGCTGCTGCTACCATTACTGTTATGAAGGAGCCCTCAGCCCACCCCCAGCTCTACCCCAGCCACACCTGGCCAGCCTAGGGGGCTTTGGGGGCAGCGGCTGCGGAGGGGACGGCCTGAGCCCCCAGCACCCGCCTGGCACCCGTCACAGGCCAGCACATCGCAGAGGTTTCCCTGAGCTTCCCCTGTGAAGGCCCCGGCCGGCAGCCTCAGTGTTGGAGCACCACACACCCTCTTCTAGGAAACCTACTGTGTGCCAGGCTCTGCTGGGCACTGAGAGATCAGCTCCAAGAGACATCCGATCTGGGCTGCCCCCAAGGCCTCCCACAGAGAAGCAACTACATTCCAAGGAGATCGGGAAGAGGAGGAGTCTATGGTGGAGGTGAAAAAGGGCTCTTGAGATAGATTCCAGCTAGGGGATCATAAAATGTAACTTGGGAGAGGTGGCACTTGTCTGTCCCATGGGCTCTGATGGATGGGAGCTGGGAAAGAACATCCCAGAAGGAGGGAGCTGCAGGGCAGTCGGCTGGGCCAAAGGTGGGATGGATGACAATTCCCATCTGTCTACCCCGTGCCGGCCCCGGGGTCACACCCTTCGCCACATCATCTCTCACCCTCACAACGACCCTAAGAGGTAAAAGTTTTTTTGTTTTTTTTTTTTGTGTGTGGTACGCGGGCCTCTCACTGTTGTGGCCTCTCCCATTGCGGAGCACAGGCTCCGGACGCACAGGCTCAGCGGCCATGGCTCACGGGCCCAGCCGCTCCGCGGCATGTGGGATCTTCCCGGACCAGGGCACGAACCCGTGTCCCCTGCATCGGCAGGCGGATTCTCAACCACTGCGCCACCAGGGAAGCCCGAGGTAAAAGTTTTTATCCCCGTTCTACAGACAAGAAAGTGGAGTCCCCATAGCGTGACCACACGGCTCATAACAGGCATTGCTAGGAGGAGAACGCAGGTCTCCAGGCTCCCTCTCCCAGGCTGCAGGCCGTGGGGTCTGAGTGGAGGCAGAGGGGAGCCGAGCAGGGAGGCGTGTGACCACACCCACACGAGCCAGGGTGTCATCCACTCTAGGAAAAGCCACGGTGTCCCCCCAGCACGAGCCCTCTCGGAGGCACCTCCCTGGGACACAGGAGACCCAGGCAGTGGGGAAAGACCCAGAATCCAGGCCTTCCCACGCTGCTCGCGCCGTCAACCCCCATCTCTGCCTCTACTCCTGCCACTTTGTGGGAAAGGCGGGGGGCAGGGGGCCTTACCCAGGCAATGGGTGACCTTTACTCAGGCACTTAGCAATGCATCACCAATGTCCAGGCTTCTGAAGACCATCAAGACCATCTGGGCCAACGCTAACACAGATGGGCAAACTGAGGCCCGGAGAGGGGCAGGGACCCAGCATGAGGCTAAAACCCAATCTGACTCCCAGTTCAGTGCTTTTTCACCTGCCTCTTCGACTCAGCTGAGGCAGGGACCAAGCAGGCTGGTCCCCAGCATCACGGGGCGGTGCAGGGATAAGGTGGGAAGGGAGACCTCAGGGGCCCCGTGGAAGGCAGGCGGGTGCTGATCTGAAGGGGGCCTTCCAGCTCAGACCCACCTTGTACAGGGAGAGGGGAGGAGCTGAAAGTACAGCTCCCGCCTCCCAGCTACTCAGCAAACCCTGGAGCTGGGCCTGGGGCTGCAGCAGCCCAGAAGGCGCACCTTTTTCCAATTTGCCCTCAGGCCCTGTAGAGACCGCCCACAGCCCGGATTAGTGTCACCTGGCCCATTCTGGAAAGGATCCCTGGCCCGCCGAGGTGGTGGCTGCAGCTCCCTGGTGGAGAGCCCCTAGGCTTGAGCGAGGGCAGGAGGGGGCAGTGGCGCGTGCAGCGCTGGCCTGGCCCTGGGCTGATTGCCTCTTTTCTCCTGCGCCGTCTGGGAGCCACGATTCTGCGTCTGTTTCCAGGTACTGTTTGCTCGCATTGTGCCCATGCCTGTCAGGGCCACGGGCATCTGCTTCGGCCTCCTGCCTCTTCCCGCCCCGGCCCCTGGCCTCAGCCCCTGGCCCCCGCAGAGCCTCACTGGAGCTGCCCTTACCCCGCGTGGGGGGCTGCCACACCTGTCCAGCTGCAGTAGGCCAGCGCTCAGTTCTCAGGGCCCCTGGCCTGGCTTTGAGCCCCTAGGGGCCTGGCAGCCTCCCCACCTGTGCTGAACGTCAATCCCGTCCGGGGGGCCCCGAGGCTCGCGAGGCCTCCCACACGTGGGCCAGAGCTGACCTCCCTCTGCCTTGTGGGCTGTGGGGCTGCGTGATCTCAGCAAGACTGTCCCGTTGAGTCTGGGTGTGGGTGTCTATCCCCCTTCCTCACAGGATGCCCTGAGCTGTGGACTCCCACCCCTCGCCCACGCCTTCCCTCTCCATCGTGAGGCTCAGAGCTGCCCAACAGTGACCCAAGGCTGGGGAAGGGAGCTTTGTGTTTGGTGTCTCCTCTCTTCCAGAGGCTCAAAGCACTTTTATAAGCATTAATCTCCTTTATCCACCCCGGCTGTTGTTTTGTTTGCTCTTTGTATTTTATTGTTAGCTGAGGTTTTGCGTTTAACCCTTGGGCACCCAGCAAGGCCTAATTCCTCAAGCCCAAGGTGGAGCAGTCACTGGCCGCCTCCTGGCCAGCATGACTAGAACCCGGGGGGCCAGGTGCCACCCGACTGCTGCCCAGCTCCTTCTCCCGTACCTGCCTTTGATTGGGTATCTGTCCACGGCATCCGCCCAGGCAGCAGGGAAGATGTCCCTGTGAGGCCACTGCCGGACGAGCTGTGAGGTGATGGCCCCAGAGGCCACGAGTTGTGGGAAAGAGAGCGCTAGAAGGGGAGGTGGGAAGCCTAGGTTCCGCCAACTGCTGCTGTATGACCTTGGGCCAGTCACTTCGTCTCTGAACCTGGTTTTATTGAGATATACGACAGGGGGTAATGAGACCCTTGTGGCTATCAAATCGGAGTCTGTGACAGTGATCTGTAAATGCTTCTGCTCTGGGCAAACATCCAGGACAGTGCACTCCACCGTCGGGACATACTTCAGTTGAGATGAACCCCGTGAGGATGTCAGCCCTAGTTCCCACTTGGATTCTAAGATGAAAGGAGCTTGTTCCCTTCTCCCCACATAGCCCTGCGCCTGTGCTCCTGGGCCCAAGTGGCCAGAGCAGAGGGCAGGGGAGGGAGGTGGGTCAGAAATCAGCCTCAGGTGCCCCCAGATAGACGTCCTGACCTGAAGGGGCTCCTTCCACTGCTCTGCGCCATGGGAAGCTTCTGTAATTCGTGACTCTCAGACCAAGGTGAGGCGTCACACTGCGTCCACATGAGGTGAGGGTGATACCAGCCCCTCCAGCGCCCGTCGGTACAGGACCACCCTGTCGGTCTGTGTGGTTTGCTGACGTGCTGCTGGCCTGCCCAGAGGAAGGGATGCGTTCTCTGCAGACAAGGCCGCCGTCTGCTGACTGGGTCTCACCCCCATGAGTGCTGAGCCTGCACGGAGGGGTGCTTTATTCTAATTCACACAGAGGTGCCCAGTTTCTGGTGGAGGCCCTGCATGACTGGGCCCAGCGAGGGCAGGCCACGGTGGGCGGGCCACGGTGGGCAGGAGGAGTTGGCCCTCCACCCTCCTCGACTGCGGGCTCACCTTGCCCTCCCCGTCCATGGCCCTGGAGCCACCCCAGATCAGTGGAAAGCATTTCAGCATTTCCTCCTAAACGGACCAGTATAATACCAATACACCTTCCCCAATGCCTTGTTTGAAATTCCAAACTCCCCAAAGCTCTGAAAACCCAAAGTTTTTTTCATAACTTATATGGCAGCGAAACCTGGCCTGATCAAACATGAGGCTACCTATAATTTTCCCACTTAGGGTGACTGTTCATGGGTGTTACTGAGGAAATATTAATGTGTTTCATCACGGGGTACTGCCCAGACCTCACTGGGTTATGTGAGGTATTGGACTATGCATTATATTACCTTCCTAAAAATGCAAACACATATGAACTCTGAAACACAAGTGGCCAAAGGTTCCAGATAAGAAATTCCAGCTCTGTAATAAGCAGCACTTGGTGTAGGCCTTGCCGTCTCCCAGACACTGTGCTGAGCACTTCTCTCATGTAATCCCAACAGCTCAGCTTATTTCCATTTTATGGAGAAACTGAAGCCCAGGAGGTTCTGTAACTTTGCCATTCACACAGTTAACTAAGGGTGGTGCCAGGATTTGAACCCAGGCAGTCGGGCTCCCTGCTATTAACCCTATGCTGTAAAGATGAGAAGACTGCAGTCCAGAAGGCAGAGGGTCTTGCTTGAGGTCATCCAGGGGGTCCAGAGTGGAGCTGGGCCTCGATCCTAGAGCCCCCCAGCCACGCCTGCTTCTGCTGATGGGGGGGTGCAGCCGGTGGTGGCAAGTCCCCCAGCAGTTACCCAAGGGCTCACAGCCTGCTTGGGCTGAGTTTGTCCAGCCCATCCGGGAGAGTTTAAAATAGAACATGTTCCCATGGAAAGTTTGAAGATTTCACTGGATTGAAACCAGATGACCCTGTGTAATCAGACCCTACCAGCAGGCGCAGGGTCTGGGTGCGCGCTGAGCCCCGCGCCGGTTCCCAGGCCGCCCCAGGGAGAGAAACTGCCTGGGGGCCTCCAAGGATCCAGTGACACAGGACACCGGGCAGGACGGCCAGGCCTTGGCGGACGGGCAGGGGCAGGAGACCTTCTTTCCGGCCGGCAGAGAAGCATCCCCACACTTTCACTGGCTCCATCTGTTTTCCAGTTTCTGAAGATGGACAGAGAATCTGGAAGAGCATTTCCCCATTGCCACATGCTTCCAGTCGTTGCTCTACTCCACTGACTTGTTCTCCTGCAAATTCACTCCTTTATTTGCACACCAGCAGTCATGCAGCAAACATACAGAGAGCATCCCTGGTGAGGAGGCCTGGCTGCGTGTGAAACTCTCAGGACACAGTCCTGCCTTTCAGAGAGCCCCGGACACACTGAACTGTCATCACAACAGGGCTGGGGGTTTAGGCTGTGGGTTTAGGCTGTGGGCACAGGAGCAACCCCAGGCTGGTCAGGGAGGGCTTCTCAGAGGAGATGACGAGCAGGAGCCTGGAGGCAGAGAGAAGGGGTGTTCTGGGCCAGGAGACAGGCCTGGTCACTCCAGCACAGGTGCATAGAGAGGACAAAGGGTGAGAAAGGGGCTGGAGGTAGGTGTAGGCCCCATTAAGGGGCTTCCCAACCCCATTGAGTTGATCCTGAGGATGCTGGGGAGGCAGGAGAGGATTCCACATCTTCCTGGATCCAGGCTGGTCTAGGAAGACTCATCTCCTGGCAGTGGCCACGTGGAAGTGACTGGAGCAGTTTCCACGTCAGTCTCCTTTGGGGCAGGGCCTGCCCCTGTCACCTCTGTAACCCAGCTCCTGACACAGTTCTTTAGGGAGAGATTACTGAGCCGAGGTGACCCAAGGGCCATGATTTCTAGGTCATAGAAATTAGACCTAGAGATTGTCACAGGAGGATGGCCTAGAGATTGTCATACAGCACACAGGTCACATCATGGCTCTTGGATCACCTCAGCTCAGTGACCTCTCCCTAAAGAACCATGCCAGGAGCTGGGCTACAGAGGTGACAGGGGCAGACCCTGCCCCAAAGGAGACTGATGTGGAAACTGCTCAGGTCACTTCCACGTGGCCACTGCCAGGAGACGAGAAATATTTATGGGTAATAATATGATGTCTAGCATAGAGAATGGACTTGAGGACACAGGGAGAGGGAAGGGTAAGCTGGGACAAAGTGAGAGAGTGGCTTGGACATATATACACTACCAAATGTAAAAGAGATGGCTAGTGGGAAGCAGCCGCATAGCACAGGGAGATCAGCTCGGTGCTTTGTGACCACCTAGAGGGGTGGGATAGGGAGGGTGGGAGGGAGACGCAAGAGGGAGGAGATATGGGGATGTATGTATACATACATCTGATTCACTTTGTTATACAGCAGATACTAACACACCATTGTAAAGCAATTATACTCCAATAAAGATGTTAAAAAAATAATATGTCTAGGATTCTTTTCAAATATTTTTTTAAAGTGCAATGGGAAGTGAGAGAGATTAGAAAATGTTGATGAGTGTTGAAGCTGAGTGGTGGGCTCACGGGAGTGGGGGCTTGTCATGATACTCCTTTTTCCTTCTTTTGAGTGTATTTAGGTTACTTCATGATTTTTGTTACAAGTAGAGAGAAGATTGTGTGAGTTTCCAGAACGCTGACTCCACAGAGCGACCGGAGCTGGGCAGTCGTGACCTCAGTCTTCCCTCCTTGGAAGTGGGTAAGATGGGAGATCCTCTGGATTTAGGAGACCCAGAGGGGCCTCGGGCCTCTGGCTCAGATGACGGCACCCCAAGTTGCCCAAGAGACCACCCCCAACTCTCTCTAATCCCCTCATCCAACCAGTCACTGGCCCGTCTTACTCTGCCTCCGAAGTTGAAACAGAGAGCAGTGCCCAGGGATGCGGGTCCGCCCAGGCGGGCGTCGTGCTCTTTGAGAGCAGAGGTCCGGGCCGATGGCTGCCAGAGAGATCAAGGGGCTGGTCATCGGTGGCCGGCCCTCACCATCCCGGCCACCCGCAGAGGTCATCGGGCCACAGCCGCCACTGCGCACAAGGCTGCCTGAGGGCCCGGGGTGGCCACATTTCTGCGCCCTGTTTCACCCAAGCTTGGCCTTTGAGTGGGCCTCAGCAGGCCCACTGTGGGGATGGCAGCTACATCCTGGGGACCTTGCTTCTCCCGGGTTCCAGAGCCAGAGGCCTCGGCTGGGAAGCTGGATGGCAGAGCAGCACGGAAAAATGCTACTCACCTCTCAGAGAGGCCCCAGTTAATTACCATGACAGGAAGGAGAGCAGGAGCCTCTAAGGCCCCAAAGAGGCAAACCTGCTTCTCCCGGGGCCCCGGCTGCCAGCCCAAGTCTGAATAATTTGAAAAGCCTTCCTGCTGATTCCTTCAATCTCCACCCAGATGCTTAATGAAGACAACGGTTTTTCCGCGCTGCTCGAGCCGCTGCACTCGGCCTGGGCCAGCCCCACGCGGCCCGACAACTTGACTTTCCCAGGCTCCTCCCACCCGGAGCAGGGCCCAGGAGGCAGCCTCTCAGTCACGAATCAGCCTGTGAGGCTGGCTCTGAGCCTGGGCCTCCTGCCAGGAGCGTGAGCAGGGGGAGCTGGGCCCAGACTCTGTCCCAGGCCTTCGCTCGGGGCTTGCCTGCTCTGGGGCCCCAAAGAGTGACTCCTGTTGATGGGGGAGCAGAGGACGGGCTGGCGAGAGAATGCGGTGGCCAAGGGCAGAGGGCAGAGAGGAGCTGTCAGGGCTCCAGCTGTGAAATGAACCCCCCCCCCCGCCCGAGTGCAGGAAAGATCTCCCCACCCCCATCAGGGCCTGCAGGCGGAGTGGGCAGGCAGGCAGCTGTGGCCACCTAGCAGTGACTCGTGATGGCCAGCCATGATTTGGGGTATAGAATCCGAGGGGTCTGGAGGCCCCGCAGCCAGCCCAGCCTGCAGCATGGCCACATTTGTTCCAAATGAGCTCTGTGAGCCCAGGCCAAGGACAGAGGCGCCCTGCCTGCTTTCCTCCCAGGCTCTCCCGGAGACCACCCACGTGGGCTCTATGAGCTCGCATTATTGTCCCGACCTCCAGCTCAGCCCACAAACCCAGCCATCTCGGAGCTGCTCAGGCTTTCCTCTTGGGGACAGCTTAGTCCCAACAGCTGACCCGGGAAGGCATCTGGGCCACAGGGAGTGAGGCAGGAGGTTGACATGGAGCAGAGGAGGGTGGCCCAGCCCTGGAGAAGCTCCCTCCTGGACTGACCATTGACCCCAAGGACACAACCTTCTGAGAGGAGCCCAGGCTGCACCAGGGTGGAGGCTATCACCCAGCCTCTGCTCTGCCCTGCAGATGGCCTTGATCTCTCTTCCCAAAGGCTCCCCCCTTCCCGGGCCCGGGGCTCTGCCCTGATGGAACTCTTTGCTGCTCACGTGTGCACCGTGAAACTCGACTCATGCCGGCCCCTCTTGAGGGCGCCGTTTGCCTCCTCTGTTCCCTTCACGGGGCCCCGGCTGCCCTGCGTCCCTTCCTCTGCACACTCAGTATATCTTTCTGCAACATGGGTCCTGCCTCGGGTCAGAGTCGTTGGAGCGTTGTGATCAGGACCACAGTCCTACGGTCTGACAGCCCCAAATCCAAATCCCAGCTCTGTCACTTCCTGCCTGGGGGACCTTGGGTGAGAGACTGAGGCTCAGTTGCCTCATCTATAAAATGGGAATAATGGCCACTTCACAGGTTGTTTTTTAACGGGGATTCAATGAGACAAGTGTGTGACATGCTAAGTGTGGGGCGAGGCGCGTAGTAACACGGTAACTATGAACACTGTGGCGGTGGCGCTGGCCCCTGTCCCTGTCATGATCCCTGCCGAGAGTGTAGGTTCCCTGAGGACCAGAACCATGTCTTCCTGTTTCTGTGTTCTCCCCCCTCCCTATGTTCCCTGTCACACCCTGTGGACTGAGTGGGGCTCTGGCACAGGGTGGAGGCCCAGTAAGAATTTGGATCGAGTAGAAGGAGATGGGGCCCCACTCGGAAGACAGAAGGGCCATCAAGCTCCCCAGCAGAGGCCAGGTCTGAAATGAGATGAGTCTGGGTTGCTCTGGCTACCCCCAGCCCCAGCCCGAGGTCCAAGGTCCTTCTGAGGAGGCCCCACTCAGCCAGGACCCCTCTGGCCGTGGGTACGAGTGCCCTCGGAAGGGAAATGGTCTTGTCCTGGAAACCCTGGAGACCCCTGCTTCGCCGAGGGAAGGTAGCATCTGGGCTCCTTTCTATGCAGCGGACATTCCTGAACACTGACTGTGTGCCAGGCCCATTGCTAACTGGGGCCTTGGGCGAACCTCTCTGAGCTTTGGGTCTGTCATCTGTCACTGAGCACTCTATAAGTTATCTACTTCAAAGGGCTGTTAGAACATTAAATGAGATAATAAAGCGCAGAGCCTGGGATAAGGTGGGTATTCAACAGACGTAAGCGGTCCCTTCCCCGTACCCCAGCCCCGGTATACCCCCACCCTTTGTGTGGTTGGCAGGGGGCAGGGAGGGGGGTTGTGCCCCGGTCTGAGGAAGGTGAGAGGTCCCCGGGCTCAGGCTGCTACTGTCTTCCTGCCTTCTGTGGATGGCGGCTCAGGGCCCGGTGCTCTGTCAGCTGGGGCCCAGGAGGTCCCAGCCCTTCCTTACCAGCCTCAGGGGCCCCAGCTCCTGCCCTGAGCCTGATTCCTACATTTAGAGAGCCCCGTCCAAGCCAGTAGGGACCCAGGTTCTCGGTGCTAGAAAACCCCCTTTGGCCATCCCAGGTCAGCCTGACCCTGGGCCAGGCCTGGGGACGCCTTCCTCTGCCCTCTCTGAACCTTCAAAGGACGAGTCAGTGCAGGCCCCATTTTCCAGGACCAGCCGAGAGACTTTGACTTGTTAAGTCTCTTCTGGTTTATCTGGAGGAAGGAAGATGACGTCATGAGGTAAACCGCACAGCCTGAAACCACGAGGCTGGGTGCCCCAATGATGTTTGCTTTTCAGCAAAAGTCACTCATGTGCACAGAGGGACAGAGGGCCTGGGCCATTCTGGTTAGAGGAGAGCTGGGAAAACAGAGGGAGATTTTCAAACATGGAACCACAAGAAAGGAGAGGGCTCCCAGACAGGACAGACGTCAGAGGCCAGGCAGGGTGGCTTCCTGGGGCGCTGCGGGGAGGGCCCCCCTGGGCGGCGTGGCTCCTTGGTACCTGAGGATCGTGCTCACTGCGGTGGGTGTCATGAGTAACAATTATCATCATAACGTTGGCAATAAATGTCACGTACGTGGGTCCATTACCCTGTTACCTCCACGACTGCACCCCATGAGGCCGGTGCGATCCCCATGCAGGGATGAGGGAGAAGAGGCTGGTGGGCCTCTGCTCTGTGCTTTCAACCTTGAAACGACACTGAGGCCGCTGTGGAGGCTTCCCGGGTTCAAATCCCATGGTCCCCGCCTACTTACTGAGTCACCCTCCGCGATCCTCAGTTTCTTCATTTGTTCCACGTCCTGCCTCGTAAGCGAAGAGATTTCCTAAAACAAACCCTGCTCTTGAGTCTCATTCCATTCCTTTCTCAATGTTTTGAGCAGGTTCCTCTGGAGAAACTGGCTCTGAGGGGCAGGCCCGACACTGGTCCTCGTGGAGGTGGAGGGAGTGAACTCTGTGTAGCAGGGGGGTCCCCGTGGACAGCTTGCCTGAGGACAGAAAGCTGTGCGGGGAGACCGGGAGGGGCCTGCACACCCCCGCTCCTCCGGGGCTGCATGAGTTGGGGGTGGGCGGTGCCTAAGGGAGTTTTCGGTGGGTCTGGGTGGGAGTGTAAGGGAAGGTGTGATGCCCACAGGGGTGGGTGAGATCCCTAATTCTACGGCCAAGACTCTCCAAGGGCACTGACCTGCCCCAGGCCCCAGGCCCCGGCCCTGTGCTACGGGGAGGGCCCCCCCGCCCCCCCGCGCCCGCTTAGACCTGCTCTGGGGGCTGCAGGGGCCGCTGTGTCAGGCAGGGGACGGGAGGGCTCGGTGCGGGAAGGTGGCCAACATTTCTTCGCTGGGGTCGCAGCTATTTGGGCTGAAGCTCACCCTTTTCAGTTCTTTTCCTTATAATGCAGATACCCCGTGAGAGGGACAGCACCCCATCCTCCTCCAAGGCCAGCGTGCGGAACGATATACCGACACCCAGAACAAGCTCTCGTTTTATAGAGGAGAAAACTGAGACCAGAGAGGGGACAGAATTTGTCCGCAAGCACATGATTAGCTGTCAGCAGCGTGGGAGCCAGAACCCAGTCCTCTCTCCCCCTCTCTCTCCCTCTGTCTCCCTCCCTCTCCCTCTCTCTCCCTCTCTCTTGCTGTGGGGCTTTCCCTCCCCGTTACCGTCCTACTATGAATTACCCATCGTATTCTTTCCAAGGTACCCCCAGCTGCGAGCAGACAGCAAGCTTGGGGTTGAGGAGCCCTGGCATGTAGATGTGGAGCTGAGGGAGGGTCCAGGGGCAGGGGAGGCTGCCAGAAAGAGATTCAGCCTCCTTTGCCACTTTCCCAGGGCCAGCTCAGCACCTTAAGTGTGAGGTTAGCCCTCAGCAACTGCTTGACCTCAAAAGTCATAGTTCACTGGGTTGGTGTCACAAAGATGCTTCCCTGACTCATGGCCCAGGGTGACACAAAGGCCGGAGATCCCACTGGCCCAGCCAGACGCTCTGGGGTCTCTCCTGCCTGCAGCCCTCTTGCCTGGCGACTGGAGCTTTAAGGAAAGAGAGCCGTGGGCAGTGGAAGGTGGGCGGAGAGACAGGCAGCTGGGGTCTAGCCCTGCATCTGCCGCCTGCGGCTTAGTCGGGGGTCCCAGGGAGTTCCTTTCCCCAGGATCAGTTTCCTGGTCTGTAAAATGAAAGGTCAGATTAGATGGTCTCTGGGTTTCTTCCCAGCTCTGAGAACCCAGCAGTTTTCAGGGAGGACAGGGTGGTTTGGGCCTGAGGACTGTGGCCCCCAAGAGCTGCCAGAGCTTGGAGCCCTCCCACCCTCTCCAGGTCCCACCGGGGCCAGGCTGCCTGACCCTCAGAGCTCACCCTCTGCCCCGGCTCCATCCATGGGAAGAGCCGTGCTGTGTCTTGGCTAAAAGGCCTCCCGGATCCCTGAATCCAGCTGTCTCCCAAATGGGCAGGGTGAGGCCAAGAGAGGGTGAGGAACTTATCCAAGGCCACAGCAAGCCGGGGACCAGCTTCCCACAGTGTCAGCTGCCTTGTGTTTGCACCTGAAGGAACCCTCTCATGGGAGAGCTGGAAGCAGCCAGGTGAGAAGGATTCCTCAGCAGCCCTACCTCCATCACTCCCACCACCGGCATTTCCAGCATCGGCTCTGACCCTCCAGCACCAGCACCATCACTTGCCCTCCCCCGTCCCCTTCCCCTTCCTTCACCAGTACCTATGGGCTCTTTTCACTCACTCAGGATATTGCCAGTAGGAAGCAGGATGCAGAGCCAGGCAGCCTTGACCTGGGGTAAGCTTTTATTCTCACTGTGCTTTAGTCCCTTGGCTGTGAAACGGGCATATGCTAAAAATATCTTCTCAGAGGGTTGTCGGGAGGTTTAAATAAGTCGATACCATAAAGTGCTTAGAACAGAGCCTGGCACATTTACTCGGTAAAGATTACCATTCATTCATTCATTCATGCACGCATGCAAGCATTCACTCACTCTGTCCTGTTTCCAAATAGGTTAGAGATGACTCACAGTGGAAAACACAGATATACGAGGCCTTTAAAGTCAGGTTAAAAGAATACAAGGCTGGGGTAGAGGAGGAGAGAGTTGGCCCAGAACTGTGGGCTGAACTGCCGTCGCATCTGAGCACAGCTTGCAGGGAATCTCGTCCAAAAGGTAGTGCTGTTGGTGTCAAGCTCTCCTTTTCTGATAAAAAGAAGTGTAGCAGCTTTTCAGGAGAATAGATTTTTGTGGTTCATCGTTATAAATGACAATGTATTGGGAAGAGCCCACCCACCCCCGCCCCGGCCTCCCCCATCCCATCTTTTTGAATCCACCTTTGAGAAACTCGGGGCTCCTTTTCATGCCATTCTGGGGAACTGGGAGGCCAGGACCGCTGCCCTAAAGCGAAGGCCTCCACCGCCCCAGGACAAGGTGCTCGGGGAGCGGAGCTGGCAGCTTCTGATGCCAGGGGGAGCTCTGGGAAAAGCCAAGTCGGTGAGACACGAAGGGCCTTCCCTCTGATGCAGAGCGAGCCCCCTCCTGCAGGCTGCTTCCCAGCAGCCGGAGCCGTAAGTGCCCCCGGCAGGGGACCGGGAACGGTCACCGAGAAATCCCAGAGCTGCCCACGCACTTCCCCTTCTCTCAAATGCCAGGAGGTGAGGGGAAGGTGAGCAAGGCGCTCTATACTGAGTCACTGGAAAGACTGGGGGACCCACTGGGGAAGGGTCTCATTCCATCTCCTCCAGGATCCCTGAGAGGAAGTGCAGTCCTAGGTGTGGCCTGAGACCATCTCCACAGACTTAGCACCAGGGGAGGATGGAGACTGCGGAGCCTCCCTCTCCCCTGCCACCCCCCACTCTACGCATGTTGTACACACACACACACGCGTGCACACACACGCACACACACTTCACGAGAGGGCGCTGGGGACAATGGGAACCTCTCTCCCGTCCTGTGAGGCTCTGCCTCATTTGTGAAAGATTCACGGAGCCCTCAGCTCTCGAGGAGTCCACCTGAGCGGTCCCCCAACTCCCCTTCCTAAGCCGGGCCCCGGGGGTGGCTTCCCAGCAGCCCGTGGGCTTCCAGCCTCAGCTGCGGGCCTCTGTGCAGCAGGAGACATGCCCCTGCTCGCATTCCTCCCTGCAGAGAGCCCGCAGGGCAGCCCATCGCAAAGGGCACCGGCTCCTGGGGCCCCAGGGAGCAGCCGACCCCCATCCCCCACCCCCGTTCCCCTGAGTCTGCGGGAGGAAGCAGGGGAGCTGGCCCAGCAGCTGGCCTCGCTGCCCTCCCTCTCGGTTGGGGAAATGCCTTTGGTGCCCGAACATAACCATCCAGGACGAAATGATTCGCCCACATCGAGGTCTGCACTAGCATGGTTTGTCCGGAGGGGTTTTTGAGGGCCGACACTAGACATGAGTGTGAGGGAAGTCCCAGCCGGGCCTTGGTCCTCTCCTACAATTTACAGCTGGAATCAAGAGGCAGAGAGCAACAGGGGCGGGTGGGGGCCTGGGCTGGGACAGGGTTGCCTTTCGGCTTGGGGGCCAGTGAGGTGGCCGCGGGTCGAGGTGCCTCGTCTCCAGCCCCACTTGGTGCTTATCGCCTCCCACCTGGGCTGTGGCGACAGCCTCCACACGGTCCTGGCCCAAACCTCGCCCCCCTAACTGATGCCCCTCTGAGAATGCGCCCTGTGAGCCGATCAAGGGCCTCGTCTCTTCCTGGTTCCGAAATCTTCAGTGGCTCCGCACCGCCCATGGGAAACAGAAGAGAGTCAGGGCCTCGCAGTGGGCTTCAGCCACATGTCCAGCCCCTTCCCCGCCGCTCTAAGAGAACTCTCTGCCCCAAGCCAAGGCCTTGCGCTCTTCGGGCTCCAGGCCTCTGCTTCTCCTGGCCGCTCCTCCTCTCCCTCCCCTCAAGGCACAGCCCAAGCTTCACCTCCTCCAAGAGGCTTTGCCTGACTGTCTCGAGGGGGAACGTCCTAGGAACTCTTGGCATTCACCTCTTGGGGACAGAACCCAGTTTTGGAGCCAGATAGACCTGGGTTCGTGTCTTAGCTCAGTTCTAATCCCATTCACTCGTTGTGAGTCACTTGGCTTTTCCAAGCTTCCATCTCCCACTCGGTAAATTGGAATAAGTCCCACCCTGCAGGGTACTTGGGAGTACGGAGACTGAGAAGCATTTGCTATTTTGGTCTTTCCGGGGTCCATTCCTCTCTCTTTGGGTGATATCAGGGATTTGTACTTGGCTATGTGGTCCAGGTAGGGCTGATCTTACTTCCTGGTTCCAGTGTGAGCACATGATCCAGGCCCAGCCCATAAGAATATTGCTTTGCCCTGGCCACAGAGATAGGTTCCCAGGGATGGACATGTGACTCACACCAAGCCAATGGGAAGCATACTTGGGACTTTAGCTGGAGTTACTGAGACTTGATTTCCATTGAAGTTACTAGGCTTATAGAAGGAAAGCTGGAGCCTTTAGCCATTGTTAAGGGTTGAATGGTATCTCCCAAAAAGATACATTCAAGTCCTAACTGCCTCCGAAGGTGATCCTATTTGGACATAGGGTCTTTGCAGATGTAAGCAAGTAGAGATAAAGCCATTCTGAAGGAGGGTGGACCCTAATCCAATGATTGTATCTTTATAAGAAGAGGGAAACTTAGACCTGGAGACACACAGGGAAAAGGCCACATGGCAACAGAGGCAGAGATGGGAGTGATGCAGCTACAAGCCAAGGAACACAAGGATTGCCAGTAACCACCAGCAGCTGGGAGAGAGGCCTGGGACAATTTTCCGCTCAGCACCTCCAGAAGGGACAGACCTCGCCAACACTGTGCTTTCAGACTTCTGACCTCCACAACTGGAAGAGAGTAACTATCTGTGTGTAAAGCCACCCACGTTTGTGACAGCAGCCACAGGAAACTAATACAGCCACCAAATGAGAGGCTGTGCCTGAGACTGAAGCCAACCCTGGAGACGGGGCCTCGGACGCACACTCCTGGCACCATGGCAACACTCGGATCCGACAGGAGCTGAATCAAGAGGTTTAGGGGACTTCTCAGTTGCATGAGCCAATGTATTCCCTATTTTACTTACGTTGCTTCAGCTGAGCTCCTATCTCTTTCAACTGAGAGAGGCCTGGCTGATGTACAGTGGATCTAAAATGCACAGCACAGTGACCGGCCGATAGGAAGCTCTGTGTGGTTACTATTACCGCTGTTGTTGGTGTTTCTATCCCCAACTAGACTGAGCGCTCTCCAGAGCAAGGGCCACATCTCTTGTCTGTGTTGCTGGCTGAGTTCCCTGGAAGCAGGCTCTCAGACTGTGTGCAGGATGTTTCTTAGGGAGCGGACTCGGGATCAACCCCTGGGGTCAAGGGGACAAGGAAGCAGGACTGGGTAGAGGGAAGCCGAGCAGAGATGCCCAGTGACAGCCTCAGCCAGCCCTGTGGGGGTTCTGGAACTAGAACCGCTCTCCAGAGTCCTTCCAAATGGGCCCTTGGTACCCTCGAATCCATCCGTCATCAATCTGTGCTGCCCTGGGAAAGGCGAGATCTTGGGAGAGGCCGCTCCCTATAGCTGAGGGCGTGCCTGAAGGGGCAGATGACTGGCTGGGCCCCCCCAGGAACTGGGGCAATGAGTCCTCACCAAAGGGGATTGGGCTGGGCCATCAAGATGCCCAGCACACTCGGGGCATAACTCAGAGCCTGGCACCCAGTAATTAGTCATTGTCGAAAACGTCCCTTCATTCATCCAAACCCAAGGTTGATGGGGCAAACTCAGGTGTCCTGGTGGTCTGAGACGGAGTCCTTCAGGAGAGGGACCCCGGTGGTGGTTGGACCTTAAGGGAACACCACGACGGGGCTGGCGAGGATGTGGTCAGGGTGCATGTGACCAGGATTGGTGGTTCGGCCTTGCCTGGCACAAAGTAGGTCAAGGGACTCTGCTGAAGGATCAGGGCGCTGAGGCAACGTTTCAGGTACTTCTCTTTAGCACTTTAGGCTCCTGGGGCTATACACTAGCTCTTCCTTTCTTGCGTTGACTTCTGTGTGTTCGGGTGGAGTCTGGAGGCTGGCTAAGTCTTTAAAGTTTCCTTTCTTGTGTCTCTCTTGCCTCTGCAGGCAGCTCTTCCGATAGCTGGGGTGTCCCCCAATCCCAGCCCCAAAGAGCAGCCTCCTGCACAGGCTCCAAAGGCCCAGGGCCTAGTGATCTGTGCTGGCTGGGCCAGGCCCTCCTTATCAGATGAGAAACCAAGACTCAGAGAGAGGAAGCTCGCTGTTCAAAGTAACAGTCAGTGGTTGAGACAGGAAGCAGGACCCACTTCTCCCTGCTCAGCCTTCCTGGTGCGCAGTGCAAACCGCAGCTCAAGCCACAGTCCTCTGTCCGTGGAGCATCCAGCCCCTCTGCCTGCAGCTGCTTTGTGCACAGGGCTGCCTCCCCGGCACAGTGTTTAGGGACAGGGGCTGCCAGGCTGCACGTGCCACAGGGGTTAGCCCGGTGCCTTGGCTGAGGGTCAAGCGGGTGTCACACCTCCCAAAGCTTCTCCAGGATGCAGGGAGCAGCCAGAAGGCCCTCTGGGGCCACCTTGTCCTGCCCCGTCCCCTTCCCCTGTCACAGGTGAATGGAAAGTCTGGAGGTGAGGCCTTCCTGAGGCCACACAGTGAGTCGTCCTGTCTTCCCTACAGTTACTCCCCGCCCTGAGTTTACTTAGAACCCTTAACTCTATCTTATTTCCAAATGGTCTTAACGGAGAACACAAGAATTGTTTTTTTGCACCGACTAGACCATACACCTCTTAAGGGCGGGTTGCCAGCAGGGAAGGATGCTGGTGATGGAAAAGGCAAACCACTTCACCTGTGTGCCCCTGCCCTGCTTAAGTAACCTAGCCTGCTGTCTAAGAAGGCGGCTCCGTGAGCTGAAGGTCATTTTGCTCTGTGAGCACCTGGCTGGCTTGGACGTGCAGAGAAGGGTCTAGAAGGAGTCAGGCAGGAGGGGATGGGGAAAGCTGAGTGGACTGCCTGACAGAGCGAGAAAACTGGAGAAGGCACACAGGGAGGGGAGGTGGGGGGAGAGCAGGGGAGGCCAGAGCCCATGAGAAGCTGAGGCCTGGGACTTTGGGGCCCTGCAGGAAGAGGGCAGATGGAAGTCTCGCGACTGAAGGGCATTTGAAGAACCCGAGCATGCTGTGTCCATTCGGAAGCTCTTTGCTTCTCTGTCCTGCCCGTCCACTGGCTGGTGAAGACCTCTACCTCTGCGTGTGGGAGACCTGGCTTTTGACGCAGAGAGAGGAAGGGACAGATAGCCTGGGCTTTCACAGGGCGGCATGGAGAGAGAAACGCAGAGGTGGGGCCCAGAGGCTAGAGGACCCTGAACCTAAGCGCCCCCATCTCACCCCCACTCTGGGTGATCTGCAAAAATCCTGGGGAGGGCCCTGGGTTCCTCGGAGCCTGGTGTGGGGTTTCACACTGATCGTGTGAGACCTCAGCCAACTGGGTTACAACTACATTTTCTGATTTGCTCTTTCCCACGCCTCTCTATGGGAGCTACTGTTATGCCCATTTTCCACCAGAGGCACCTGGGGCCCAGAGAGGTTGAGTAACTCACACCTGATCCCACTCTTGGCTGATTGCTGAGCTCCACCCAGCTCTCTAAATACTCACGCACTGCACATGGAGGGGATGGAAGCACAAGCCCTGGCGCTCCATAGATGTGGTTCGAGTTCTGCCCTGACACTGACCAGCTCTGTTACTTTAGGTAAGTCAAACTCTCTTCTGAGTTTCAGTTTTCTCATCTGTAAAGTGCGGGTTCTGATTCAGGTACGTGTTACATGCCGAATGAGTATTAATATCATCTTCATTATTACTCAGCAACCAGAGCCCCGGATGGAAGCCCTCCCCCGGGAGAGGCTTCTCCTGCTGAGGGAGTCGCATCTTTCCTGCCCTTCTTCCCTCTTCCTCCCTGGCTCTGTGATAAGGTGCTTTTAGGACAAGGCTCCAAGTTCACCCAGGCTTTTCCAGCATGCCCTGTCCCTTGAGTAGCGAGGGTCCTACCCAGGAAAGAGGCGGCCCGAGCAGTGACCCTGGGAAGGACCTGTGACCACACAGGCTCCAGGAGGGGACTTGGGGACCAGGAGCGTGGCCGGAAATGGGCGGGATGGAGGCGTGTGGTAGAGGCTGGTTGCTTGGTTCCCAGCTTAAATGCAGAACTGCAGAGACTACCCACCGAACCACAGGCCGAGGACCCGCACCCTTCCCTGCCTTTCCATGCTCTCCTGCCGCAGAGTTCCCAGAGTTCCTGGATCCTGTTCCTAGATTTCAGGCTTGACAGATTAGTGCCTGTCTGGACCGGAAAACCTGTTCTTGACATCCCCGCCACCACCACCCCCCACCACCACCCGCCTTTCTCTCCTCAGTCTGAGCTGCAGGAATCCAGGCCCTGGCTGGGGCTCCCTCTCTCGTTCCCCTTTCTACCCCCGGATCTGCTCAGCCTCTGAGCAGCCACCAAACCTGCAGCTCTAGGCAGTCCTGGGCTCAGGGTGCTGCAAGATTCAGTGGTCCCTGTGGCACTGGTGCCCTGTGTCAACTTCAGGAGGTGTTATTACCCATATTCCAGATGAGGCCCGAGTTTCCTCAAGTCCATGCAACTTGCCATTGGGCCGCTGGCATTTGAGTCGGGGGACTGGCTGATGCCAAAGGCTGTCTGGAAATGAGAAAGGGAAAGGGAGGTTGGGGCGGGGGTGTGGGGAAGGTAACCATTTCTGCCTGTAAATAGAATGTGTCAATCGCATTTCTTGGGCAATGTCTGCAAATGCCTCTTAGCATCACTTAAAGACATTTAATTACTTAATACAAATAATAATAATGATAGTGATTCTGCTGGGCTTCCTTTGTGCCAGGCACATCCCTTAACTCATTCAATTGAATTGGTCCTCAAGTTGAGATTAGAAAAGCCTCCCCTCCCTCAACAGCAGTTCTGGCCAACCGAATTCTGCTTGCCCTGATGCCTGGCCTCCCAGGCTGTCAACTCCCCTCTCTCACCTCTTCACCTGAGCCCAGGAGAGGACAGGACAGCACTCCCCCAGCTCTGAACTGCTGGTCATGTGTCAAGCCATTTCACCCTTATTAAAAAGAAAAAGAAGTCACCTCCCCCTTGGGGTCTTCTTAGCCAGCCAGGCCACCTGCCCCTCTGCACTGTGGCAATCTCCATCAGCCTCCGGGTCAGGACCCCACTGGCTTTGTCACTGACTCTGCCAGCTTCTTGGCTTGCACTTGGGGAGATTTCGACAGCCAGGTGCGCAGTCCATTCAGATCCTTGCCTCACAGCTTCTTGACTTTTCCAAGCCCCATGACTTATAGCTTTTCTTCAGCAAGCCACCCCCTGGCCAAAATCTGAGACTTGACTTCACTGGAAAGGGCTCCATTCTTTCAAATTCCCATTCAGAATGCATTTCAACTTGCTGTGCATCTATGTCTCCTGTATGCCTTCCAGGGACCCCCTCTACCTTCTTTTCTCCCACTTACCCGCCTTCCTTTCCTCCCTAACACTCCAGGAGCCCTCATTTCTGTTGCACATTCACCTGCATCCTGTTTCCACCCCACCAAGACATCCAACCAAGACAAGTAAAAAAGGGAATGCCGGGCTCTTCTCACTTATGAATATTGATATACAATTCTGAAATAAAATATTAACACATTGAATCAAGCATTATATTCTAAAAAGTACATCCTGACCAAATAGACTTTATTCAGAGAAAGAGGTGTAGTTTAATACTGCTAAATTTTATACAATAACTCATATTAATATATCAAAAGAGGAAAAACAATTTGGCCATTTAGATGGGTGCCAAAAAATATATTTTATAAAATTCAATATCCATACCTGCTTTAAAAAAATAAACTCCTAGTAAAATTGAAATAGAAGGATCCTTCTTTAATGTGGTTTTAAAATATCTATGTCAAACCAATAGACAGTGCCATGCATGATACTGAAACATCAGGGATATTACTATTAAAGTCAGGCCTAAGAAGAGGGTGCCAGGATTTGCCACTGCTCTTTAACATTATTCTGGAACAGACAATCAATGCTATCGGTTAGAGGCAATTGCCTAGAGGCAATGATAACCCAGTAGCAATTAGCCATCAAGAGCCCACTTCTTAGTTTTAAAAAAATATCATTCTCCACTAAAAGGAACCAGAGTTAATAGCTGATCCCAGGGCTAGAACAGGAAAAATACAAGATGAGTTTAAAACATCTTTTTGTGCCAGAAACTAAGGGAACAGTCAAAGAATAATGGGGACGTGTCAAAATGACACAGGAATCTGCCTGAAGGCTAAATCTGGGACAATTTGAGCATCAAAATAAATAGTGATGGTAACAGATTACAACCTTTTGATTAAAATAAGAATCCGTGAGTCTATACTGATATAAGGGAATAAATGAATAAATGATGGAGAACAGAAAACTCTTCCTTCCAGTAGAATGCCAACTATATGTATAGAACGAGTGATGGAAATAGATATTCACCATTTGGCAACCTTCCTAGTTGTTGAGTAAGGCTGGAGTCATCAAAGGATGCTAAGGCTGGTGGGCGGAGATTTGACGAGAAACAGGATATTCATGTAGTCTTGGAGTATCTCCCCACCACATACTTATCAGAGACAGAGAAAAAGATGGTGAGTTGATGATGGAGAGACCTGGCAGCCACCGACCTGACCTGGTGATCAAGGTTAACATCACTGTTGGTGGGACAGGTCAGTAACACATGCCCAGATGTCCTGGCATGAGCACAGCATCATTTCCGTGGTATTCTTGTCAAGAGTGCATATCCTGAGAGTGAACACAAGGAAACACTGGAAAGATTCACACTGGGGGACACCCTCAGACTGAATGGCCTGTACTCTTTAAGACTGTCAAGGTCGTGAAAGACAGGGAAGGATGGACCTGTTCCAGATTGAAGGAAACTAATGAGACATGACAACTAAATGCTGCTCAGAATCCTGACTTGGATCCTGGACCAGAAAGGCAAATGAGGCGTTGTTGGGACAGTTGGAGAAACTTGGATGGGGTCCGTGGATTAAAGGATAGCTTTAAACTAATTTTGATTTCCTAATTTGGAGGCTTGAATGATAGTAATGTGGAGAGGGTGTTGTCTGGGGGAAGTACAAACTGGAGAATCTTGGGGTCATGGGGCAACCTGTCTACAAGTTCTTATCAAGTGGTTCAGGGGGGAAAAGGCAGATCTATATATATGTATGAAGAGAGAGGGAGAGAGAGACAGAGGCACAGATAGAGCACAAATGTGGTAAAATGTTTATCAGAGAATCTGGATGAAGGGGATATAGAAGTTCTTTGTATTGTTCTTGGAATGTTTCTATACGTTTGAAGTTTTTTCAAAGTAAATGATCAGTGAATAAATCGCACACCCAGTCGTGGTGCAGACAGCTCCCACACGGCTCTACTGCCAGGTGCAAATGTGTGGTACCCGATGCTCAGAAGCATTTTTGCTCCTGGTTAACTGCCCCCTTCATTCCTGACACAGAATCTCTAAACTTTCGCCGTCGGCTCAGGCCCTCATCTGTCTCTCTCTCCCTCTCTTTTTGTCAGATGACCTAACTCTGGTTTTTCAGAGAAATTATAGGACATCATGAAGGGCCTCTCTTAATTCCCCTAACATCTTTTCATGCATCCTTTGTGTTTATTCTTAACCCACTGCAATATGGTTCATCTAACCTTGAGACAGAGAGTAAGACCCCCCTCACTACAGTGCAGTGGGTAACAGGTCAGGTCTGTGATTTGTCACCCATGGGACAGACACCCCTCCTAGAGGCCTTAGGCTCTGGTCTGGATAGATTGTTCTCCACGACTGTGACACAGCTATCATCTGAGATGTCTCTTCACCACTCACCTGTTTCCATTCCTGGTTTCCTAGCTCTTCCCCTTTTCCCCTTGTTTTGGGGGAAAGTACCTCAAATAACAGCTTCCAGTGAAAGGATTCATGGGAGGTAAACTTTTTTTGAGATTCTGCATGTCTGAAGATTTTGCGTATCTAGTTTTTGTATATATTTTTCTATCCTCACACTTAGTTTAACCATGTATTGGTTAAAGATTGTTTTCCTTCATAATTTTAAAAACATAGCTCCCTTGTCGTTTTGCTTTGTTGAGAAGTCTGGTTTCATTTGAATTCCTGATCCTCTGCACGTGACCTGCTTTTTTTTTCCACTCTGGACGTCTTTAGGTTCTTTTATTTCTCTCCATTCTGAAATTTGACAACGATCGTCCTTGGTGTAGGTCTTTTCTCAACTATCATGTTAGGCATTTGGTAGGTCCTTTCAAATTGGTCACCCATTTTATCAGTGCTGGGAAATTTTTTTGTATTGTTATTTCTTTGATTATTTCTCCCCTTAAATTTCTCCATTATCTTTTTCTGAGGTTATTTACAAGCAAATGTTGGAACTCTTGGATACACTCTCTAACTCTCTTTATCTTTTACTTTTCCTCTTTCCTATTTTTTTGCCTTTTTACTCAGTTTTCTGGGAAAGTTTCTCACCTTTATCTTCAGACTTTTCTGTTAGATTTTTTTAAGGTTTCCTATCAGATTAATTTCAAAGAGCTCTTTTATTTTCCAATGTTACCTTTTAAAATATCATCTTGCTCTTATTTCATGGATGCAGTAGCTTCTCTCATTTCTTTGAATAGTATAGGTCCTTTCAAAAGGCTTCTTGTGCCCCTTATTGTTTAGTTGGAGGCAGGGGAGTCTCAAAATTGCTATGCTTCAGGTCCCCAGCCAGACCTTCTATCCTGAGTCCTCTCACTTTGACAATTACCTGTACCCCTTATAATTCCATCCCTTCACAAAACCTGCCCATTTCCTTAGCAGCTTGCTGCCACTTCTCAAGGAAACACCCAGGGAACGAGTCCTACAAATACAGTCCCCGGAGCACCTCAGTCCTCCTCCTCTCCATCTGTGTCAGGGCTCTATTGGAACTGAAGGTTTCATAGGAATTTCTGGTGACAAAACAATCAATGAAGGAACTACTTTGGGTGAGAGGGACCTCCCAGTTCCCTCCCTATGGTACCAATTAGCTCCCTCTCTCCTCGGGGAAATGGTCTCAAGGGATGGCAGTGTGCATCTTAAGCTGGCGTGAACCAGCTTAAGAGAGCCGACTGTCAGAGTTTCGAGAATTGGGTAAGCTGGTCGATGTCACATCAGTAGCTTGAAGTCAGCCATAGTATTTATACGACTGAAATTGGCAAACACTGCATGTCAAGTTTTTTGGTTTTGTTTTGTTTACTGAGAGCTTGTTGTTAAACATTTACAGCATGTCCCTGAATATCAGTGTCCCTCATTCGATGCTCTGTTTCCTAGGGAGTGGGGTTCAGGAGCAGGACAAGTGCCTGCAGTTGTGCAACATGGCAGCCCTGTTGGGGATTCATGCTCTGAGTCTGGGTTTGCTGTGGAATGCCTCTGTAGCTTGCTACATTAAAGCACTGATTTTACTTTATGTACTTAAAATCATGGCTTATTCTGCAAACGAGTGCAACTTGCCTTCAAACTACCAGCTCTGGGACACTTTAGAAAAAAACAAAATTTACCATATCCACGTAGCAGGGCACCAGGGAGCCAACCCCAAGCACGGGGGCCTCCTGATTGTCTCTAGGAAACAAATGGGCCTCCCCCAGAAAAGGCAGGCGGGGGCTCTCTAGTCCAACGAGTCCTCAATGGACTGACAGCCCAGAAGCACCCACCTCGTCAGTCTTAGAGCCTCATGCTTCTCCACCTTCTCGAACGCCCTTGGAGAGAGAGCTTGGAAGGCTGGACTGGCGTTGGTTCACCGGAACTTGATACCATCCCACCCTCAAGGTGACAAGAGGAGTTCGGGGAGCTAAGCATGAAAGGGAACATCTGTGCCCAGCACCCCAAAGCAGTGGGCTGCCCTGGGTCTCCACTCGCCCCGTCCTGTCGTGCCCCCTGCCTTCATATCCTGCTGCGGCTTTTCTTCCAGGGCCCTCAGCGCCAGCCTCTGCCCCCCAGCCAGAGTGGGGATGGGCTTCCCTGAGGGAAGAATCAGGGGAACAGGTGAGGAGGCACCTCACCAGCCTCTCGTGGACCCTGGCTGATTGGTCCTAAGGAATATGCTCAAGTGTACCCTGGGGGCTGAGGATACAAGAGCCAGGGTGGCAATAGATTCTAGGAATGCTGGGCCAGCTCTTCCCTTTTCCATCCTGCTCTGACTTAACTTCTCTCTGTGCCTTGGTTTTCCCAAATGTGAAATGGGATGAATCACCCTCGAAACACCCCTGCAAGGTACTAATTACCACCTGTAAGAGACTGTGGGATCTTTGGATGGAATATAACAGTACTAATACCGGATAATAACAGTCTGCCCTTCTCCAGGGCCTTTCATCCATGGATCTCAAAGCCTCTTACAAACCTTAATTAATTCTCACTCCACTCCAGTGCAGGAGGCTGATGGTCATTAGCCTGATTTTACTGATGGGGAAACTGAGAGAATCCAGGAGGTTAGCTTGAGGCCACACAGTAAGTTGGCGGCGCCACGAGGGCTAGAACTCACAGGCCCCGGCCCCTGGGAAAGGCTCAGAAAACGTGGGCTCCAGCCCAGCCCAGCCCTGCAACGAGGCTGATGGGACAGCGGCAGAGCCTCCCACCTGCCAGGGCCCTGGAGTGGCTGCCAGGGGAGTCTGGACCACTGAGTTCTGGGGACACTTGGGAACATAGGAGGAGGTCCCTAGGCATGGGTTTTGGTAGCTTGGTCCAGTGATTTGGGAAGAGAAGTAACATTGACAGGGCGCCTGGTGTGTGCCAAGGCCCTATACGAGGCACCTGTGTCATTTGATCACACCCCACCTGTGAGGTAGGCGCATTGCTCCCATTTCCCAAGTGAGAAAACTGGCTTGTTGAAGAAGCCACCATTTATGCTCACCTGCCATGGACCAAGCAACACGCTTGTGCCTTCATTGTCAACAATATGGGCCACAACGGGTCGGGGGCAGGGTGCGGGGTGGGGAGAGGACCGTGGAGTGATATTTGGCGAGGCTGCGGGGTGGAGGCGGGAATGCAGCTCCAGCAGTGGTTTTGCTCACTGCCTGCTTAATGTTGATAGAAATACTGCCTAACATTTGTACAGCCTTTTACCCAAGTTAACAAAATGCTTTCTCTCCCGTGTTGTCTCTTTCAATTCCCCTCCCCACCTGTGGGAGAGGTATATGAGCACTCCCAATCTACAGATGAGGAAACTGAGGCTCAGAAAGAGGAAGTAATCTCAAGGACACCTAAGTAGTAAGGGGCAGACCCAGGCCTCTCCCTGAGACACACTTCTCTAGAAAGTTCCATACCACAGAGTCTCTCCTGGAACCAGTGTTGGGCAAGCCCGACCTGGGTTGAGGGCCTGGGTCACAGAGCCCACTCGCTGGGCCCTTTTCCTCTTCCCGAGGCCCCTTGGATTGGGGGTGGGGCGCTGGCCCCGAGGGAGGAATCTCGGATGGTGAGTCCAGGGTGCGGCCAGCAGTGGGCGGGAGGCGCTGGAGGCTGCTGCTGGCTGGGCAGGGCAGGGCGGGCATGGGAACAGTGTGACCTGGACAGTGTGACCTGCGATAACTGAGTCCTGCACGCAATGGCTGCTGCGGAGGTAGCGAGGCCCCCCGCCCTGCCTGGGGGCGGCCTCACTGCCAAGGCTGGGGCCTCCCTGCCTCCCACCTCCTGCCCTGCTGGTTCCCCTTTGGCCACAGCTCCGCAGCTTCTAGGAGGCGATGTTCTTTCTCTCACCAGGCAGATCTTCCCCTGAGAGCCTGCTCAGACCTGCCTTCCTCACAAAGCTCGGTAGCAACTCCCTGGGGCAGAAAATGTCTCTTCTGAAAGCAAGACAAGAGTTTAATTAAGCCCTAAACGTGCACAGTTGAGCCTGAAATTAGGGTGGTGACAGGAGGGGTAGAAGGCAATCGAGGACAGGGTGGGGTGCTGCGGGGGTGGCCTCAGCCCATCCCTGGCCCAACTGAGCAAAACAAGCCTGCAAGCAAACATTTACAGAGCCCGCGGGCGCAGTTACCAAAACGTCTCTGACCTAGAGTGGGGAGAAAGCCATGTTCCCTCTCGTGTTTGGGGTAAGTCTGTGGAGGATTTGGAAAGTGGAAAGAGGGAACCCGAAAGTAAAGCGGGGCCACCTCCGAGACCAGATCCCGGGTCCCTGGGTGTGTGTGGGGTGGGAGCCTGGGGGGAGCCGTGAGTCCTGTTGTGACTGCAACTGGGCAAGGGGGAACCGTCCTCACCCCCACGGCCAGCTGGGCTCTGCGTGAGCCAGGCTGCCACACTCACAGGTGTGCCAGGGTTGCGGCTCCTGCCCGGCACCCAGCCTGGCTCGCCCAGGTGGGCAAAGCTTCTCCTGCTCCCCAAGGAGGCAGGCAGCAGCCAGCCAGGAGGTGCCCGACGGGCTGGGCTCCCGGCTATAGGGGTAAAGCAGCCGACACTGGCTTTGCAGATGGCTGCAGGTCTTGGGGGCAGTCAGGTGCTTTGAGGAGGGGCACTGGCCTCAGTCTCCCTCTCTCCCGTCCCCAGGTCTCCCCAGATCGTTGCTGAGACAGTCAAACCACAGCCTCCTCCTTTACCTGGCAATTAATCCTGCTGTGCCCTGCAACTTGGGTTGGGTCTTCCTCTGCCAGGGACTGAAGCAAGAAGAAATGGGCCGGTAGGCATGTTATCACTTGTCTCGGGAGCAGAGTGTCAGTTGCCACAGGGCCCCTGCGTGCGTGTAGACGTGCATACGTGGAGCAGTGAGGGAACAGGCTGTCCTCGGAGTACGTGCCTGGCCCTCCTTCCGTGCGTGCGTGCGTGCGTGTGTGTGTGTGTGTGTGTGTGTGTGTGTGTGTGTGTTGGGGGGAACTGATTTCTGTCACTGAGGCAAAGGACCCAAGGGCAGATCCTGCTTGGTTGGTGCAGAAGCTCCCGTGGGCCCCCATCTGACAGGCCATCTGATCACTTGGTAGAGATGCTGGTAGTCTCTTTGAATTTAAGGGACACTCTGCTGAAGACACCAAAGTGGGGGCCTTTGCTGGGGGCCGTGGGGGACACCAGCCAGGGTTCGGCCACTAAGCTGTCCCCACTGGCTTTTCCTAACTCAGGCCTTAGACCCTGTTGGCTTCCCCTTCCCAGGACAGATGGGAAATGCTGGCACAGCTTTCCAGTCCCTGAATCATAGGTGTCCTGGAGGCGTGATGAGCACTGGGCAGCGGGTCAGGAGAGGCCCGAGGGTCACCCGGGGAAGCCTCCCTCGCCCGTGTGTGCTTATCTCCCCCTTGCCAGCATCCCTAACCCTTATCCTGTGGCTGCTGTAACAAATTACCGCAAACCTGCTGGCCTAAAATGACAGAAATTTATTCTCTCACAGTTCTGGAGCCCTGAAGTCCAAAATCAAGGTGTGGGCAGGGCCTGGCGGCTGCCGTGTTCTATAGCCTTAGCGCATCTGTCTCTGCTCTGTCTTCACGTCGGCTTCTCCTCTGTGTGTGTGATCTCCCTCTGCCTCACTCTTGTAAGGACACTTGTCACTGGATTTAGGGTCCATCCAGATAATCTAGGATGACCTCGTCGTGTTGAAATCCTTAATTTTGTCACATCTGCAAAGACCCTTTCTCCAAATAAGACCACGTTCCTAGGTTCCGGGGATGTGGACCTGGATGTATCTTTTGGGAGCCATCCGTTACCCCACCCAGTGGTCAGTCAGCCATGGGTTGGACCCCTCCAGTGATGGGAAACTCGTTACCTCATGGGTTGGCTCAGTTCGCGTCCAGACAGGTCTAATTATTTTAAAGTTCTTAACTTGGGTGGAGTTGAAATTCCACTCAACAGGAACCTCTACCCACTGGCCCTAGTTCTGTCCTTCAGAGCACATAAAATACACCTAAATAAATAAACTCTATTCCCACTACCTCCTGCCCCCGATTACAATGCAAAAACAAAATCAGAAAAAGATGAGCCAGCTTAATCCTGCTGTCAGAGACAGTGCATAGACCCCGAGATCAGGAGAACTTGACTCACTGGTGGCTCTGTCCCTAGAACCTTGTGCCTTGGTTTCCTCACCATTAATGCCAAAGGGCTGGCTGAATCACTATTTCCAAGGGACGCTTTTGGAAAATGCATCCTGGATATTCATAATTTGCACTGGTCTACAAAAGCCTGTGAGAAGTCCTGAGTAGAGAAACCCACGGAAGCCAGTCTTTTCCAAATGTATTTGAAAATAGAGTCGTTTTATCAACTACCATTTTCTTTGTCACCCCGCAGAACTTCTGTGCTGCTTTGGAAGGAGGACCGGTCTCTGTGATGCCTGGGCCTCCTTTCCAGCTTCCACAGTCTGTTGAGGTCAAACCAAACAGCTGAGTTCGAGTCTTTGGTTCCCATCCCCAGAGCTGTTGCCAGGCATTTTGCTGGAAGTAACAAATGATCCATTACAAGATGAGAGTCAAGAATCTGGAAAATGAGAAGCCCTTCCCCCAAGCCGCAGACAGCCTGGGCGAGGCTGCGGGTGAAGGCCTCCTCCCAAGTGCCCCGGGCCTGCTGGGGGGCCCTTGGGAGGAAGCCACGGAGGAAAGAGCATTTCCGCTGCTCTGCCCCACAGGACCTGCTCACCACATCCCTCGGATCCAAACTTCACCTCCACCTCAGACTCCACCTGTTCGGCCCTCCCTCGTTAGATGAAGCTACCTCAGAACTTGCCTCTCCCAAAGCTTGCTTTCTGCTGAAGGTCCCAACGAAATCCCTCCTACCTTTGCTGGGGGAAAAAAAAAATCCCAGAGAAGTTGGATCTTCTGAAATGGGAGCAAGAAGAAACCTGGACCTCCCAAGGGAAAGACAGGGCTGGCGGGGGAAGAGAAGGGCCTGAAGGTGTGTCCCAAGGGGAGAGGAGAGAGAGAGCCTGAGGACGGGATGGGTGGAGGTGCAGGGCTCCAACTCTGGGCCCAAAAGAAAGATGGGAATGTTGACACGAAAGCTAAATAAGGAGACTGGTATAGACTGAGAAGGCCACCAGGTTTATTTCCCTGGTGCCAAGCTAGATTACGGCCAGGCTACTATCCTCCCCCAGAAGGGGCAACCCAGCTCAGATCCACCTTGTAACGTATGGCGCCGCTGTGGCCTGACAGTTTCATCTGCGGATACGGGTTCACCATGCTCTCAGACACAGATCCAGGACTGTTTATTGAGCACTCATGTATCACGCACTATGCTGGCTGCTTTCACGTGGATTCTGTTTAATCCTTACAGCCCCTAATATTTTACAGGTGCGAACACCAAGCCGGAGGTTTAGTATCTTGCCAAAAGTTGAGAGGCAAAGTGAGGAAGAGAAAAAGCTCTGGCTCCCAATCCCACCCCTCAGCTTTTGGTGGTATTTAGCGATGCAGCTTCTGGATCCTGATGGTGTGGGCAGTTCTCCCGTAGGTTGGGCCTGAGTCCCTCCTACCCTTGCCTGAATTGGATCGGATGGAAAGACCATGTAAGTAGGTTCGTTCTGCTCCCAGCCCAGCCTCAAGAGACATCAGCCATCCTCTGGTACACGTAGTAGCCTTCCAGTTACTGGGGTGGGAAATGTTTGCCTTCTGTTGATGAAAAGAAATAGATGTGATAATAAATAAGTGCCCAACCCAGTGCAGCAATCAGTGTCCCTAACAATAAGGCCCTATGTTTGCTCTTGGCTGTGGGTTATATTCATTGGCTATAGTCACTGCTCAGGAGCCCCTGGGTGTGTCATCCGCGTGGGGCTCCAGGCACACTTACCAGGGGAGGGAGCAAACCTTCCTGCCTTAAGCTACCAGACTTCACCCCAGGAAGTGAGGCTCCTGCAGACCTGCTTCGGAGTGCCCCAGACCAGAGTGAGGAGAAACGTACCAGGTTCAGGGGGCAGTGGAAATGGTGCTCTGCACTTTGCATCAGGAAATGAATCTGCTGCCTTGGACCATCTGAGACAAGCCCGTTTCCCTCTCTGAGCCTCGGTTCCCACGTGTGTAAAATGGGGTAGGGAGGTGGGGTTGTACCCTATGATCTCTCACGTTCCTTCTGGCTCTGACATTACAGGACCCTGTAGCCACGGCTCCTCCTAGAGTTGCTTTATGTATTAAGCACATGGTGGGTGGGCACCCTCAGTGCTCCAAGAACCCAAGCTCTTCCTCTGTGAGGTGGCTGGATGTCCATTCCTGCCTCAGCTTCCCCAAATCCTTCCTTCCTTTTCCACTTTCTCTAGCTGTCGTGTGTATCGAACTCCCTAGTTTGCAAGACATTTGCAGAAACACTATCCCACTGGAGCCTCAACCCAACCCAACCCTGTGAGATAGGCAGAGAAAGGGATGCAGTGCTCTCAGCCAACCACGTGTCAGGCCCTTCCTGTGTTGTTTCACTGAATCTTCCCCATAGCTACAGAAATCCTTTTGGGAATAAGCAGAGTATAAATAAATAGACAGTGGACGGATATTTAGATGAATGCATACATGCATAATCCTCACCATGGCCCTGAGGTCTTGGTGTTATTATCGTCACCACATCACAAGGGAGGAAAGTGAGGCTTGGAGAGGTTCAATAACTGCCCAAGGTCCCCTGGCTCTCAGGCAGCAGAGGCAGGATTGGAACCCAGGCCTCTCTCATCTAAGCCCATGGCCCTTTCTGAGCATTGAGCTGTGCACAAATCAGCATTCTCTGCCCCACTTTGCAGATGAGTGAACGAGGTGTATAGAGATGAAATGATTTTGTCAAGGGTTTGCAGCTCTGAGCTGCAGAGCCAGAACTCAAACCTTGTCTTTCGCCTGCACACCTAGGGCTGTTGAAACATCTCAGTTGCCTCAAAAGAAAAACCAGTGGTGTCCCTTCTTCCCTGCCTCCTTCCTTTCTTCCTTCCTTCTTTCCTCCCTCTTTCCCTCCCTGTCTCCCTCCCTCCCATTCTTCCTTCCTCTCTCCCTCCCTCCCTTCCTTCCTTCCGGGAACACCCCCTACCTCTCACGTGCTTCCTCGTCCGAGGCGGGCAATCCCACGATGTGATCATTGTGCAGATAACAGGGCCACCGCTCCTTGGGCTCTGTGTGTCTTTAGGGGTGCGGGTCCCCGCGGCAGCCCATGCGCTCAGTGACCCACAGTAGCTGATCCACAGGGGTGCCGGGGTGGGATGTGCTGACACCCAGGGGGCGCTCAGTAGGGGTTCTGGCAGCGCCTGCCCCCTCTGTGTGTGTCGTACTTGGGGTGTCTGTGAGTCTGTGCACATCTGCCCTCTCCACATGAGCACGCCCCAGACGGTTGGTGTGCTGGGGACTGGCCGGCGGGGGTGGGGGTGGGAGCATTGAACATGGACGCTGCCCTCCGAGGCCCTCGCCCACTGAGGTCCCCCCACCTCTCTCCTCTCAGTCTCCACGCTGGGCTCTTCCCCCTCCCTCCCATCCTCTACCAGGGTGATCAGCTTAAAGCTAGATTTTAATTCTCTGGCTGTAGCCCATGATTTGTGTCTCCTGAGTAAGGCAAATACAAACAAACAACTTCCCCCTGAGGGTAGCATTCAAACTTGTTTGGAAAACTCAGGCTTGAGGCCGTAGCTCACATTGCGTCTTCTAAGAAATTATCGGTGGAGGATCATATGGGCTTCAGATCATTCTCCCTCTCACATATATATCACAGTTCAGATCTCTCTCCTGCCCATGAACACGTGCGTGTGTGTGGGCATGTGTGTAGGGGTGGCATTTTAGGGTAAATTTATTGACGTATAAAACATACGTCCAGTCAAGTATACAAATTTGTGTGCACAACTCACTGAGTTTTCACAACGTGAACACACCTGTAAGCCTGACCCAGCCAAGAAACAGAACTCAGCCCTCACGCCCTCCACTCTGCCTGACCTTCAGTGACTTCTAACATCATAGATTCGTTTTGCCTTTTAAAAATTATATAGTGGAACAACACAATCAGTATCACTTTGTGTCTGGCATCTTTTGTTCATTATATTTGCTAACTTTGTATATGTGTCTAGTATACATAGACACACAGATACATATATGTGTGTGAAAAAATACATATGCTTCCCCTCTTGCTTAAATATTCTAAATCAAAATGCACACGTTATGTCATTTAATCCCCATGTTTTTCAGTATGCATCTTAAAAATATGGCTATTATCTTACATGAGTGAATGCCAGTATCTTACCTAACCAAAAAAAAAAAAAAAAACAGAAACATTCCTGGGCATCACCTACAATCCCATCCATACTAAAATTTCCCAAATTGTGTGTTTATAAAAGAAATTCATAGATACAGGTGTAGTTCTGACCCCATCAACGCACCTGTATCCTTTTCTTACTCCTCAAGTTGGTGTGTATTAGCGTTGCCTTTGGAATGAATTCCAAACCCCTCCGATGTTAGCCACAGATTTCCAAGTCTGGCTCAGCACTCACAGAACGGTCAGTGTCAGCTGATTCAGACTCCCCTCTGGTTTTGGAATCCCCTTTATAACAGCTACCAGGTTCTGGCCTCTTTTTGAACATTTTCCCCAAACTTCCCATGAAATGGACATGATATTGCCTTCCTTAGGCTGAGGTCAACTCTGCCTCCCCCCAGTACCAGTATCCCCCCTTTAGCCCTAACCTCGTCCTTTGGGGGCCATACCAAGTAGGCTTAGCTCTTTTTCCACAGGGAATGCCTTCAGGTATTTGAAATAGCTCAGGACTGTTCTCTCCTCACCCCCACCCACCCAGACTATAAAATTTAGGCCATCCCCCTGGACTCAGTCAACCCCATCACTTGATTCTTGCCCCTACATACGCCAACTTCCCTGAACCCGGGCTCTTCCTAATGCCGTCTGCTCTGCAACCTCCCCCACCTTCACGTGTCAGCATCTCATCAGACTCCCGAGGCCAATGTCACTGCCACCACCTTCGTGAGGCCTTTTCTCAGGTGTTCCACCTGATAAGTTCTCACCCCCCGCATTAGCCAGAGAACGCTGGTGGCTGCCTTGTGGCGTTTAGGGGTGCCTTGTGCTCTGACTTGTTTTAAAGTTGTTTGAGAATCTTTCTCATCTCTCACCAGACTCCAAATTCTCTGAGGCCAGCCACTTTCTTACTTGGCATCGTTTATTTTTGAAATGTCGAGCAAACGGTAAGTGCTAACAGTAGGTGCGTGCTCTTTATGGGCTCACTGGTGGCCTCTTTTATTTGCAATTGACAGAAACCCAACTCAGACTGGCTCCAGCAGAAAAGGGGATCTCTTGCCATAGGATGGGAAGTCCAGGAACACAACCACTTTAGACAAGCTGGGGTCCAGGAGAGCCAACAAAGTCATCAGAAACGTATTGTTCTCTGTCGCTTGGCCCTGCTGCCCTCTGGTTTGTGTTTACGCCTCACAGTCTCTCTCCTGGGAAGAGCATGGTCTCCCAGTCGGAAACAGAGTATGTCTTACCCAAGGGTTCCAGCCAAAGCCTCAGGTCTGACTCTCAAAAGCCAGTCTTGGGACATCAGCACACCCTGAAACAGTAACTGTGGCCAGGGAAGTGGGTGTTTGGTTTGGCCAGGACTGGATCATGTATCCTGAGTCTATCCCTAGAGCTCAAAGGTTAGGATCAATGGGGAAGTAGAGGTTCCCCTAAAGGAAAATCAGAGTGCTCCTACCAGAACGGGGAGTGGGTGCTAGGCCTGTCAAACGACAGAGATTCAACAGTGCTGGAAGGAGACCTGGATCAAACAACGAGGCCTCCCGCTCTTGGTCATTCTCTGATCTCCTCTCCTTTCTGCTTCGGACCCAGTGTGTGACGGAGAAAAGCAAAGGCCTGGCACGTGGGAGTCTGAAGACTTGGATGCACCCTGCTCTGCATGCAAGGTGGGTGTGACCTTCAGCCCGAGGCTTACCTTTCCTGAACCTCAGTTTCTTTATCAGGAAAATAGGGCCAATAACGTGGGTCCTGGCTACTGCATAGGCTGTTGAGAGGACCAGATGACACCCTGGTGGGTGGGGTGTCTAAGTGTGTAAAGATGGTTTCTCATGATTCCACGCAGAGCTAGGGGGAAGATTCATTAGTGCCTTCTATACCAGGAGTCTGGGGCCTGAATACACGTGTTCAAATTCCAACTGTTTCTCTTTTGCTCTGGAATCTTGGGTGAATTTACCTCTCTTGACTTCAGTTTTCCCCATCTGTTGAATGGGGATGATTGTAACTACCTCATAGGGTTGCTGTGAATACTAACCGAGTTAATATATACGACAATTAAAACACTGTCTGGTACAGGGGAAGCCCTATGAAAGGTTTTTATAGGTGTCACCATTGTTGTTGCTTCATGGCCCCACTATTATGTGTGTTCTCTTTATTTTTCTCAGCTAGATTGCGAGCTGCCTGAGGGCAGCGTCCATCCAGGCTTCAGGCTTCTCCTCCCCCTTCCTCTACATGCTGGGCAAATCATAGGGCCAGGCTGATGGGTCCCACGCTCTGACCAGACTAGAAGAGGAGGAAGCCTGCCTAGAGCCTCTGGCCTGGGGTGGGGCAGGAGGGGGAAAGCTCATGCTGGGTTTCTGGGTCCTCAGGATAGGAGGGTGGGAGAGACGTGTTTTCATGTGGGACTTGAAGAAGATGCCTGGCAGGAGACTTGTGCCGGGTAGAGGAGTGGTGGGGAAAGAGTTTCCCCCTTTAGGGCTTCTGTGTATCCCTTGCCCTATGACAGGGCCTATGTTCAGTCCAGCCTTTTGGTGGCACATAAGAAAGCAGGGGCCTGGAGATATCAAGGGACTTGGCCCAGGTCACAGAGCCGGCCATAGCAGGGCCATCCTTGGACCTCTGTTTCTCAACTCAAAGCCCAATCTGAGCTGCCTCTCCTCATGCCGATCTTAGACCCAGAAGAGGAAGTGAGCAAAGCTGTCCTGTTCCTCCTTTCCAGACCCAACTAACATTCCTACCAGAGGTAACTTCTGTTCTGACTCATAAAGATATTTCTGAATAATAGCACTGGTCAACTTATCTCTGGAATGTATCCGGCTTAAACACACACACACACACACGCACACGCACACGCACACGCGCACGCACACACACACATGCAACTGGGGAAGTACCTTCTTTCTGCCTGAGTCTTTCTAGGGCAGTCACTACTCAGAGTCTCCTAGGGCCATAAGTGGGGACCAGAAAGGCCTCATTTGCATATGCTTTCTGAGAAGTCTTGCACAGACTTCAATATAACGCTAAATGTGGTCTAAGGCAATCAAAAGGGCTTGTTGTTGTCTGCTTGTATTCTTTAAATTGAAGGTAACATACAGTAAAGTAAATAGATGCCCTAATCCGAGGGTAGAACTTGATGGGTTTTTCACTTATGTACATATGTAACCACCACCCAGATGCAGAACATTCAGTTTTAATATTATTATTAGGTCAGCCTCTAGAGCAATAGTTTCTGGACTTCCTTGTTTTCACATCTCCTCCTTGGTGTGAATCCCATACATGAAATGGGAATCACGGTGGGTGAGGGCCCACGTCACGCCTCAGAATACTGAAGCCGGTGGGCCCCTCTTGGAATGTAACGGAGGTTGTGTAAGGCCACAGGGAGGAGTCAACATTGCTTATTCATCCAGCTCTTTCCTCCAGATGCTGATCTCTTCTGATCCGTGGTTCCCAGCCTTTCTTTCTGCCCCACACCTGAACGATACAACACATTCCCTCTGGATTAGTGGCTGAATGTATCAGTGACGTTTAAAGGGAAGGGAGGTGCAGCTTGAAAAGCTGTGCGTGTTCTTCTCATGTTTACCCCGACTTGGGGTGAGATGTGAGACTTACTGATTGACTGTATTTCCCCCATCCTGAAATGCCACCCATGAGAAGATACATCTGGGTTTAATAGCATCTTTGCTGGTTATTCCTCATTTGCTGAGTGTGCCTTTCCCACCCCCACCAGATCCACTGCTCGCCCTTCCTTGCCCTCCGCTGTGCCAGGGAGGCTGACAGGGGATGGGAGAGATGGTCTGGGATCCTTTCCTCCATCCTCTTCAGTGTCTTTCTGGCATGGGTTGCTTCTCTTTATCCTGCTGGATGGCCTTCTTCCGTGGTCCCAGTGTGCAGTAGGTTCTAATAACACTATTTTCTTCCCTTTTGAATCCTGGGCGTGGTCACAGTTTCCAGCTGTTACTAGGCCCTGGGTGCGGCAAGACCCCTTGCTGCTCTCTTAGCCCTGCTCACACTTCTCTTTGGAGATGCTCCATTTTTAAAGCCTCTTCCTTTGAGCCATCTGGGTTGAGATCTGCTTCCTGATGGACTCCTGAGTGATCCAGAGATCTTGGGACAAACAGAAACGCTTCCGTATTAAATAGCCACTGATGATAACAGGTACCTGGCTTTCAGAAATGTTCAAACATCATCAACATGTTACAATAGAGAAATGATGGCAGATTCGCTCATGCATGGTGGATAAAGGACCATTTATTGTTAAGCCATGGACTTTGCTTCTGACCTGTCAAGCCTGGGAGCATGGATAACAGGCAGAGCACGGGGTGTAAAGTCAGGTGAGATGGGTTTGAGTTCACGCTCTGGCAACCGTGGGTTAGGAAATCTTGAGGAGGCTGCCTTGCCTCTCTCTCTGCTCCTCGGCCTCCACTTTGGCAATCCAGAGTCACCCTGACCGCTGTTACATCCCTGGCGCAGACGTTCATGTGAGGAAAAACGAGGCCATGTATGTGAAAGGGCTTCATGAACTGTCCAGCACTCAGATGTGCAGGCCAGAGCAGGCAACCATTTCAGGGCCAAACACTGGACAGGAGGGACAGAGGAGGAAACACCTAACTTCAGTGCAGGGATGTCCCAAGACCCAAAAAGGCAATGAGAAGGCGGCACAAGCTACCTTTTTCTCCCCATCCCAGCTTACCGCCTCCTCTTCCCTCACATGACATAACCTTTCCTTACCCCGAGTGATAGTGCTGAGCAGAGAATTAAGGAGAACCTCTAAGTGGAGGAAAAGTCATGCACCAGAGGAAGTCCACGCTTTCTGGAGACCAGTAAGAGAGAAACAAAGACATTCCAGTAGGAGGCAGGTCACACATGTCCTAGGTAAGAGGAAGAGCCTGGAGTCATAGAGGCCCAGCTGCACTTCCAACTGGGTCACTAACCCTCTAACTAATTCTCCTGGTCAAGTTACTTAATCTCCCTTGCTTGATCTGCAACCCACCTCAAACGTTTGCTCAGAGGCTTGCATGAGACAATCCCCGTAAAGTATTCAGCCTGGTGCCTGACTATTGGTAAGTGCTCAATAAAGATTGGCCCCTATTCTTCTTAGTATCCTGTTCCTGGGAGTCGGAGGTCCCTTCTAACTGGGTGATCCTGGAATGATTCCCCCGGAGGGGGCAATGAACTGGGCTTGGAAGCTATATTCTCGGTTTGGCATTCACAGTTAGTCCGAGGCACCAGCTGCACCAGCCGGTCGGTGCCCATAGCACCAGGGCGCAGCTCTGTGTCTGGTGCTCCAGGACTGAGGGGCGAAGGCAGGCTGCAGAACGCAGGCCTCCCGGCGGCCAGAGGGAGCCAACACAAGTTCTGGAGCCGGGGAAGGCCGGGATCAAAGCGCTCCGAGGCAGGCCGGGGCGTACCAAAGGGAGGCTAGCGACTTGCATCAGCACAGATTCCGTGATGCTCTGCAGACGTCTCGGGGCTGCTGGGCTTTACGGGAACCCACAAGAAAGGAAAGGGCTGGGGAGAAGGCAGGGCGGGGGCGGGTGAGGGCGCGAGGGTGCGCTCGCCTGCCCGCGCGCTCCCGGCGGCGCCTGCCCGGGCCTGGACGCGCCCGGGACGGCGGAGGCCACCGAGGAAGATCCCGCTCCCTTTCCCCCTCCTTTCCCCCCGAATTACTGGAAGTACTGTGTGGGAGAGACCCAGAAGCATCCGGATTTTCAAGCGCGGTGGGGGAGGCCCGGGCAGCCGCTGCCTCTCAAAGAAAAACTAAAAGTGCGTCTGTTCGCGCCGCTTCGACACGCGGCTGCTCCCGGGAGGGCCCTGGACGCCCACACCGCGACTCCCTTTGTAGCCCCCTAAGAGCTCGCCAAGGCGGTCGGGGGCCGTGTGGCGCGGGAGGGGACGGAGAGGCGAGGAAGAAAGTGTCACGATTTCTTCTCCTGCGCTCCACCCGCCCCACCGTCCCCACCCCCAGTTTTCTGGGTTTTGCCGCTGCCGCTGGGGAAAGGGCTGAACGGTTTTGCGTCAAAGGACTGCATTTACACAGTCCTGCTGAGAGAGGAGCGTAAACACACCCAGGCAGGCAGGACGCAGGATTTAAAAGTTAAAAACAAAAACGCCAAGCCCCCGCGCTGGGTGCGCGCATCCGTCTGCCCAACACTTCTCGCCCTGACCGGGGGAGTTGGGGACTCTGCCAGGCAGGCGGCGGCGGAGGTGCGAGGGGCCCGGCCAGCCTCGCCTGCCTCTTCGCGCGCGTCCTTGGGGATGGAGCTCAGTACAGAATGTGTTTTATAGTTGTAAACAATGACCCCGAGTATTGTTTGGGATTACCGTATCTTGGGGCCATTGGGGCTGCCAGATGCCGCCAGCCGTCCCGGAAACGCCAGCGCTTTATATAGAGCCCCGGGAAAGCTTTGAGTTCCCGGCTCTATTTTTCTTTCCTAGCAACACCCCCACTTTACAGATAAGGAAACTGAGGACCGAAACCGTGATGTGTTACAATGCATAACGCTTCACACATCTTCCCGTTGGGTCCTCACAAGGACCCTGTGGGGGTACAGATGGTACACGTAAGAGTTGGGTAAACCGAGACTAAGGCAGAGCCTGGACCAGAACCCAATTTCCTTGACTCCTAGTACAGTGCTCCTCCGGATCATCTCTGCAGAAGGAGTGAAGTTCCAGAGCTGACAAGGGCCTTAGAAGGTCATGTCTCAACCCCTTCGTTTGATAGGAAGAAGCTGAAGCCCAGAGAGGTTAAGGGAGTCGCCCAAAGTCTCACAGCTCGTAAACAGCACAGCCTGGCGTTCATACTCCAGGGCCTGTGCTCTTTACCCCGCACCCCGCCCAGCGAGGCGGGAGAACCTAGGAATCCGCACTACCTACTGCCTGAACTTCGCTCCAAAACAGCTGAAGACAACGTTGGGGCACACCCTCTCCCGGGCCTCCCTCTTCCCTATTTTTTAATTTTCTTCCAAATTCGTAACAGTCAAGGTTGCTTATAATGCCCGATTACTCCTATTAGATGCGTCCTAATTGCCCAGCGTAGAGGGCGGCCGGAATGTCTTGACTGTTTAATTTCGTCTTCAAGGCTACTCCTAACAAATTAATTTCAGGGCCGAAGAAACGGGGCGGGGGGAGGGAAGGGGCGGGAAGCAGTGGGCAGCCAGCCACGGAGGAGAAAATAGGCAGGCCGGCCCCGCCCGGCGGCGCGTCGCCCCGCCGAGGCCCGGCCTCAGGGAGGTGCGGATATCCAGCGCGCCCAGGGCGCCCGCTGCTTCAGGCGGCGCCGCGGAGGACGCCGACGACCATGCGCGGCCGCGCCCTCCCTGCGAGCGGCTCTGCGCGCCCGGCTCCCAGCCTCGCGGTGGCGCCGCACTGAACCGCCCGTCTCGCTCTTCGGGACTGTGATTATTTTCTAAAACACGGCGCCGAGGCCCCTGCGGCCGCTGTCGGGGGCCCCGCCCCGCGCCCCTTCCCAGGGTGGTGGAAGGCGGGGAGGCCGTAGAGCGCTGGGGAGCCGGCGAGGGAATCCCTCTCCCTCCACGTCACCCGAAAGCGAGGGAACCCGCACTCGCGTCCTCTAACGCAAATGACCATCTTTGGCAACATGCGCCAGTGGAGCAGACCAAGGGCGCGGGGCCGGGGGTGGGTGCGTGGGGGAAGGGCCAGGAGCCCCAGCTCCCCCAAACCGCGCCGGCGGTCCGCTCCCACACCCGCCACCCCCTTCCTTCCTCGCGCTGGGTGTGTGGCTGGCGTCAGCGGGGCCGGGAGCCGGGGCACGGAGGGTGGCGCTGCGCCCGCCTCCTCCCGCGCTTCTTCCTCCTCCTCCTCCTCCTCGGCCTTCTCCCTCCGCCTCCCCGCGCGCTCCTCCCTGCAAGGTGGAGTCTGGGGTTGACGTGAGGTACAGGGGCTGGAGAATAAAGAGTGTGGAGTTGAACTCGTGCCATTGTAGTGACTCATCTCGGGCAGAGCGCTGGGGCTCCAAGCAAACCAGCGAGCAAGCGAACGGCGTTCGGCGGGGACAGAGAGAGGGAGTGAGAGAGGCGCGGACGGGCGACGCGGGCCCGTCCGGGAGCGGGCACCGGGGAAGGGGTGCAGGTCCGGGCGCCGCAGCTGTGGCACGGGGAGCGGGGCCGCATCCCTCTCTGCGTCGGCTCAATTGGAACCCCACCGGCCGCGGGCCGCCTTCTTCTAGTCAAGTGTCCGAACCGCTCTGAACTCCGGCGGCGAGTCGGCCACAGGAAGTTTATTCTCAGCTCCTTTTCTAAAAGGAGGAAATAGAAGTTTCTCCAAGCGGGCAGCCTTTCTTTTCGCCTTTTTTTGCCCTGTCTGAAATCGGGGTTCCCCAGACCTGGCAGGCTTGACTCGCCGGGCTCCTATTCTTTTTTACTTTCCAATTTTTGATTGAGCCGGCGGTCCGGGCTAAGCTCCGGTTGCGCGCGGGGGCGGGAGGGCGCGCGCAGGGGAGGGACTGAGGGACGCGCGGACTTTTTAGTGGGAGGGACCGGGTGGACAGCCGGACCCGCAGCGCTCGTAGAGCAGAAAAGAAGTGCAGCGCTCGGCGCTTGGGGGGCACTGTTCCCGGGGTGTCGCCGCCGAGGGGGAGAAGCCCGGGAGCGAAGGAAGACTAGAGCCCGAGGCGCGGCCCGCAGAGAGCCAGCGCTCAGCAGCCGGTGCGCGGCCTCGGCGAGGGCGGGGGAAGAAAAACACCCTGTTTCCTCTCGGGCCCCCACCGCGGATCATGTACCAAGATTATCCCGGGAACTTTGATACCTCATCCCGGGGCAGCAGCGGCTCTCCTGCGCACGCCGAGTCCTACTCCAGTGGCGGCGGCGGCCAGCAGGTAGGTGCGGGGCCCGGGTGCACCTGGCGGCGCGGGCGGATCCCCGCCTTCCTCTCACCGCCACTGCCTCTCTTGCTTTCTTTTCCATTTCTTGGTTTGGCGAGAAAATTCCTACGGGCCACCATTGTAAGTTCTGGATTTTCGTCTTGTCCTGCCCACACCTCCTTTCATCCCCTCTACCCGCCGCCAACACTTTTTTTTTTTTTTTTAAACTGGAGCGGCGAGCGGGCTGGAACAGCCAGCCAGCAAACCCTATCCTTCACACTACATCTTATCCAGACCAGCTCCTGGAATAGCAGGTCCCCTTCCCAGGAGCCTGTACCTCCTCTCCCAGGAATCCAACTCCATTCTCCTCTCTTTCCGTGGTGGACCAAAAAAAAAAAAAAAAAAAAAAATCTTTGCACCCACGGGCCCCTCCCTACATCTCGGGACCTTATTCTTGCGAAAAACCCTCCCCTTCTCTCCCCTGGCCCCCATCGGTTTTAATTTCTGAAAAATGTTGGGGACTCGGGAACATGGTTGGGCTCCTTCAAGTAATCCGGAGTGGGCGCGGGTTGGCGCTCTGGGAATCAGGTGCGAAGGTCAGGAAGGAGGAGGTCAGCCTTGATTGGCTCGGCTGCGCCTAGGTGCCCGGCGCCCATCCATCTCCTGTTAGGGTCGGAGAAGGAGTCTGCACTGCCACCAGAAGGGGCGCCTTGTGGGTCCGGGAGTACCTTGGGGCAAGGACGCCTGCAGAGAGAAAGGGGGGGAGGGTGGAGAGACCTCGCTTGGGCTCCTGAGTGGCTCTGGAAGCCGAAAAACAACTTGTTTCTAAAGCAGGCGGACTGGTTTGCACTGGAGGAATTGTGCGTGCGATCTGTCTATAAATACCAGAATAAATAAATACCAGACCGGTGCTGCTGGGTTGGTGGTGCTGGTGGGGTGCCTGTCGTCGGCAGCAGCCACCCCCCACCCCGAGGCTTGTGAGGGAGCTGGCTTAACAAACAAGGCCGCTAGAACCTGAAAGCCGCCTCAGTCAGGATCTGCAGAGTCTGTAGCCAAATTGGCTGCAGCAAGAGTTGCTCCGGTAAGGCGGTGGCCTTGGCCTTGGCCTCTATACGCCAGCCAACCAGAAGGGGTTGGGGTGGGCTTCCAGGGAGGAGGGACCCTGATGGAGAATAAAATGGAAACACGGTTCTCTTTGGTAACTGAAGAGGGGTATCTTATTCCAGAGTGGCTCCCCGTACCTGGTGAGTCCTCAAAACGGCGTTTCTGTGTCTTCCTTCTACCTGCCCTGGTGTCCCCATAAGCACCACTGTAGAGAGCCTAGTCTGTGCATTGAGGGTGCAGTCAGTGCACCCCTAATGACGAATACCAAGGTGATGAGTTTCAAATCTTGTTCCAAAGCGTTTGATTTTGTTTGCTTTCCAGCCCCATTGATGGTTTGTATTGAATACAGCTATCGTTAGGCAATGGGTTAGAGTCATTTATAACCCATTCGCTCATTCTCCAGTTCAACAGCCCCCCAAAAGTCCCTCTCTGCCTCTCCGAACCAGGAAGGGATCTTTTGATTTCTCATCTGCTCCTTTGGCTGCCGTTTCTGTGGCACTCATCATTGAAATGTTACAACCTCGCTGCCTGGCTTTTCTCAGACCCTGGGGCCTAGATGGGAAGTCAGACCGGACATCAGTGCCCCAACTGAATAATCTGTGTCACTAGGGCTGTGAGCCCAGGATGTGAGTGGAGGCAATTCCCTGTTTTGGAAGAAAATCAGACAGGAAACCAGTGCTAGGAAGAAGGAAGAGAACTCAGTCCAGCAGAGTGTAATGGGGCCTCATTACCGAAGCAAAAAGCAGCTGTTGGCTAATTCCTAGCATGCTGTAACACATGAGGATTTTGCAATTAGTAATAACTGGTGCACAGGGTTCTTGCATATACGCCTGCCCATTCGGCCCAGCAGCTTGAGTGAGGCGCCTTTCAAACCAGAGTGATTGGCAAGGTAACATAGCTTTGGACAAGTTTCTCAGCCTGTCCACTCCTGAGGGGGTGGGGTGGGGGAGGGGTGGGGGGGAGGGAGGCAGGGTTTTTTCCTATCATCTCTGTGACTTTGAGCAGAGCTGTTCTGTGGTCCTAAGGACTGACGCGAGAAGCTTTTGTTACTTCACAAGTCTGTGACCCCACTCTGGCTCAAGGTAACTTTATTGCATACCAGATAAAACTGTAATCACTTTATTTCTCTTAGCTTCCTTTACGGGGAGACTTGCCTGGCAGTTAGTGATGGGCCTTCTTCCTTTTGTGGCATCTCAGTGGACCAGTCAGTGTAAGAACATTCCCTGGTTTCACCCTGGGCAAGCGAATATTATTTTTTTCTGCTCTCTTTGTTTGTGGGGTCTGATATTCCTGAGAAGTTTGTTACTGTTTACTCAACCTAGAACTTTCCTCTCCTCTCTCGCTTCATAAAGCTTGATCTTAACACATGGCCATGAGTTTCAGTGACTTGGGAAAGGTGGCGGGGGGGCAGATAACTGTTGAAACCTCTGTTCTTGTATATGGCAGGAACTTGAAGCATGAAAAATATTTCCTGTTCCAGTTATAGTTTTAATCTCACAGGTTGGTCATTGGTGATTTGATTTGTCACTAATTGTTGCACACACCTCCCCCTCCTGGCTTTTTCTTTTTATTGTTGTTGTTTTTGTTGTTTTCTCTCTCTCTCCTAACTTTCCTAGGAAAACACCTCCCAGATATATGCGCTGCCTGGCTGCGAGACTCTTAAACGGTTTCAGGCCCTGAGCATTACGCAATTCAGCCAGTTACACAAACATAGGTCATTTCATAACTTGTTTTCATCAGCTGGGCCCCCTTTTAATGAAAAACAAAACAAAAACAAGATCCAGAACTTTTCCAAGGCTGCCATTTGTCTGTTCCTCAGATAACTTGTGAAAATAAATCAAGGGGGACAGTTCAAGGAATACCAGACTAGCTCTCTTCTTTGGCAACCATCCTTTTCCAAGACACACATACACACACACACACACACACACACACACACACACACACACACACACACACACACACACACACACAAAATTCCCCAGAGTGAACTTTTGCCAACTGTACCCAGGCTGGGACATTCCTCACATCAAAGAACTTTTACCAGAAATGACTGTGATTCCCAAGTCAGCCCCAATCATACCTCTCTGGTGCCCCCTACAGGACATTCTTAGAAGAACTATCTGGGGAATGTATTTTTCCAGCCCCAGAGAGTGTTAACTTGGTGAGTTTTTGGAATTCTTAGGATTTTTTTCTTTTTAATCCAGGACAAATAAATGCCATATATTTAACAGTGGTTAACTAAGAGCTGCTTAACTTCGAAATGCAGTTTCTTTTCTGATTTTGTTCTGAATAAAACGTAGTTGAAAAAGGAGTGCTTTTTTTCTTTCCCTATTTTGCTATCTGTCAGCACAATGTCTTCAAATTCCCAAGGCTTGTTTTCTTGATATTGTTTGTATTAGGACATTGGGAATTTTTGGGGGGGAGGTTGTCTTCAGAATTGGTGGGAAGGTGGGAGGTGTATATTAAGGGTCTGGTGCCTTTTTTTTTTTTTTGCCTTGATCTCACAGATGTTGTAGATTAGGATCAAACGAAATGTTATCCCAGGAATTTGTCTGTTCCGCTGATTCTTGATGGTGGAAGTCAGTGTCACTGTTTCATCAAAGTGAATGGGGTGAAACAGCAGTCATGTATTGTCTGAGTGGCAGTTGAATTTTCCTATCCAAACTCCTGAGTGCATTTCCATTACTTTATTTCTGCCTGCCTCATTATGCAAGGTGAGTGTAAAGTTAGGAGCCTCTGTTTTTTTCTTTTCTGTCTTGTTACAAACACACCCGAACTTATGCATCCAAATCCAAACTGTTGTCCCCTTCATTATTGTTCCTTGAGAAGACTAAATACTTATTTGAATGCTGTGGCTATTAGTCAGATTCAGAAAGGTTTTACAACATCCCTCTCTGGGATTGCCTTCAGCAAATGCTTTAGAAAACCCTCCCTCCTAACATATCTTTGTCTGTTGAGGGTGAATTTGATATTTGGAAGTTATCAAAAGATCTGACATATAAAGAACCAAATGTGATGTATGAGTTCTGGGTGATCTGTCTGGGTCCAAAGCAGGGTGTGACCCCAAATCCTTTTGGTCTCCATCTCAGGAGTCTTCCTGGGACAGCAGTCACCAAGACAAAGCATACCCAAAGCAGGCACCTTTGCCACCTCTACCTTACATTTCCCTACTCTTTTCTTATACAGGAATAAAGGTACTGATTTTGAGAATTTGGGAGCCTAACTTTCTGGTCTATTCGTTGAAAGAAAGAAAAATAATTCGTGTTTTATGGATATGTCTCATCTGTGTTGTATGTGGTATCTTTTGATGGCCACAGCATTTCAAAATGACGGCAGCTGCCCTGGTTGAGGCAAATATATCTGTTCCAAACCCCATTCGGTAACTCTGTCCCTCTTGGACTCACTGGGCTGGACAGGGAAGGTGTAAGACTCCTCTTGCCCACTGCTGTCTCACACCCTGTCACGTGGCAGTGACTTGGCCATGCTCACCTGCTGTGGTTGTAGAGAAGATGAGATGGCATCCCCTTCCCGTGGAGTGCACAGCTGTCCCAGGATTGGTGGAGGTACAAAAGCGATCCACAGAATGCTGGAGAGAATCCTCTCATGCTTTGGAGTGGAATTTCTGTCCAGAAGGGCCCTGGGAGAAAAGACACTGGGGAACCTGGTGGAAACGCTGTGCTGGTCACCTTATTTTCCTTGCTTTTTTCTTTTCTTCTTTGCTGTTCTTCACCCTGGCAGTTAGGTGAAGGAAGATAGCAGGATTCTTTCAAGTGAACCTGACAGGAGGCAGATCACCTGAGATAGTGTTTGTATACTGTAAAATTTGGGGAAATCACGAGTTATTAGGACCATTTCCATGGTGAGCTAAGTGGCGTTCCTCAGAGAGGAACGAAAGATCAAAGGTCAAAGTGATGTCCACTGCAGAATCTGTGAAAATTGGTTGAATTCCATATAGAAGGCTTTGGAGAACACCCCACGTTTGGTAAAACTACAGAGCATTTGAGTCAAACTGGACCTCAACAGGGTTATTCTGGGGCATTTGAGGCAGCATTTGCCCTGCCCTCTCCTCTTCCCCAAGCCAGTCTCCTGGGATGTTGGAATTTTCCTTTTCCTGTGCTGGGAAACTAAAAAAAGGGGGTTCTTAAGAGAAAGAACCCAGTCTCTTCCCATATATGCATAATCATTTATGCCTGCCGAGGCAGGTCACAGGTATTCATGGGGTTTGTGGCTCGAGTGCTTTGTGGCCCAGTCAACAATCAATCTGATGGAGAAATGCCTGGCTGAGGGGATGGAGCAAAACACCAACTCTGACTTCCATCTCAAGTGCCATTTCTGCCCAGCCCAGGAGTTTCTGGGATAAGCCCTGCCCCATCCACGTCTGCAGGAAATAGGAACCCAAACCCTACTTCCTAGATCTTTCTGCAAAAGGCCGTGGTTGTGACCCTTATTTCTGAATCCAAGACCCTGCAGAGTTCAGAAAGGTCATTTTCCCAAATTAGCAACTGCTGGGCTACAGGGACCTCTCTGACCTGATGAAGTTGGGTGGCCCTAGGGGCCCTGTGTTCTGAGCTGTCTTTCTCATAGGCAGTGGGAGGACACACGTACTTACTGAGCGGCCCCACAGCTCCCTTAAATTCAGGATGCTTCAGGATAAGGAGATTCTGCTGCCCAAAGACCTGCGGCAAGGCTTGTAAGGGCTCGAACTTTGGCTTCAGGTTCTGGAGATTCAAGCTGTCTAGTGAGAGTCCATCCCATGACTCCCTGGGTTAGAAGAATAGTTGTGATTTTTCTGCTTTCTCACTTCCTCTCTTTATTCTTTTTCCACCAACCTGAGCATGAGAGATGAGAATGATCCTCTAGGACAGGGGTTGCCAAACTATGGCCCGAGTATCTTTGTAAATAGGGCTTAAGAGAGCACAGGCACGCCTATTTGTTTACTTCTTGTCTGTGGCTGCACTCACGCTACTATGGCCGAGTTGAGTAGTTGCAACAGAGACCTTATGGCCCTCAGAGTCTAAAATATTTACTCTCCGGCCTTTTACAGCGAAAGTTTGCCAAACTGCTCTAGGAGGTCGGTGGGGGTGAGGGGCAGTTTGTCCTTTTATAGGCATTCTTGCCCACCCAGAAGTCAGCAGGATGACACAGGGAAGGAAAGCATTTGGAGGCTCTGCCAGGCTGGAATACCACACAGCCATCCATCATCTTCGATTCTGTCCCTATAGGAGGAGCTTCCAGGGGGGCTGGAGAGCCCCAGGGGAGTCAAGTGAGGGTCCTGGGTTACCTCCTGTAGCCCCCCACTCCCAGCACACACCTGGCGCTGCATCAGGGATCAAACCACCCTAATGCCCGCAGCTGGGAAACCCCATCTTGGTTTCTGTTCAGTGTTAACCCGTTCGTAGGGAACCACGGTTTCTCCGCAGCACGACACTTGACTGATTCTTGGGTCTGTTGTCAGAGAAGAATGCCAGGCTACCTTCTGGGATCACAGACTCCTAGGCCCACCTCTTCTCTCCGACCCCAGTGTCGCTTTCTGAAAAATACCTTTGGAGCTGAGACAAGACACATCTGCCAGATCTCACTTAAACTTTTGTGTGTGTCTCAGAGAGCCTCCACCTGCAGACAAAAGCCTTCTTGATCAGAGCCCTAGTCCCCTCAGGGGCTAGGACGTGTTTTCCTTGCAGTTTAGAGCCAGTGTGTCATCCAGATGGCTTTACCCCGCTCCGAAACAAGTTGTACGTGCATTTAGAGGCAGTCATTACCTACTGCCTTGTTTTTGTTGCTGTCTTGTTTTGTCTAGACCAAGCCGTTGCTGCGAGGAATCTGGCTGATGGCTGGGCACGGCCTTCTGTAGACCTGCCATCAGAGTGAGTGGACTGGAGGGCCCCGAGACGGGCTGAGAGTCAGCTACTTAGTCCTGAGGGATCTTAGTCTCTCAGCTTTGCTTCAGGTTTTTGGCTTCCCTCTCCCAGCCTGAAATGGGAGCTCTTTTGTTTGTTTCTTTGGAATGAGGACTGAATTTCTTGGGTGCTTTCCTGAAAGGAAAGCTGACAGTTCCCCCACCGAAGTGGAAGGTCACATTAAACCATCCTGCTGGATGCCTCGGTTGTCTTCAAACCCAGAACCGGACTTGGGGAGAGAAACAATAAAAATGTTGGGTGCTTCCCAGGAACGAGAAGCTGGCAGTTCTCCCTGGAGCCACCCCTTCTGCACTGCGAGTGCACAGACACTTTACAATGATGATGCGTGATGGTGGTGATGGTGGTCGTGATGATGACGATGCCACCTTCCACTTATTTGGAGCAGCATTTCTCGACCCTGGCTGCACGTTAGAACCTCCTCAGGCATTTTGTTAAAAACACCTTATCAGAACCCCACCCCAAAGCAATGATTTTAGAACTGTAATGGTGAGGCTGGCTCCGGCATTGGTGTTTTTAAAAAGCCCCTCAGAATATTCTCATGTGCAGCCGGGGTTGAGAGCCGCTGGTGTGCTTTTATAGCCTGTGACTACGAGTAGCTACTTATTTAATCCTCATGATGGTGCAGTGGGTTTGGTGTTACTACTCCCCTTTCCAGATGGGGAAACTGGGTCCTCAGTGATTGACCAAGGCCTCAAATCCAGGCCTTCTGACTCAGACTACTTACTCCCCATTCTCCCTCCCAATCCAGCAGCCCAAGAGAAACACAGCTGCCTGGGCTTTAGTGCTTCCGAACACACTCAGCCGCTCACGTGTTCTCACCGCCCTGCCTCCTCACAGCCAGCCCTGGTTGTCTGTTTTTCCTCCTTGAAGATCATTTCCCACTTGTATCCTTCCGTGTTCACTGCACCCTGCCCTCCTTCACGCACACATACCCAGATACACCTGTTACTTTTCCGTGAGCTCCGGATAAAAAGTCCAGTTGTCTTTGCCTTGGGAGGTGACTCAGAATCCATTCATTGCACTGGGCAGCTCTCCTCACGGACTCCCCGAATCCATTGCGCTGGTAACTTCACAGAATCCCACAATCCACTGCACTGGGCAGCTCTCTTCATGGACTCCCAGAATCCATTGTGCTGGTAACTTCACAGAATCCCAGAATCCACTGCACTGGGCAGCTCTCTTCATGGACTCCCAGAATCCATTGTGCTGGTAACTTCACAGAATCCTAGAATCCATTGCACTGGGCAGCTCTCCTCACGGACTCCCAGAATCCATTGCGCTGGTAACGTCACAGAATCCCAGAATCCATTGCACTGGGTCACTCTCTTCACTGAATGCCCCTGACCTGGGGCCTCAGGGCAGTCTGGGAGGGGAGACAGCCACATTCCACCACCCAGACTGGGGTCAGGCAGCTGGCAGGGGAGTGAGCAAGGAAGGGTCCACAGCTCCCTCAGCTGCAGTGAAGTACTCTAAGCTTCACTTTATTTACACAAAGGAAACCGGCTGTCGTCACCAGGGGCAAAGATCATGGTGGTGGCAGCTGCCGTTGCTGCTGACACTTCTAATCCTGGTTGGTATGATTGGGCCAATATAGGGGAGATGCTATAGCATCCATGCTAATGGCAGTGGGATTTCATCTGGGGTCAGCCAGACCTGTGGGGAGACCTGGGTGAGGGAAGGTCTGTAGGGACCCTCAGTGGGGATGACCCTGATACTCTGTCCGAGGGCAGTGGGGATGGATGCCGGCACTTGGGGCCGGAGTTTGAGGCAGGAATAAAACAATGCTACAGAAGCTTGTGTTGCACTGTAATTGAGAGACCTGGCCTCTTTGTCAGGCTGAACTGGGTTTGAATCCTGACCCCACTGCTTATTAGAATGTGGCCTTGGAAAAGTCACTTAATCTCTCTAAGCCTGAATTTTCTGCCTCTGAAATGGAGATAATGGTAGTTCTTACCTCAGAGGGAAAATGAATGGGATAATCTAGGTTAAACATTACCATGGTGCCTGTCATTTAATAAGTGCTCAGTAAGTGTTAGTTGTTATTGTTGCCATTATTTCATCCGGATTCGCAGAATCTTTTTGTGGAAACAGGAATCATCCGAAGCTGAGGGTTTCAGGAGGGGAGCTTTCTCCCGAAAATCTGGAAGTAGGGGATCTTTCCCTTCTCCCTCCTTCTCGCTTTCTAGTAGCTGCCCTGAAGGAAGGTCAAGCCCAGCTGCTGAGGAGCATGGCCCATTTTAGCTTTTGTACTCTGTCATCATCTTATATTTTAAATAGAATGCTTCCTGCAGCATATTCCACAGAGCTCTGCAACGTGGTCTGGGCATAAATTAAGTGACGGAGAGAAAACTCAGAGCTAGCAGCAAAGTTTCGCACAGACACGCCTGTGAGCACAGATAGACAGACATGTAGATAGATAAAGAGAGACACAGTGTGTCTGCCCCAAGCAAGATGGGGGTGAAGGTCAAGGAGGACAAGGACAGCAAGGGGAAGTCTGGCAGCAGACGCTACCACTTTCAGTCTCATGGGTCAGAGGACATCTTTTCATGGACCTGGTCTCACCGTGATGGGGTCACAACCCCATCATGAACCTGTTTGGAAAGTAACAAAAGCAGACATAATATCCTTCCTGGTGATCTTCGTTGCTGCAAAGCAGTTGGTTGGCAAATCTCCTCCAGGGATCCTAAGCTGGTACCCTGAGGAATAATGGCAAGTGACCCAGAAGCTCAGGAGGCCCGGATGGAAGGCCTGCTCTCCTGCAGATGGGGGCCTAGCTGGCCTGGAGGGCTTCAGATGAGGCCCTGCTGAGTGTGAGCTGCTAGGGACCACATCTATCCTAGAAGCCATTGGGGATATGACCACATCCTTGCTGAGCCAGTTGGGGATGGAGTTTCCAGGACCTCAGTCAGGGAGCAGATCTGACATGAGGGTCCCAGGAATAGTTAAGATCCCCTTGATTCTTGGATGTGCAGGAAGTCCACCCAGTGTCTTGACTTTGGCTTCCCAGGTTCTGACTCTCCTTTCTGCCAGTTTTGGCCTACTGGCTCTGCGTGTCCTGTTCTGCAGTATTTATTGGCTCAATCCTACTTTTCTTCTCATTTCAGAAATTCCGGGTAGATATGCCTGGCTCAGGCAGCGCCTTCATCCCCACCATCAACGCCATCACGACCAGCCAGGACCTGCAGTGGATGGTGCAGCCCACGGTGATCACCTCCATGTCCAACCCGTACCCCCGTTCGCACCCCTATAGCCCCCTGCCGGGCCTGGCCTCTGTCCCCGGGCACATGGCCCTCCCAAGACCCGGCGTGATCAAGACCATTGGCACCACTGTGGGCCGCAGGAGGAGAGACGAGCAGGTACCGTTGCAATCAGGAGCCACGTCGGTGGCTTTCCTTTTCACACGGTGTTTTTCCTAAAGACTGGCAGGGAGCAGGGTCGATGTCCTAGGAGCACTGGGGAGATGAAGGAGCTCAGGACCAATGGAGGCAGAGCTAGAGACCTGAGAGTCAGGCATTTCACCTGTGTCCCTTAGACTCTCTGAGTCTTAGTTTCCTCAGCTGCAAAATGGAGATAGGCTCTTGCTGGCCAGGACTTGCTGCCACCCGAATGAGATCATGGTGGGAAAGACCATAGTGAGTGGTGAGGCGTCAGCATGTGGGCAGGACGTAGGCCCTGCCTACAGCAGTATCATTCTCTGATCCTTGGTACAGGGGCCACAGGACAAGCAGCCAGTGAACCCTGGCTGGGAGCTTTTGGGGGAGTCCTTCACTGTCCCCCAGTATCCGGTAGATGCCCCGCGGTCCTAAAGCCCCCCCCCCCCCTTCTAGACCAGTACGGCCCACACCACTTCCATTCTCCCTCCATGTCTCAGGCCTCCAGCTCAAGGCAGGAGCCTGTTTCAGGTGCCTGCGATGCCCATTCCGGAAGTGGAGGGACTCTGGGGTCTTTGGAGTCTGCACAGCTGCTTGAGGTCCCAGGGCTGGGGGTGGAGGTGGTCAGATATCATCGGCCCTTTTGTTTTCCTCAAGGGGCTCAGCTTTGAGCAGGAGTCAACCTGGCTGAGAGAGACACCAGAAAAGGGTGGGGCCTCTGCTCTCTAGGTAGCATCTACCCAACACTCAAAAGGCCCATCGTCTGTATTAACAAGATTACCAGGGCGGCGATGGCCCCCTGCTTCCCAAAAGAGAAATCAGAGTCATGCATAATTCCAGAAAGGAGGGAATGAGCCTTCCAAGAGCCCCATCTGTCCCCCTTCACAGATGACCCAGCCAAGGCCTGGACACAGCTACCTGGGGCTACTTGGCAAGTGAGTGGGGAAGCGTGGGCTAGAACCAGGCCCCTGGACCCCTGTGCGATGCTCTTTCTACAACGCCATGCCACCACAAGTCCAAGGAAGGGAGATACTTTGGCAGTAGAATCCCTTTTTCAAATGAAATGTTAGCTTGAAGAGTTACTGCAGTTACAGCTTTGGAACCCCTCCCCATTTCAACCACTGTCCACCTCCGCTCCTTGTTCCAATACAAGGACCTTTGAAACGTGGTGCCCAGTGGATAATTGCAGATCCAGTGCCACTACTCCCCAGGACACCTAGAATCACAAGGGTCACTGCCCTGAGGAACCGGAAGCTTTCACAGGAGCCCCGTTCCTCTGAGGACAAAGCTGGGCCTTTTATCCATTACATGTTGGTTTGTTCTATTAGTGGCAGGGCCCCGTGCAGGGGCAACGTGGAGGGGTGTGTGTCATAGACAGTAACAGACACAGCTCCCGGGTGCCGTCGGGCTTCTGCTGCTGGGGCAAGTGGCCAATATCCCCCCCCCTCACTACTGCTTTCCACACCTGTAGTTATAAATATTGCAGTAGCAGTGATCCTGAGGTCCTCTATAAATGTGCTTCCTTCAGGGAGCCCAGGGTGCTAAGCTTTATAGACACTGATGATTTGGATTCTCTCTGTACGTAAGGGACCCCTGAATGAGAGCCAGGCTTGTGAGGGACTCTTGGGTTAGCAGGACAACAAAGCAAGATGTGCCGAATACCCTTCATCCTTTTCTGGACCTAGCTCACACCAAATTTAGAAGTTTATATCTGGAAGAGACTTTGGAGACCAGCTTTTCTATAATTTTCAGTAATTACAGAAAATTCAATAATTTCCCCTCTGCACCTGTTTTACAGATGAGGAAACTGAGGCCCAGAAAGAAGGGCCTTGCCCAGGCTCACACAGTGAGTTAGTAACAGAGCCAGGACTGGAATCCACCTCTTTTGACCCTCAGCCCTGTGGTTTTACCACCACACCACCTAGGCGTGTGCCCTAAGACAATTTGGAGAATTTCCTTCCTTTTTTGAGAGGGAAGGAGAGAGCCAGAAGTGTTTTATCCCATGTCAGTGAGGAGTTCAGATAATCATCTGGCAGCTTGGAGGAAGCCTAGGTGGTAGCATCCTAGAACCTTGGCTCTTTGGGTTCCTAGCCCTAGGGTCTTTCCTCAGAGGCTCAGTTCCGCCTTCCCAGCCTCCCCCAGGGGGAGGAACCTGTTACCAGGGGCTGGCCTGGTGCCCCACTGCCCTCCTCCGTAACCTGCCCCAGAGGCTCCCTCTGAGGCCAGCAGTGGCGGGGAGGGGCGGGTGTGTGTGGCTTGTGGATGGGTACATGGTGGTGCCGACACACTCAAGTTGTAATCGTGTTGTCACCACCCCTGAACACTTCCTAAGCCAAGAGCTCCCACAAGTCGCCCCACACCTCACCAGATAGGGCCGAGACTTCTAGGGCAGCTGGGAGGCCAACATTTGTCCAGAAGCAGCCAAGGGGGAACAGAGGCCAAAGTGGACCAGGACCAGCTCTCTATCTTTTCTGCCCCTCCTCAGTGAAGGAGGAGGGGAGCTAGCTGGGCCTCAAGGGGAACCCTGGTAGCCTTTCAGTGCTGAGCCCTGAACCCACGACTGTAGCAGGGTTACCCTCTTGGACTCAGGTTGAGACAGGGTTAGGAGTAGCAAGTATTCAGGGCCTTGGCCAAGTGGCCTTGTGACCTCAGCGAATCCCCACAGAGAACAGGGTGCCTGAATCTGTGGACTCTGGGTCTCCAGTTGATTTGCTGCTCAGTGAGTGCAGAAAAGGCATCAGAGAGGAGACCTCTGAATTGCATCTTCTTCTTTCTAGCACTTTCTAGTTTAGAGAGGACTCTCACACTGCATCTCATCTGATCATTGCAGAAACTTTGTGGAAGGCAGGGCAGATCCTATTAACCCCATTTTACAAATGGGGCTCTCAGGCTCAGAAGGGTCAGTAATCTGTCCAAGTCCACCCAGAAGTGCCACATCTGTGTTTGGCTCCCAGCTGCCTGACGCCTCTCAGAAGAGAGACCGTGGAGCCGTTGGCTTTCCTGGGGAGGCGGAGGAGGGGGCTTAAGGAGGGAAGTGGAGCCAGGACTCCAGTGTGGACTCCCAAGACCGGGTCCCTGGAAGGGGCCTGAAGACTAAAAGAGATGCTACCGGCTGGATGGGCTCAGGTCAGTGCGCACCCCCTGGAGGCTGCTGCAGGGGCTGAGGGACACAGTGATGCTGTGCCCTGTTCAGGACGTCACAGCCACACACCTTCAAGGCTGCAGGGAGCGTCCTGGGGACTCTGGCCTGGGCCCAGCCCGGGCAGTGGCTCCCTCCCTCACAGGATGGCTGGGGGTCCAGGCAGCATCCATCAGAGGGGTGGCTTCTCTCTTAGCCCCTCCAAAAGGGGCCCTGGCCCTTTCCCCATGTGTCCCTTGAGGGTAGGACTCGGGTCTTATTCCCCCAGAATCTTCTAAGCCCCAAGTACTGTACTTGGCATCTTGTAGGTGTGCCGTCAGTCTGATGACTGAAGGGGTGGTCCGTCCTTTTTGAACTGCTTTCTGCCTTGGCCCCTAGCCATCTCCTCACATCACCTCTGCGAGGGGCTGGTGGCCCTTCTCTGGAAGGGGGAGCTCTAGGTAAACAGCGTGTCAGCCCTGATGGGGGAGCAGCGTTCTTGCCCTCTGGCCTGAGCCGCGGGCCCCTAACCAACCTTACTTTGAGGACCTGCGGGGGGATTTGTGTTCATTTGGTTCGTTGGCAAATCTCCAACCCCTCGGGCTGTGCCTGGCATATGCAGAAGGGCTCGTGGGTTGAACGGGTGGATGTGGTGGGCAGCAGGGTTTAACCTGCCTAAGGGCCCCTCCTCCTTTTGCTGGGCCCGTCCAGCCCAGCACCCACCGTGCCAGGCACACTGGGGAGTCCTCGGGGTTGAAGTGTGAGCAGCCAGCACTCGAGGGCTGACAGAGGGACTTGGGAGGGGGGCCCCCCCTCCGGCAACAGAACATGCCCCCCTGGGTGGTTCTTACTCTGGGCCGGCGACTTAATCGAATGGAGATGATGAGGCTTGCGGAGCAGGCGGAGCGGTGGGGAGGAGTAATTAAGCAGAGTGGAGGAAGCTGCTTAAGTGGGTGGGGGCAGGCCTGGTACCAGGGGACTCTGGGGGAAGCAGTCCCAGCTCATTCTCTCGGACCCTGGCACCGAATCGGGGCTGACCTGATACGTGCTGCCATCACGCCTGGGCTGTTGAGTCCCTGACCCATGGCTACCCTGTTCTCCCTTCAAACACGTGACATCCCCTTTCGGGGGGCGAGGTTCAGCTGTAAGTGCCCTCCCAGGCGTCCAAACAGCAGTGAGCCACATGTTCTTGGCCTCTGAGCCCTGCTCCTCTTGCCTTCAGCCCTCCCCTCCCCAGTTCCAGAAGGGCTTCTTCCCCTACTTAAAATGCAGTTAAAAGCCAAAAAGATGGTGAGCCAGTTATCCGAGCCTAACCATCCTTGACCTTGGCGTCTAGCTGTCCCCTGAAGAGGAGGAGAAGCGTCGAATCCGGAGGGAGAGGAACAAGCTGGCCGCGGCCAAGTGCCGGAACCGCCGCCGGGAGCTGACGGAGAAGCTGCAGGCGGTGAGGAGCTCCGCGTGGGATGGGCGCACTTCTGGGTGGGCCAAGCAGGGACCCCAGGGCTCCCGGCCCTCCCCCCTCCTCCTTGCCCCTAGTGGCTGACATGTGAGTCAGTGCAGACAGAAACATTCCTTCCTTTTAGCACATGGGTCAGCACTGCCCTGATTAAAGGAGAGGGCTGGGGAGAGGCAGCTGGCCTTTAGCACCAGCCTGGGCCCAGAGAGAACTGGACAGGCTTCTTGGGCCTGGAACCCTTTCTCATTCAGCACCTCAGCGATCCCCGCACTGAGACCCGCTGGGGCTCCTGGGTGAGGGATGGCAGAGGGTGTTGGCATTGCCGGGCCTGGGAGCCAAGGCAAGCCCAGACCTGCCTTCTCTGGGGCTCCTCTTCCCAGGGTGCCTGCCACCAGCAGGAGTGGCCCGGCCTAGCTTCAGCCATCTAGTTTGGGCGGGCGAGCATTGTGGGCAACTGCTCTCTGGGCTCCTTCACCTCTGCAGGGGTCGTGACGCTCTCTAGGTCCCGTGGAGATGGGTCACGTGCAGCTGAGTTGTACCGTCTTGGGGTTTTCTCATGTGCTTCGTGACTGGGAGGCTTCCCTGCCTCTGCCCTGAGCCTGAAGCTGTCACCTTGGTACCTCATTCTGTCCTTGTGAGTCATTCTCCCCTGCTGCCTAATTGCCCACACTTGGGGGCCCATGGCCCTACCCCTCCCTCTCAAAAGCTTGACCGATGTCACACGACTCCCTCCAGAGCCCCGCCCTCCAGGATGGGCCGTATGCCACGTGGAGGAAACCCAAAGCCAGGACTAACTCCTGGGTGGAATGTGTTCCAAGTGAGGAGATGAGGGAGACTCTGTTGGCAATCCTTGCAATGAATGACCAGCCAGGAGGGTGCTTTGGAAATCGTTGCCTTGCACATCCTATTACTTTATTTCATCTTCCCAGTTACCATTCACCTGCTCCTGCCTCCCTTTGTCCGTCCTGGAGCTCTCGCTCGTGGGTCTTGAGTGTGCACTGTGTGAATTCCGTGGTGCCTGTAGTAGTGCCCTGCGGAGGTGTTAGAGTCGGGGAGGAGTAGTGGGAGTGCTCCCGTGTCGCGTGAAGCGGATCCACTAGTGATCTGCACTCCCCGGGGAGACGCCCCCAGCAGAGTCCTCCCTACCACTAACCTTTCAAGGAGCCATGCCCCCTGGGTCTACCCCAGGTGCTTCTGCCACCAGCCCCAGAAGAGCCTGCCCCCTGAGGCCCCTCAGCTTCCCCCCCACCTCCCTAGAAGCCTCACACCCTACTCCCCGGCGCCTCCCCACCTACGACCGAGCCACCCAGGCCCAGAGCCACATCCTCCACAGGAAGCCTCTCATAAGCTCATGACGTTCATCAGACCCTTGAGACAGATGGAAACTTTTTTTCACTTCGGAATGTGCTGTACTCCGCTTAGCGAAGCTCTGGCCCATGTCATCTCGTTCTCAAACAGGAATCTGTGTTCAGGAAAAGTGGGGAAGAGGCTGGTGACACATGCCTTTCCGTATTCCAGAACGACCCCCCTGCATGTGCATCTGTTGGGTCTCTGGCTTGGTGTGAAAGGAAGGGCTGAGGTCCATGCCAGCCTCACGTGCCCGCTCAGGCTGGCAGGGGTCTCATCTGTTAAAGCACGGGCGCTGAACTGAATGTTCTCCCGTGGCTCTGTGAGTCCTGAAACATATGCTCGCTACTTAGAGCAGAGAGGGGAAGAGGGACGGTGAAGATGCAGACGGGATGGAGCACTTCCTATAAGCCAGGCGCCGTCCCAGGCTTGTGTGCACAGGCAGAAATCTCCGCCGTCACGCAGCTGAGGATTTAGTGTCGATGTGTCCACGGCGAGCTGGATGGGGTTGAGGAGGCACGAGGAGACAGGGGTGGAGCTGCATGCTGTGCTCCCCTCCCCCACCGGATCTCACTATTACTCACCCCTTAGGGGTACCGGGGGGGGGGCGGTCCTGGCACCAAGGCTGTAGAGCGTAGTAACGTGGACTCTGGAGTCAGCTACATTGGGGTCAAATCTGGGCTACCCTACCCGCTCGCTCTGTGGCCTTGGGCAAATGATTAAACCTCTTGGAAACTCAGTTTCATCTGCAAAATGGGTCTGCTGATAACCTGCTTCAAAAAACTGCTAGGTTGATTGAGATAATGCCTGTGAAATGCTTAACACGGTGCCTGGCACAAAGTAAGTGCTCGATCGTGACAGCTACAGTTGTTAATTCACCCTTCCTCCAAGCTGACTTTCCTCTTCTCTCGGTCTGGAGCTTTGGATACAAAAGGAAATCTTAAATGTGCAGGTGGCTCAGAAGCAGTGGGGTGTGAGCTTGCCGCCTTCATGGTCTGTCCTCTGAGCACGTGGCTGGCTTTCCCTTTCTCACCCAGATTTGACAACCCCCCAGCGCACGCCCTGCTGTCCCTCACATACCCCTCTTCCCCTGCAGGAGACGGAGGAGCTGGAGGAGGAGAAGTCAGGCCTGCAGAAGGAGATCGCCGAGCTGCAGAAGGAGAAGGAGAAGCTGGAGTTCATGCTGGTGGCCCACGGGCCTGTGTGCAAGATCAGCCCCGAGGAACGCCGGTCACCCCCGGCCTCCGGGCTGCAGGCCCTGCGCGGTGGGGGCAGTGGAGGGGTAGGCGCCGTGGTGGTGAAGCAGGAGCCCCTGGAAGAGGACAGCCCCTCGTCCTCATCGGCGGGGCTGGACAAGGCCCAGCGCTCCGTGATCAAGCCCATCAGCATCGCTGGGGGCTTCTATGGGGAGGAGCCCCTGCACACCCCCATAGTGGTGACCTCCACTCCTGCCATCACTCCAGGCACCTCGAACCTCGTCTTCACCTACCCCAGCGTCCTGGAGCAGGAGTCACCTGCGTCGCCCTCCGAGTCCTGCTCCAAGGCTCACCGCAGAAGCAGTAGCAGTGGGGACCAGTCATCAGACTCCTTGAACTCCCCGACTCTGCTGGCTCTGTAACCCAGCTCCCAGGGGGGTCCTCGTCACTGCCTCCTTCCCAGGGACCAGCACCTTTCAGCACTCCAGGGCCATGAGGGTAAGAAGGGGACCCTGCCCAGAGAGCTTCCTGGTTCTCGGGAGACCCAGGTGAGATTTGGCAGTGGGGCATTGGAGGACTTGGATGATCTCTTGGAAGTCACGGGACCTCCTCCCTCGTTCATCTTGCAAAGCAAATCCTGTTTCTTGAAAAACGTTGGAGAACTTGGTTTGGTGGACCCGGGCATCTCTCTGGCTTCTGAAGAGCCTGAAGCTGGTGTGGACCGTTCCCATCCCTTTGTCACCATATGTCTGTGGAGTGATGGTGTCTTTCTCTGCCCCACCAAGCATGCTTAGTGCCTTTTGGTTTCACCTGCCCACTATTTGCCCCTTCCTTCCCCCAGTGTCAATTTCACTTCCTCTTGGTTTTTATCAAATTTGCCATGACATTTCATCTGGGTGGTCTGAATATTAAAGCTCTTCATTTCTGGAGATGGGGCAGCAGGTGACTCTTCTGCTGCGGCTGACTTGTCCAGAAGGGGACAGTCAATGTGCAATACAGAGCCGTTCCTCCCCTGACACTCCCGGTCTACCACCATCTCCAGAACCGCAAGCAGGGCTCCCTGAGCTCTCGAGGAGATGCCGCCGTCGCTGGGAGGCTTGGAGGACACTTCCTCCCCATCCTCGGAGACGGCTTTTGGAGGAGCGGCTTGGCCAAGAGACAGGGTGTGAGTGAGACAGCCGGGGCACAGATTGGGTTTGCCAAAAGCCTAATTACCGGGCCAGAAATAGTGCTAACAAGCCACATGGGTGTCTTGAGCAGGACGTCTCCTGTAATTACTGCCTCGCCGTTCTGCCCCGGACCCTTCTCTCCAGACCAGGGAGGCATCCCTCCCTAGGAGCCGCAAATCACTCCAAGTCCCTGCCGGCTCTGCCCCACCCTGCGTCTCAGGGTGATGCCACCCACGGAGGTTTAATGGGCCTGGCCCCTCCCCAAGCCTCAAAAGCGCCTCTGCTGTGGACAGACATGCAGGGGGAGGAAGGAGGGAGGCAGTCGGAGTGGGGTTCGCCTCGCAGCAGCCCCAGCACCTGCTTCTCACCTCTCATCCCGGTGCCTGTTCAACCCCCTGCGGTCATCTGCTACCTAGTGGATCTAGTGCTTTTTCTTTACACTCCCCCGCCCCCCACCCCAGTGTGCTCCTCAGATCCATCAGCCAGTTGTGAACAGCTGGCCCAGAGCTGTCACCGTGGCTTACAGCACACATGCCATTCTTGGGGGGGCTGCTGAAATCAGAGATGAGATGTGTTGCTTCCCGCTGCAAGCTAGCTGCTCCCTTCCCATGGGTGGGGGGCAGGGAAGGGGTCCTCCAGCCTCGCCAAGAGCACAACTCAGCAGAGCTCGGTGTGGTCCCCACCTCCCACCCCTCAAAGCCTTTTTCTCCCCAGAGTTGATCTTCCAGAATGAGCTTCTGCTGGGCTAGTGCTCTGAGGGAGACCCCGCTATTGTGATTCAGCTCTAGAGATCATTGTATGATAATTTAAAACTATATAGATATTATTTAAATCAACCCAGTGGGGGTTAGAACTCAAAGTTGGACTCCGGGGGGAGAGAGAGAGAGAGAGAGAGAGAGAGAGCAGTGACATGGTTCCCTGTTCCCTATTCCCTTCACGTACCCAGGCCTGGCACGCTGGCGGGTATTTAATGTCCATTATCCACTTGCCATGCACCAGACACACAGAACGGAACAGCCGAATGCCTAAAATACACAGACCGCTGTGACTGGGAGTGACGTGTGGAGAGATAGGGCACGAAGAGAGAGGAGATTGAAAGAAAAAGTATTTTGTCCCCAAATGCTTTAAAAATGTTATTTCCCACATTCCTTGGCTGTGACACTGCCCTCCCAGTTCCCCGGAGGTTCTGGGAGGGGCGCTCCTCATAATATTGGGCCACTGGGTTTCTCTGGCTTCAGATTAATCAAGGACGCAGAAGTCAGCAAGGGGTAGCAGGAGACGGGCAAAGAGAGCTGGGCTGTGCTCAGCTCTGAAAGGCGTAATCATCTCAAGTGGGATTTGTGGCCAATTGGGAGCTATTTGCTTCTTTTTGCATATATCTATATATTTCTTAAATGAAGCTGCTCTCTGGTGTTTTATTTCTAAAAGTCTCTTTGTGCCCCACTTTGCACAGTCCTGATCCCAAGGCAGGTCCCGGTATGTGACTTGGGGCCGGGCTGGACGTGCCTGAGACAGTGTCTGGCTTTCGTTCCGATTTCAAGCTGCGTTGGCTTTGGGACCAGCAGAAAGCAAAACCCCAGCCGCCCCTCAGGATCTTGAGGCCTCCGAGCTGTGTTTCTATTCAGGACCCTCTAGCTTTGTTCTGAGAGGTAGTCTGGCTTCCCCAAAGCCAGAGGTTATTTGGAGAAGGCTGAATATTCACACCTAATGCACTAGTTTATCCTCAGTCACTTCCTCCTGGCTGTTCTCCAAGTTCACACCAGACCCAGGCCTGCCTCCTCCTCCTCCTCCCTTCCTTCCTTCCTTCCCCCTCCTCCTCCTCAGGGAGCAGCTGCAGGGGGGAGGCCTTTGTGCTTGGGCAGGGAACCCTGTGCTCCCCCTGTGTCCCCAGCCGTGAGGCAGCTGGTGTGGACTCCAGTTGGGCTGCAGGCAGCTCTGGGATGGCATAGGGCAGGCACCCCTTGACAGGCTGGTGTGAAACACACCGTCCCCTTGGCCACCTGGCTGGCCTCTCTGGGAACAGTCCTCTTCCTGGCTGGGTGGATGGGGACAGCTGCTGACACAGGAGAGAGAGGAGATCCCAGGTGAAGTTTAGGCAATTGCCAGAGCCAGCTCAAAGCAGAGAGTTCACTGAGGAAGTTTTCAGAAAGAAATCATTGTTCTGCCTGTGAGACGGGCTAGGTGTTTTCACTGTGCCCAATAACACAAGGATCTCAATGCCAAGAACCATCAGAGGCTACTGGTTCCCTTTCTCAGGCTTTGGGGAAAGGAGTCTCCTCTCTGCTCCCACATGGCTCCATTGTAAGGATGAGCTCAACTTATAGGCATTGGGACTTTTCTCCCATTTCCTTGATGGACCACCAGTGCTTCTCGCAGTCTCATCTTGTAACTTTCAGGTTGATTTCCTCCTCTGATGAGACATCCACGTGGCCTCTTTAAGAAGGAAAAGAATAACACCTACTATGTGCCAGATGCTGTGTTAGGCACACACACACATATATATATACCTTCTTTAGGATAAGACTGAGCGATGAGGACTTCTCTTATTAAAAGCCCACAAGTAATGAATAAACAAAAACACTTGGAGGTGAGAAGGTCTTTCTCCAAAGATCCAAGGCAAGATTGCCTTCAGTCCGAGGTTTGTTCTCAAAGACCCACCCCCTACAATATCCTTCCACCTCTAAACTTGTTTTCCCTGTGTTGTGCTCCTATGCACTCTTCAGATGGTTGACCTGAGTTTTATAGAATTTGTGGACCAATAGGATACGTGGTGTGTGTAACTTTCTTTTAAAAACTTAAGTAAAGGGGTCTTGCTATTTTCTGCTTGTTGAGTCTTCTTGGCATTCATCTTAAAAGCCAGCATCTCACTATTTATTGACAGGTCGTGTGTGTGTGTGTGTGTGTGTGTGTTCATGTGTACATTTCTAAGTGTGCCCATGTCCTCCTGCACCTTTTAAAAAGGAAACCCAGTCACCCCACTACCTATATGACATCTTTTCATGCTTCTAGTATTTTGGTCGTACATCAAAAAGGGTTTTAATTTTTTAATGCTGACATGTTCAGGAGGAGCTGGGTCAAATTTTGAGCGGGGCATGGGAAGGGGAGGGGGAGAAGAAATTGACATTTATTTTATTATTTATTTTAAATGTTTACATCTTTGTGTTGTACCAAGCCTGAATAGAAACAGATAGCATTAAAATGCTCAGTTCCTCTCTCCCTCTCTTTCTTCTTTATAATTTTTTTTTAAAAATTTAGGCTAATGATTCTTTTTTTGTTTCTAAAATGATTTGTGACTTGTGCTATATAAACTGTATAAAAAAAGGTCTGTTTTCAAAGATGGACTGTCATTCCTCTAGGGACAGTGGTCACCAAGAAGTCTACGTTGTAAGAGAACACAAGGAAAGATGCTGCCCTGTTCCTCAAAAAGTTATTTTCTCTGTATGATTAAAAGTTTATTCCATTTATTTTAGTTTGTGGTTACTTGATATTGAGGAAGAAAATCTTCGCCTTTGTATAAAGAATAGGTATCAGGGTGTCTTTTCTGCAGTGAGAGATGTATATATAGTATTTTGGATATAGTGGACAATCATAAGCTTTGTGCATCTGTATTTGAGGTATGTCAATGATGTGGAGTAAAGACTGCTATAAGATCCTGGAGGCCAAAAAAAGTTGTACAAGATTCCTACAGCTTGATGAGGAATTTAATTATCTTTCTGAGCACCTTGTTTTCTTTCTTTTTTTAAGTATTGGTGAAATGGTCCCATTGGAAAGGCTTCTAAATAGGCCTCTCCAGGCAGGACTGTGAGCTCAAAAATCTTTGTATACTTTTGAAAATTGAGGAGTAGCTCTGCCCTAAAGCATCTCTGGTGGTGTTTTGTTGTTCTGTTTTGTTATATTACTGTAATACAAGCCTACAGTATTTGCACTAAAGAAAGCTTGTTAGGAAAAGCTTGCTGCTATGGAAGAGAGAACATATTACAACTTTATTTCCTTTTTTTTTTTTTTTTTTGGTTAGCTTCTCCACTTTCAATTGAGTAGCATTTTGTAGAATAAAATGAATTAAGATTGAAGAACCTCTGATGGTTGGTTTATTCTGTGTTTTCTTCCCATCCCTCCTGTCACGTCTCCTTTTTTCTTCTAGACTTTTCTATCTTTGGCTCCGTGGGCAGAGTTGGTCTCTCTGGTGGGAGTGGGGAAGCAAGGAATGGCTCCCCGGGAACCCCTTTCTGCAAAACTGGGAGGTGAGCTGCTGGGAGGGGCTTAGACCTTCCCCACCTCCTCTCTCTTGATTGTTTCTCTTCTTGACCCTGTCCAAACCCTCCCAGTCCTGTTTCCCACTTCTCAGGGCCTGATTCTCAGCTGGCTGCCAAGTGCAAGTCACTAATGGTTCACAGTGCCGTCCCTTCCCGGGGGTACTTTGGATTGTATTTCAACAAGGTTGACGCTGGAAACTCCAGGATCTTCAAAAAACCAATTTAAGGTATCACTCAGATGGTCCAGGTGGTCACGTGAGGTCACGTGCAGGAAAGGCCTCTGGAAACAACCAAGGTGTGCAAATAAGTAGGATGATCACACCTCTGGACTTCCTTTTTGAATAGACCCAGTGTGTTGGGTGTGGCACACGGAGAAGTGTCAGCCAGATCCCATTGTCCTGTAGACCAGGAAACCCCGGGGGAAATGGGGAAGCATCTCTCCTGGGTGCTCTCTCCCTGCAGTATAAACAGTAGGGAGGCACACCTGTCATTAGTTAGCGCTCGTGATGGTTGGCAGCTGCTGAGAGTCAGGCCCTGAGATGACACCACTTGCTCCTAATCTGCGTAAGATGAGCCCAGGGTGTAGGCCTCGTTTCCTGGAGGAGCCAAGAGCACCGGACTGTGAGTCACAGGGGCCCTGAATCCTAGGCCTGCCCCCATTACTCATGACCTCTCTGAGCCTTAGTTTCCTCTCTGTAGATGGGGAGGGTAACAATAATACTATGAGAGTACCCGCATGGGAAGAATTCCCGTATCTCCTTTCCCTTTCGAGAGGGCCTGGAATATAAGGGAACGGGGCCCTCAGAACTCTCAGCACCGGGCCTCCAAGCCACTTCTTCTGCCTGAGTAGACAAAAAGGAAGGGGTCTGGGGTGTCTCAGTGGTTCCTGTATTTTCCTGAGCGACTGATGTGTCTCTTTGTGAGTGTCAAGGAGGCAGGTGCTGGGAACGTTCACGTCGGCTTCTGTTGGCTTTCGGGATTATGCTGTCCTGAGAGAAGCAGGCGTCTCTGCTCTCCTCTCGTGGCTAGGCGCTTCTGTCACATTTTTCGTCTTCCAGTAACACTTCAAAATCGACTTCGTTTGTTAAAATTCCCACCTCTTGGTCTTCCCTGGTGGCGCACTGGTTGAGAGTCCGCCTGCCGATGCAGGGGACGCGGGTTCGTGCCCCGGTCCGGGAGGATCCCACATGCCGCGGAGCGGCTGGGCCCGTGAGCCATGGCCGCTGGGCCTGCGCGTCCGGAGCCTGTGCTCCGCAACGGGAGAAGCCACGACAGTGAGAGGCCCGCGTACCGCAAAAAATAAAATAAAATAAAAATTCCCACCTCTTCACTCACATGGCAGTTAGAGAGGTTGATGGTTGCCAGGTGCTTATTAGATGGAGTCATAAGCAGTCCTGTTTCTTTGGGTGGCTGTCAATGCCTTCAAAGCATGTAGACAGCTTTTTGGTCTTTTATTGAGAAAAACAGTAAGGGCCCACCTCCACTGGGCTGTAACAGGGTCTGTTGGGGAATTTGCAATTCCTGCTGAGTCTAGGCTGTCTTGAACCAAACTGGTTCAGTGACCTGGGTTGATGGTAAACTCTGTTGATTACATTTCCAAAAAAGTTGGAGTTCTAAAGATTAAGCGGGGGGCTTCCCTGGTGGCGCAGTGGTTGAGAATCCGCCTGCCGATGCAGGGGACACGGGTTCGTGCCCCGGTCCGGGAGGATCCCACATGCCGCGGAGCGGCTGGGCCCGTGAGCTATGGCCGCTGAGTCTGCGCGTCCGGAGCCTGTGCTCCGCAACGGGAGAGGCCACAGCAGTGAGAGGCCCGCGTACCGCAAAAAAAAAAAAAAAAAAAAAAAAAGATTAAGCGGGGTTCTCTCCCTCAGGAAAGACGACTTGGTGAGCGACTCCTGGGATTATCCCCTCTTGCCGGATCTAGAGTTTCCCAAGTGAACACAACTTTGTCACCGGGCTTTCTTTGTTCACTGGACTGCCACTGAATAAGGGAAAAGGAATTTCTCCTGGAGCTGCTATTTTCCAAGGCCGTCAGCAGTGTTTTGTCTCTTGGGTTACCGAATGAGACACGTATGTGAAGGCATAGGAGAACGTAGGAAGTGCTGAAAAAAAAAAAAGGAGGAGACTTGGTTATAAAGTTGACTGATGCAACTTGATTATAGCACGGCCACTGGGCTCTGGGCTCCCGGGCCATGTTTGAAATGAAAGGGTATGATTTCACTTGGGGTCCTGTGTCTTTAAAAGATGGACGGGTACTGGTATGTGGTCAGCCCAGCCCCACCGCTGGTCCAGGGCCCCGCCAGGCCTGCACACAGCAGGCCCCAGTGAGGAGGGCTGATGGCCTCCAGGCCTCCCGTCCCCACCAGCCTGGCACTTGATCCAGGATGCTGCTTTAGCACCTGCCCTTGCTCTCTCTGACAGAGTCTGTTCCCCCGTGACAAGATGACAAAAGGACGGTTTCCTGAGAAGCTGTGAGCTGTTAGGACAAGTTCACCTGCCATTCTTTTTTTTTTTTATACTTTTTTTTTTTTTTTTTTGCGGTACGCGGGCCTCTCACTGCTGTGGCCTCTCCCGTTGCGGAGCACAGGCTCCCGACGCGCAGGCTCAGAGGCCATGGCTCACGGGCCCAGCCGCTCCGCGGCATGTGGGTTCTTCCCGGACCGGGGCACGAACCCACGTCCCCTGCGTCGGCAGGCGGATTCTCAACCACTGCGCCACCAGGGAAGCCCAGTTCACCCACCATTCTTTACAACCAGCCTTCACCTTTGCGGGACCTGCCTGGAGTGGAGAGAAACTGTAGCCTGTGACTCTGCTCTTTGGGGCAGGATCGCCCTCCTCCCACTGGGCCCTGACGAACAGACGGCCCAGCAAAGCGTCTGGGGCGCCATCCACAGCCTGCGAGTTGTTGTCTCAGGGAGGTTCCCCTGGTTTAAAGGAAAAGATAAAACCTGCTCCAGGCTCCACCTCTGGAACTAGAAAGTCCTTAATCAAACGAAACACCTTAACAAGTCCTTGTTAAGGACTCAGCCAACAGAGTAACAAACCAAAATACACACATTCAACTGGTTTGTAATGGTGCTCAGCTGAATGTCTCTGAGGACACTTTGGAGGACCCCAGTCCTGATCCAAAGGTGAAAGGCAATTTTTTAAATTGAGGTGAAACTTACATAACATAAAAGTAACCATGTTAAAGTGAACAATTCAGTGGCATTGGGTATCTTTACAATGTTGTGCAACTACCACTTCTATCTAGTTCCAAAACATTTTCATCACTCCTAAAGGAAACCCTGACCCATTAAGCAGTCACTCCCCACCCCCCCTGCCTCCAGTCTCTGGCAACCACCAATATGTTTTCTGTCTCTGTGGATTTAAATTTAGGTAGTATTTTTGAGAATCCCAATGACTCTATTTTCTTAACTGAAAACAATCATGAAACATTAACATGGAAAATAATAGCTATGAATAGTGATGTAGTTTCCTCCTTATTTTAGTGCTTTGTAGATTTCATATCCTTTACATTGGTGGTCTTGTTCAGAAGCCCAAGAGACAAATGTTGCTGAACCTGTTGGAAATTGTCAGCTCCAGGAGAAATTCCTTTGCCTTTATGCAGTGGTGGATCTGGTACACTGGCAAAGACAGTCACCACCTTGATCTGCTACATAAGACATGCCTTTGTTTCTCAAGTAAAGACGGAATAAATCTGAAAAGACAGACTTTGTTCATGGATGAAAACAGGCACCTTTTCTATGTTGTAAACATAGGAGAACCACATTTAAATTAATTAAAAGCAATGTGCAGATGGAGACTGTCACCATCGTAGTCTTGCAGGTATGAGGGAGAAAATATTCATTCAGAAATATTTTTGTGTCCCTACTAAGTGCATGACACTCTAAAGCCACCACTGGGGACACAGATGTATAAGACTCTATTTACCCAAGTGTTATATAAGGTGTCTCTTTGCCTCACAGTCAAATTTTTCATTTGAAATAACAATTAATTATGAAGTAGAAGCTTCCCTCAAGGAGGTTACGATCTGATGGGAGTGAAGGGACAGGGAAAACAGACATTCACAGTGGAAGATGTCAAGTGGCTAAGCCTGTGGCAGGTGAGGGTTTCAGAGAAGATTCTGCAGTAGAAGAGGCCCTGGGCTGGGAGGAGAAGTGGAGTCTGTACAGGACAGAGTGGAGAGCAGGCATTCCTGGCACAGGGGACAGTCTGAGCAAAGACCCAGTGTGGGAGGAAAGTGTGGGACAGCTTTGGGGACCAGGAAGTAGTCCCCAACATCTGGAGCATGAGCAGGTTTAAGGGATGCTGGAGATTGAACCTGAGATCTCGAGAGCCTCAATGACAGCCTTGAATCTTCTCATCAGTCGGTCTTTCAGCCCAATGTAGCGCCTATTGGTGCCAGGTCCTGTCCTTTGTGCTGGGGAGATAGAGGTGATAAGGAAGCACACACATGCGTGCGCTCATACACGCACACACACACACACACACACACGCACACACCTGCCATCGTCTGATGGGAGTACGATCAAGTAATTACAAGTTCACTGGGAATCTCAAAGAAGACACATAAGCTGTCATGGGTGCAGTTATCACTGGGACTTTCCCTAATCTGTGGGGCTTCCCAGAACTAGTGGCATTTAAGCTGAGACCCCAAATGTAGGCAGAAATGAGAATTTTGTTTTGAGGTATTGGGAGCTGTAGGCAGGGGGGTGGCGGGTATGGACGTGGCTTCCGTCTCGCACTAGGAATATTGAGGCAGCAGATGTGCAGGATGGGGAGGTGGGAGCGAGTGGCAGGGAGGCCAGGGGCTCTGTCCACAGCTCGGGAGAGAGACAGCGTGTCTCCTGCCTGCCCTCCTTTGCCTGCTTTAACAGAGAAGGGTCCCTCCTGCTCCCCAATCCTCATTCCTCCCACCTTCTTCTCGGGGACCTTCGTCAAGCAGCTTATACTTCTTCTTATTCCGTCGTTGACCTCTGCCTCTCTAAGGGCTCTTCCCATTAAATGTGGTCCAGTCTTGCTCATCTTAAAAAGGATAAGAGCCCTCCCTTGACTCCATCCTTATTTCAGCCTCGGGGGAGTTATCTTTACTTGCTGGGCCCACTTCCTCACCTCCCACTCTTTCCTCAACCCTCTCAAGTCTGCTTCCACCTCCACTGCCCTGAGACTACTTCCCAGTGACCAAATCCTACAGATATATCTCAGCCCGTGTCTTCCGTGACCATGGCACAGCAGCTGGCTCTGCTCACTGCTCCTTCCTTGCAATGCCATTTTCTCTGGCTTCCCTCTTCCTGCCCTGGACTCTCATCTCTCCCTCACCACCACCAACTCCTGTCTCACTTCCTAAATATGCTTCAAATCTGAATGTGCTATCCAACCCTACCATCACCATCCTCGTACAAACCCCTGTCTTCCCTCACCTGGGATGTCACCTCCAATCCCCATTCTGTAGCCATAGCACCAACATTTTGTGTGTTCACAGTCTGCAGGTTCTGAGATCCAACCACTAAATTGATTATGTAAGTCTCCCACTCAAAGCCTGTCGTAGAGATATATCCATGAGCATTACATTCAGCTGCCGGTGACAGAAAACCCAATTAAACAGAACCTCGAACACACAGAGCTTTAGTCTCTCCTATAAAAGTCTGGAACCAGAGCTTGAGGGCTGGTCTGGTGGTTTCATGAAGTTGTCGGGGGCCAAAATCCTCTAGCTTTTCTTTCCTGTCCATTCCCAAGATATGGCCCTAATTTCCATGATCCATGTTCTACCAAACTCTAGCCATCATATTTGCTTTCCAAGAAGCAGTATGGTGGAATGGGAGAGAGGCTTCCCCTCCCCCTCTTTTATTTCAACTCCTTCCCTCTTACAGAGAGTTTCCTGAAAAACCTTATAACACTTCTGTTTATATGTTATTAGCTAGAAGTTACACCCGTGGTCAGAGCTAGCTGCAAGGGAGTCTGAGAAATGTAATCTTAAATACGGCCTTAGTGATATACAGCCTTGGTCATAAAACTGGGGGTTGTGTTATTGAGGAAGAAGGGAAGAATGGGTACTGGAGTAACCAACGGGCAGTTTCTGCCATAGTCTGCCCTTTGGCCACCCCAAAATTTATATGCCTCCCTCTTCTCATACACTGAATTATTTCCTTTCCTCCCCCGGGGAGACAACTCCAAAGCCTCAGGCAGATCAAGGACCCAGGATCATCAGGCGATGTGCAGCCCTCTCCGTGGGCTTCAGATGAAGCTCTGTTTGGTCTGAACACATCTGAGTGAAAACACCCCACCCCATACTTACTTGCCAGGTGGAATAGGAATAGGATAACTGCAGTGAAGACTCCCATTCAGAAAAGGGAATCAAGGGGGAACACATCCGACACTGGTTCATGGCAACGATCAGAAACTGATAGACTGGAGGAGGGAACCCCCTCCCCGGCAGTGGAGCTTTGTCCACTGTCTGTGTCTCTGGGCTTCTCCTTCTGCGAGGCCCTTCTTGGTGCATTATCCCCCATGGCTACACCTGAAGCAGGCATTAGTGAGCAGGCCCCCTGGAAGCTTCAGAGTGTTCACCGTCTACTTCCTGCTACTGCAGGTTCTGGGACCCAGGGATTGTATAAGGAAGTAACTATTAAATGACAGGCCATAGTCAATACTTTTTGTTGTTGTTTGTTCAATGCATTAAAAAAATGCTTAGCAGGATTTCAATCTATCTGCTTCTTGTCTATTTCTTATATAAAACCCACAGCTACAGATAGAATGCAGCCATCATTTTAACACAGCATGGGAACCCAGGGTGGCTTCAGAAAGTTAAATTCAAACCTTCCCTGTGCCTAACCACCCTGCAATTTACTTTGACGTGAAGAGCTCTAGAGAGATATTTAAGGAAATCTCCTCCCAGGCTCCCCTCCCTCCCTCATCTAACACACCTTTGCTATCTGGGACTTCAACTGGAGGATGGACCACCAGGGTACACACCTGACTTCCTTCCACATTTGCTTCTTCTCTTACCTCCTCCCCAACATCCTCCAGACTAGAGATCGAGCCTCTCTCTTCCTCTTCATTTTTTTTTCTTTTTTGTAGCTTGCACGCTTATTTATTTATTTGGCCGCACCATGTGGCATGCGGGATCTTAGTTCCCCGACCAGGGATCGAACCTGTGCCCCCTGAAGTGGAAGTGCGGAGTCCTAACCACTGGGCAGCCAGGGAAGTCCCTGTTTTCTTCTTTAGATAAAGCCCTAAGATCAATTCTGTCAGGTTAGCTTCTTGAAATCTTAAAGAAAAAGTTAAAGACATCCAGAACATCATTTTTCTTGATAGAGACTGTCTTTCAAGACTATTGCCTGGCTGAAAAATCTTATTTTCAATGTCAGAAGCTAAATACTACTTATCTCCTTCTCTGAATTTTTTTTCTTTGATAATTCTGACACCACTTTCAAGGCAAGCCGACGAATGCTCTGATCAGGAAGGAGGTCACATGCACAGAAATGCAAAAGAGAAATGCAAGTGATCCTATGTTGAAAAATAGGATCCTGCTTACATCACTAAAAACTTCCTGTTTTGCTGAGGGTAATTTCAAAATGTGTAAGCGGGTTCTTTGGGGTTTGATTCCTTCTTCCTCCTCAGCCTCATCTGGTCAAACTCCCAGCCTCACATTTTCTCAACAACCACACTGGACTCTTCTCAGTTCCTTCAACACGTTTTGCTCAGGACCTTCATAACGGCTTTAGTGTAGCCTGGAAATCTCTTTGCCTCTCTCTCTGACCATCTCCTGTTCATTTCTCAGGTCTCAATTTAAAGGTCACTGAAATTTAAAGATTTCCCTGCCACGGCATCCCTCAGATCATCTTGTACCTTTGGGACGATTTAATTATTATTATTATTATTATTTTAACATCTTTATTGGAGTATAATTGCTTTACAATGGTGTGTTAGCTTCTGCCCTACGACAAAGTGAGTCAGTTATACATATACATATGTTCCCATATCTCTTCCCTCTTAAACGGCATATTAAGTATCTCTGTTCCCCACTGGAACATCAGCTTCAGGAGGGCAAGAATGATCTCTCTTCTGTCCGCCTGACACATCCTTAGGTCATCATCATTTCTAACCTAGATTAGAATGATGAGTTCCTAAAATGCAAACCTTCTTGAAGTCCTTCCTCTTTTCACTCAAGTTAAAGTCAGTCTCCTTTGTGCAGCTTCCAAGGCCTTGTGTGATCTGGCCCCATCACTTCCCACTTGACTCCCCATCCCCTTCCATGTTGATCTAGATTGAAACGTCTTTCAGGGCATTATAGGGGCTGAACCTTTGCCTACAAGTCTTCGGGTAAGTTATGCCCAATTTATGGTATAAACAACTTCATCCTTCAGCTCTTAGCCAAGAGCTGCTTTGATTGACGGATGGAGTTGTCATTCATCCTGTTCTAGGTGCCAGGAACTGTGCTAAGTGCTGAGGAAACAAGCGGCATGAACAAGACACACGGGGCCCCCAGTCTCCATGTTATCTTCCCTGACCACCCTCAGCCCGAGGCTGGGTTCCATGTCTCTCCTCTGGGCTCCCCTGACTCTCTGAAAACCCCCTAGCAGTGCCTCCTCATACCACCGCAATGGTTGTTTACCTGTCTGTCTCCCTGCCAGCCCAGAAGCTATTTGTTGACTGAATCTAGGAAGCATCAAGGTCCTCAGCTGGGGGGTAGTTACAAGAAACAGGAAATGGCACAGAACCGATGAGGTGGGCCACAGACGCTGTGGGCAGGGGGCGCAGGGCAATGTAGACCGGGCGCAGGGACGGAAGCAAAGGAAACAGCAGAAGCCTCTGCTTCTCCTCCTTCCTCAGGGAGTTACAGAAAGTGTGGTCCAAGAAACGTGTTTGGAGCCAGACACAAAAGGTCTGGCTATATGATTCTGTTTATTCTGTTACCAGAATAGGTACACCCAAAGAGGTAGAATGTGGGTTGGTGGCTGCCAGGGGCTGGGGAGAGGGAGGATGGGGAGTGATAGATCAATGGGTACAGGGTTTTTCTTTTGAGGTGATAAAAATGCTTTAGAAACAGGTAGAGGTGGTGGTTGCACAACACTGTGAAATGTAATAAAGGCCGCTGAATTGGACGCTTTAAAAATGGTTAATTTTAGGGCTTCCCTGGTGGCGCAGTGGTTGAGAGTCCGCCTGCCGATGCAGGGGACACGGGTTCGTGCCCCGGTCCGGGAAGATCCCACGTGCCGCGGAGCAGCTGGGCCCGTGAGCCATAGCCGCTGAGCCTGCGCGTCCGGAGCCTGTGCTCCACAACGGGAGAGGCCACAACAGTGAGAGGCCCACGTAGAGCAAAAAAAAAAAAAAGGGGGTTAATTTTATTATGTGAATTTCACCTAAAGAAGGGAGATAGGAAGGAAGGACTCAGAGCTGGAGTAAGGGGAGAGGGTAGGGGCCATTTCTTTTCCTCTGCCAATCCCTGATGAAGTCACAGTGACTCCTGGGACTCTGAGGCTGTCTGGGTCTGCTTTGACAGGAGAAAGAGTCTTCCAGGACATCTGGGTCTTCTCCAGGTACAGGTAAGCTTAGAACACCTGGCCCCTGGCCCCTATGCACCCGGGCATGGTGCAAGAGCGTCAACCATCTTCTCAGATGCAGGGCCGGGATGGCAGACTTTCCTGGATGGGGCCGAAGAGGAGTGCACACATCTGCACCGAGAATTGGGTCTTGAAAGCCATAGTGAATAAGTGTGAGTGTTTGTCAGGGCATGAGTTTGGTGTGTCTAACTGAGGGGCAATGTGGTCAAAGGGAAACCACCCAAAGTGGCACTGTCCTCAGGTCCTTCTTCTGCCCACAAATGGCTGTATCATCTTAAGCTAGTCACTTCTTGTTTCTCAATAAAAATAAAAGCCACAGCCATTGCTGGTGGGAAAGAAAATGGTACAGCCACTCTGGAAGACAGTTTAGCAGTTTCTTACAAAATTAAATATACTTTTTTTTAAAAAAAAATTTGTTTTATTGAAGTATAGTTGATTTACAATGTTGTGTTAGCTTCTGGTATACAGCAAAGTGACTCAGTTATACATACATATAATAGTTTGTGGACTTCCCTGGTGGCGCAGAGGTTAAGAATCCACCTGCCAATGCAGGGGACATGGGTTCGAGTCCTGGTCCAGGAAGATCCCATGTGCTGCGGAGCAACTAAGCCCATGTGCCACAACTACTGAGCCTGCTCTCTAGAGCCCATGAGCCACAACTACTGAGCCTGCGTGCTGCAACTACTGAAGCCCGCGCACCTAGAGCCCATGCTCTGCAACAAGAGAAGCCACTGCAATAAGCCCGCACACTGCAATGAAGAGTAGAGTAGCCTCTGCTCGCTGCAACTAGAGAAAACCTGTGTGCAGCAATAAAGACCCAATGCAGCCAAAAAAAAAAAAGCTTGCATTTGCTAATACCAAAATCACACTCCTTCCCTCCCACCTCCCCTTTCCCCCTTGGCAACCACCAGTCTGTTCTCTATGTCTGTGAGTCTGTTTCTGTTTCGTAGATAAGTTCATTTGTGTCATATTTTAGATTCCACATGTTAAGTGATATCATATGGTATTTGTCTTTTTCTGACTTACTTGACTTACTTAGTATGATAATCTAGAGGTCCACCCATGTTGTTGCAAATGGCATTATTTCATTCTTTTTATGGCTGAGTTTTATATATATATATATATATATACACACACACACACACACACACACACATACGTACCACATCTTCTTTATCCATTCATATGTCAATGGACATTTAGGTTGTTTCCAATACATACGTATCTACCAATAATTACCTTAAATGTTGATGGACTAAATACTCCAATCAAAAGACATAGAGTGTCAGACTGGATAAAAAAACAAGAGCCTACATTAAACATACTCTTTATGAACCCACAGTGGTGCTCCTAGGTATTTATCCAAGCAAGTTGAAAAGTTATGTCCACACAAAACTCTGTACATGGATGTTTACAGCAGCTTTATTTCTAATTTGCCAAAACTTGGAAGCAACCACAATGTCCTTCAGTGGGTGGATGAAGAAACTGTGGCACATCCAGGCAATGGAATATCCTTCAGCGATCGAAAGAAATGAGCCATCAAGCCACAAAGAGACCTGGAGGAAACTTGAAAGCATACTGCTAAGTGAAAGAAGTCAGTCTAAAAAGGCTACATACTGTGCGATTCCAACTATATGACATTCTGGAAAAGGCAAAACTATGAAGATAGTAAAAAGATCAGTGGTTGCCGAGGGTTCGGGGGAGGGAGGGCTGAACAGGCAGAGCACGGAAGACTTCTAGGGCAGTGAAAGCATTCTGTGTATTATAATGGTGGGCAAACGGCATTGTACATTTGACCATAGAGCGTACAGCACTGAGAAAGAACTGTAACGTAAACTGGGGACTCTGCGTGGTCATGATGTGTCAGTGTGGGTTCAGGGGCTGTAACCATGCTGGTGGGGGACGTTGGTGATGGGAAGGCTGTGTGTGTGTGTGTTGGCGGGGGTCAGAGGGTATGTGGGAACTCTCTGTACTTTCAGTTTTGCTGTGAACCTAAAACTGCTCTAAAAAATTAAGTCCATTTTATTTTATTTATTTATTTATTTTTTTTTTGTGGTATGCGGGCTTCACTGTTGTGGCCTCTCCCGTTGCGGAGCACAGGCTCCGGACGCGCAGGCTCAGCGGCCATGGCTCATGGGCCCAGCCGCTCCGCGGCATGTGGGATCTTCCCAGACCGGGGCACGAACCCGTGTCCCCTGCATCGGCAGGCGGATTCTCAACCACTGCGCCACCAGGGAAGCCCAAGTCCATTTTAAAGAAGGGACCTAAAAAAAGACAGGCTATCACTGTTGAGTGCTTACTCGGCACCAGCATCGTACCGGGCACTGCACACCCACTCTGCCTTTAGCCCTCACAACCATCCCCAGGTTACAGATGAGGACGCTCAGGCTCTGAAGGGTGGGTGACTTGTCCAAGGGCACCCAGCTGGTCATCGAAGAGCCACAAGCGACTCTCTAGCACCTATCCTTGGCTACCTTTCTGCCTCGGTTGACTGTCCAAATGGCAATGATGGTGACGACATCCCCGCCTGGGAGGTTGTGAGCATTAAATGAGCCCTGGGTGAAAAGGTCCTTTGTAGAGGTTTTCACAGAAGTTATTATTTGATTAAGTTGCTGTGTAAAGAGTATGTGTAATAAGCTCTTGGAGAGAAGAGTTCCGTTTAAAGCAAGGGCGTGGCCTTTCTCAGACCTGTGGGGACAGGAGGTGTATAGGTTGTGGAGGGGCCAGGGCTCTCACCTCCTCTCCACGTGCTCGGGGGTCCAGGTGGCGGCCGGGGCCATCCCAACCCACTGCCTGCACGTTGAGCCCAGGACCCGGCCCTCAGGAGGCAGTGAGGTAGAGCGCAAAGGAACTGGGGCGACCCCTCCCTATTTTTCACGCTCGGGACGGAGCACAGAGCTGACCCTGAGGGATCCAGCACGGGGCTAGCAACAATTTAAGGCCATTCAAGCCTTTAAATCCCTGTTGGGCCACTCATTAGCTGAGTGAACTTGGATGAGTTACTCGACCTCCCTGAACTTCCATTTTCTCACCTGCAAAATGAGGATAACTCCATAGGGTTATTGGAAGGATTATGTGAGATAATGTACTTAAGGTGACTCAAACCTAGTGAGCCCTGCATGATAATTATGTCATGGTTATGCAGCCATCCTTCCTTATTACGACACGACTGAGGTGGAACCCAGAGAGTGCAAGCAGCTCATTCCAAGCTACACAGCCGGTTTGCTGCAGGCCTGGGCTTCCTCTGCAATCATTTCCACCCCTGGCTTGGTCAGGCCTTTTCTGATAATCCCTCACAGATCATACAAATCGATAGCCTGCATTTCACACCCCGGTCAGTAGCCCCCTGCCCCCATTTGGCAATGGAATTAGAAAACCACAGGCCTGCCCCCATTTGGCAATGGAATTAGAAAACCACAGGCTGTTACTCCCCCCCCCCCACCCCACCCCCCCACCCCCTCACGCACCCCCCCATCCCACCCCCCCATCCCACCCCCCCCACCCCCGCCATGCCGCTAGTTTGCAAACAAACTGGGATGATTTCCTGAGTTCCTCAGTGTTGAGCTCCGCCCCCTTCATCTGAGATGGGCCTCGCTGTGGGCTCCAACAAATCAGCACACCTCTCCCTCTCCAAGAACAATAGTAGCATTCCAGAGCCCCTGGCCTGCTCATCCTGCAGCCAGAATCAGTATCCAGACACCCACACCCCCAACTCTCCTGAGCGGACCCAGATCATCAGTATTTCTCTGACTTGGTGGCACCTTATCCCCTTCTCAAAAGTGCTGCCTGACATACAGGTCTTTTATACAATTAAAGTGAATGAAAAGTATGTAATTCTGTTTGGAACATTTCACAACAGCCCTGCAGATAATGACAGTCACCTCGGCATTGTGAAGCAGGGCCGGGAGCTCTGGCTCCCGTCAAAACTGGCTCTGATACCCCAAAGCCAGGCATTCAGTGACCAGCAGTCTCTGCCCTGGACAGAGCTCCCCAAAGGAGTCTCTGCTACTCTGAAACCCCTGCTTCCTCCCGTCCCCACCTCCCACCATTTCAGAGCCCTCGCACCCCATAACCGCTGCCTCATAAGCCATCACTCCTCCCCCTTCCCTGGGCCACAGGTCCTGCTGACGGGGCCACCGCATGGGCCCAAGGAGCAGGTGTGAGCGAGTGACTGGCTGAGGGTAGGGATACGGCGCTGTGGAGACCCTGAAGGCGTCCTCGCCGGCCAGGCCAAGCTGGGAGATCCATGGAGGGTCCCCAGAAATGACCACTAGCACTTAAGCTGGCCTCCAGCTGTTCCAAGCACTTACCAGACAGTAACCTATGAAGCAGATACTGTTATTACCCCTACTTTAGAGATGGGTAAATTGAGGCCCAGAGAGGCTAAGTAACTTGTCCAATGCTACACAGCTTGAAACTGGCAGAGCAGAGATGTGGGCCCATCCTTTGGACCAGGGTGCCATTGGAACACAGGAACTGGCTACCCCCTAAGCCAATCCCACCCACCCAGTCAGCTCTCCCCTCTGCCACTGAGAGGTGCCTTCTGTGTTATCTGCAGTTACATCTTTGAGACACGGCTGGGTTCTCTCTGCAAGTCAGGACAAGCACACAGGGTGGCTGGCCACAGGTTGAAGGCCCTCTGCCTGCTCTCCCCACCCACAGACCCAGCCTCACCCCAGCTTGGGAACCCTTCGAGGGTGCTATGATCTGAATGTTTGTGTCCCCCCAAAATTCAAATGTTGAAGCCTAACCCCCAAGGTGATGGTCTTAGGAAGTGGGGCCTTTGGGAGGTGATTAGGTCATGAGTGGAACGAGCACCCTTGTAAAACCAGCCCCAGAGACACTCCCTGCTTCCTTTCCACCAGGTGAAGACACAGCAAGAAGTCAGCTGCCTGAGACCCTGGGAGGGCCCTCACCTGACCATGCTGGCACCCGGATCTTGGACTTCTGGCCTGCAGAACTGTGAGAAATAATTCCTGATGTTTATTTATTTGTTTATAAATTGGTTTATTTAATTATTTATTTTGGGGCTGCGTTTGATTTTCATTGCTGTGAGCGGGCTTTCTCGACTTGCTACTCTTCGTTGAGGTGCGCGGGCTTCTCATTGCAGTGGCTTCTCTTGTTGCGGAGCATGGGCTCTAGGCGCGCAGGCTTTAGTGGTTGCGGTATGTGGGCTCAGTAGTTGTGGCTGGTGGGCTCTAGAGCGCAGGCTCAGTAGTTGTGGCGCACGGGCTTAGTTGCTCCGCGGCATGTGGGATCTTCCGGGACCAGGGCTCAAACCTGTGTCCCCTGCATTGGCAGGTGGATTCTTAACCACTGCGCCACCAGCGAAGTCCATTCCTGATGTTTATAAGCCACCCACTCGGTGGTATTTTGTTATAGCAGCCCCAGTGGACTAAGAGAAATGGTTTTGTGCCGTCACCTCGCTGCCAGGATGACCTGGCCGGGTCTGTGGCCAGCTGCCTTGCACACCCCATGCAGACCTGGCAGTCAGCCCCAAGACAGCAGGTCCCAGGTCAGGCCTAGAAGCTCCCGCAACCCTAGGAGAGGCTGCCTGAGACCTTGTCCTGGGCCTGCTACTTGCCTTGGGGCTGAGCTTGCAGATGGGGCCGTGGGAGGTGGGTGGGGACTGAGGGAAGGCACTGCCTCTGGCTCTGCCCTACCTGCCCCCTTCCCCAGCTCTCCCTGTCTGCACCAGCTGCCCCAAGCCCCTGCCACCTGCTCTCATGCCCTTTCTCATCCAGTCAGACCTTCTCTCGTCTCATCAAAACACACAGCCTCAGTTCACGTACATCTAATGAGGAAATGCCTACACCACCACTCAGCACAGGGCCTGCCCACAGCCAAGCAGCCCGGTCCTGCCTCTGGCCTCTGCTCCATGGCTCCTACACCGCCGGGTAAAGGGAAGCCCCTTTAGGCCCGCTGCCATTGGCAACACTCTTCTGCCTCCTCTCTATCTGGGAAACTTTTTCTTATCCTTCAGAGCCCAAAAGAAGTGTCACCTCAGGTAGTGTCACCCAGGCAGTGGGGAGCCTCCACGCCAGCTGCCACTTCTCAGACCATGAACCAAGAGGACTTGAGGCTGTTGATGTGTTGTCCCTAGACTGAGCTCCCCAAGGATGGGTACTCATATCTTCTTTTTTCCTTTGGATTACTTAAAAAAAATTCAACTTACGCAAGTAATCTGTGAATATGTGCATACTGTAAAAAAAAAGTTAGAACAATACACAAAAAGCATAAGCCCCAACTCTCTCCCCATGTTTAATAGTTGTGTGAGTTTCTTTCTCTCTATATAAATGGATTTAGTATCTTTTTCCATAAATGAGGTTAACTTATAGGTGTTGTTCTATGGCTCGCTTTTTTCACTTAATCATAGATTATGTGTGTGGTAGGCGGAATAACGGCCCTTCTCCCCAAAGATGCACATGTCCTAATCCCCCAAATCTGTGAATATGTGACCTTCCATGGCAAAAGGGACTTTGCAGCTATGATTAACTTAAGGATCTTGAGATGAGAAGGTTATCCTGAATCATCTGGGTGGTCCTATGTAATCATAGGGTCTTTATAAGAGGGAGGCAGGAGGGTCAGAGAAAGATCGATTTGAACATCTTACACTGTTGGCTTTAAAGATGAAGGAAGGGGCCACAGCCAAGAAATGAGGTGGCCTTTAGAAACTGGAAAAGACAAGGAAATGGATTCTTCCCTAGAGCCTCCAGAAGGAATACAGCCGTGCAGACATCTTGATTTTAGTCAAGTGGGATTTCTGACCTATAGAACTATAAGAAAATAAATATGTATTATCTTAAGCCAGTTCGTTTGGGGGTAATTTTCCAAAGCAGCAGTAGGAAACTAATATGGTGGGTATACAGCTGAGATAAACAATAATATTTATGGCAGTAATTAGTATTTATTGAGTATATACTATATGCCAGATGCTGTTCTAGTGCTTTGGGTGGTATATTAGTGTGCTAGGGCTGCCATAACAAAATATCACAGACATTTATTTTCCCAGGGTTCTGGAGGCTAGGCGGCCAAGATCAGGGTGCCCACATGGTTCATTACTCCTTCAGCCTCTTTCCTTGGCCACCCTTTTGCTACCTCTTCACATGGTCTTTTCTCTGTGTGCCCATTTCTTTGTCTTTTCCTCTTCTAACAAGGACACCAGTCATATTGGATTAGGGCCAATGGCCTCATTTTAACGTCATCACCTGTTATAGTCCCTGTCTCCAAATAAATTCTGAGGTACCGGGAGGTTAGGGCTTCAACACGTGAATTTGGTGGGGGACACAATTCTACTCATAACATGTGGATTATCTCATTCAATTTCCACAGTAACCCAGTGAAGTAGAAGCATTATTATCACAATTTTACAGATAAGAAAACAGGCACAGGGTGGTTAAGTTACTTCCCCAAATTTACACAGCAAATAAATAGCAAGGCCAGGTCTGGGAATCACCTGTTCGTATCCTTTGCCCATTTTTCTATGAGGGAATTGTCTGCTGTTTTAGGTTTGCAGGTGCACGGGTGCTCAGGAAGCATTGAGTAACGAATGAATGAGTGGGGGTAGCTCCCAGGACTCCTAGAAGACCTTGGGCCAGGCTGGGCTGAGTCTGAAGGTTGCCCATACCCACACCTCCCCGGGATGGCAGGGAATGCCTCCAGGGGAAAACCAAGAACCAGGCAGGAGGTGGGTGGCCAGGAGGGGTGGCGGGGGGAGGGATGGTGCCACCCTCTGTTCATCAACTGACCACACTTCTGGGAGACTTTCTGGACGATGGGGTCGGCCTGGTTTCTGTTAACCCTCAAGGAACGGCGGCAGACAATTTTGTAGCTTGAGGTGTTCCGCGGACAGTGTTGGGATGCTAGTGTCAAATCACTCCACCTGTAGCTCCAGATATCAGATTTCAGTTACTCAGATGTCCTAAGAGAGCTCCTCTTCAATATGGACGATCCAGGCCAGCTGCAGAGGAGGGATGGCCAGTGACTTGGCCAGCTGTCTCTTGGACACAGGTGGCCGACCAACAGCCATGGCCGAGGCCAGGCTTGCCCTGACCTGGCCTAACAACTCATTCTGGTCACTGTGGCAAAGGAGACAGCTGCCCATGAGGCCCGATCAGGTCTTTGGCTGGCCGCCCAAATCAATGGGAGTGCCCCGGTTACCTCTCGGGGACAGCAGATAAAGATGGCCTCAGAGCTCTCGGCCCTCAGGGCGTGGAGCTCCAGCAGACCCTTCCCACATCGGCCTCTCAGCTGGCTGTGGTCCAGGGGCCACCACACAGCCCACCATCCCTGCTTCTTTTTTTTTTTTTTTAATTTTCAAAAGTTTTTATTAATTGAAATATAGTTGTACATTATGTTAGTTTCAGGTGTACTACCTAATTTTTTTTAACATCTTTATTGGAGTATAATTGCTTTACAATGGTGTGTTAGTTTCTGCTTTATAACAAAGTGAATCAGTTATACATATACATATGTTCCCATATCTCTTCCCTCTTGCATCACCCTCCTTCCCACCCTCCCTATCCCACTCCTCTAGGTGGTCACAAAGCACAGAGGTGGACTCCCTGTGCTATGCGGCAGCTTCCCACTAGCCATCTAATTTACATTTGGTAGTGTGTATATGTCCATGCCACTCTCTCACTTCGGCTTACCCTTCCCCCTCCCCATATCCTCAAGTCCATGCTCTAGTAGGTCTGTGTTTTATTCCCGTCCTACCCCTAGGCTCTTCATGACATTTATTTTCTTAGATTCCATATATATGTGTTAGCATACGGTATTTGTTTTTTTCCTTCTGACTTACTTCACTCTGTATGACAGACTCCAGGTCCATCCACCTCACTATAAATAACTCAATTTCGTTTCGTTTTATGGCTGAGTAATATGCCATTGTATATATGTGCCACATCTTCTTTATCCATTCATCTGTTGATGGACACCTAGGTTGCTTCCATGTCCTGGCTATTGTAAATAGAGCTGCAATGAACATTTTGGTACATGACTCTTTTTGAATTATGGTTTCCTCAGGGTATATGCCCAGTAGTGGGATTGCTGGGTCGTATGGTAGTTCTAGTTTTAGTTTTTTAAGGAACCTCCATACTGTTTTCCATAGTGGCTGTATCAATTTACATTCCCACCAACAGTGCAAGAGGGTTCCCTTTTCTTCACACCCTCTCCAGCATTTATTGTTTCTAGATTTTTTGATGATGGCCATTTTGACCGGTGTGAGGTGATACCTCATTGTAGTTTTGATTTGCACTTCTCTAATGATTAGCAGTGTTGAGCATTCTTTCATGTGTTTGTTGGCAATCTGTATATCTTCTCTGGAGAAATGTCTGTTTACGTCTTCTGACCATTTTTGGATTGGGTTGTTTGTTTTTTTATTATTGAGCTGCCTGAGTTGCTTATAAATTTTGGAGATTAATCCTTTGTCAGTTGCTTCATTTGCAAATATTTTCTCCCATTCTGAGAGTTGTCTTTTGGTCTTGTTCATGGTATCCTTTGCTGTGCAAAAGCTTTTAAGTTTCACTAGATCCCATTTGTTTATTTTTGTTTTTATTTCCATTTCTCTAGGAGATGGGTCAAAAAGGATCTTGCTGTGGTTGATGTCATAGAGTGTTCTGCCTATGTTTTCCTCTAAGAGTTTGATAGTGTCTGGCCTTACGTTCAGGTCTTTAACCCATTTTGAGTTTATTTTTGTGTGTGGTGTTAGGGAGTGTTCTAATTTCATACTTTTACAGGTAGCTGTCCAGTTTTCCCAGCACCACTTACTGAAGAGGCTGTCTTTTCTCCACTGTATATCCTTCCCTCCTTTATCAAAGATAAGGTGACCATATGTGTGTGGGTTTATCTCTGGGCTTTCTATCCTGTTCCATTGATCTATATTTCTGGTTTTGTGCCAGTACCATACTGTCTTGATTACTGTAGCCTTGTAGTATAGTCTGAAGTCAGGGAGCCTGATTCCTCCAGCTCCATTTTTCGTTCTCAAGATTGCTTTGGCTATTCAGGGTCTTTTGTGTTTCCACACAGATTGTGAAATTTTTTGTTCTAGTTCTGTAAAAAATGCCAGTGGTAATTTTTTTTTTTTTTTTTTTTTTTTTTTTCCCGTTCATGGGCCTCTCACTGTTGTGGCCTCTCTCATTGTGGAGCACAGGCTCTGGATGCGCAGGCTCAGCGGCCATGGCTCACGGGCCCAGCCGCTCCGCGGCACGTGGGATCTTCCCGGACCGGGGCATGAAACCGCGTCCCCTGCCTCGGCAGGCAGACTCCCGACCACTGCGCCACCAGGGAAGCCCTGCCAGTGGTAATTTGATAGGGATTGCATTGAATCTGTTGATTGCTATGGGTAATAGAGTCATTTTCACAATGTTGATTCTTCCAATCCAAGAACATGGTATATTTCTCCACCTATTTGTATCATCTTTAATTTCTTTCATCAGTGTCTTATAGTTTTCTGCATATAGGTCTTTTGTCTCCGTAGGTAGGTTTATTCCTAGATATTTTATTCTTTTTGTTGCAGTGGTAAATGGGAGTGTTTTCTTAATTTCCCTCTCAGATTTTTCATCATTAGTGTATAAGAATGCCAGAGATTTCTGTGCATTAATTTTGTATCCTGCTACTTTACCAAATTCATTGATTAGCTCTAGTAGTTTTCTGGTAGCATCCTTAGTATTCTCTATGTATAGTAACATGTCATCTGCAAACAGTGACAGCTTTACTTCTTCTTTTCCAATTTGGATTCCTTTTATTTCTTTTTTTTCTCTGATTGCTGTGGCTAGAATTTCCAAAACTAGGTTGAATGAGAGTGGTGAGAGTGGGCAACCTTGTCTTGTTCCTGATCTTAGTGGAAATGGTTTCACTTTTTCACCATTGAGAACAATGCTGGCTGTGGGTTTGTCATATATGGCCTTTATTATGTTGAGGAAAGTTCCCTCTATGCCTACTTTCTGCAGGGTTTTTATCATAAATGGGTGTTGAATTTTGTCAAAAGCTTTCTCTGCATCTATTGAGATGATCATATGGTTTTTCTCCTTCAGTTTGTTGATATAGTGTATCACATTGGTTGATTTGCGTATATTGAAGAATCCTTGCATTCCTGGAATAAACCCCACTTGATCATGGTGTATGATCCTTTTAATGTGCTGTTGGATTCTGTTTGCTAGTATTTTGTTGAGGAGTTTTGCATCTATGTTCATCAGTGATATTGGCCTGTAGTTTTCTTTCTTTGTGATGTCTTTGTCTGGTTTTGGTATCAGCATCCCTGCTTCTTGACCTCTTCTCTCCACTCCATCCCAGTCTGTAACAGCAGGAGGTAGAGGACTCAGCAACAACTTTATCTTGATCCAGCATGGTACCCATAGAGGGAAATTCGGGGACCAAATAGAAGCTAAGAGAGTTCCCATTTCATCATAGGCTCTTGGTGTGAAAAAGTGTAAATATCACGTAGCCCCCCTCTTCCCACTCAACATTACAGGAATTGAATTTCCTATATAACATTCCCAGGGCAGAATGATTTCCCAGCCTTTGCTTGAACTCCTCCAGTGATGGGGAGCTCACCTCTTTACAAAGCAGCTGGTAACGTCCCCAGGCAGGTCTCACGGCTGGAGAGTTCTACCTTACATTGGTCCCTCCTTGCACTGTAACCCATCTGCTTGCTGCTTCTTCCACCCGTCAGCCCCACAGAAGATGGCCATTCCCTGTTCCTCATGGCTCTTCAGAGATTTGAAGGCAGCAAATGGGTCTCTTCCTCTAAGAGAAAAGTTATGGGGTTTAGCAGAAGGAAAGAGATCCAGCCCTGTCAATCTTCAGTAAAGGTCTACCCTGAGTTTCAGGCCCACTACAGAATGGCTTTGCTTTACCGACCTTCTCTATGAACCTGCATGTGGGCCCAGGGCAAGTGTGGCGGGTCTCTAGGCCCTTTGGACGGCAGACACGTAGCCTTGCTGGCTGGGAAGGCCTCAGCCCACTCACTGTCTGAGTCCCGGTGGAGTGTTTCTGGGTCCCTAGGGCCTGGAGATAGGGACACAACGCCCCACAGAGAGCACTGATCTTGGAATTTGACCGCCCAGATCTCTGTTCTGGTTTCACCACTCCTGAAGCTTTGGTTTCTGAGCTTTCGTTTCCTCCTCTGTAAAATGGGGAAATATCGTGTTGTTGTGAGGATCAAATGACATCACATATGGGAAAAAGCTTTGTCGACCAGAACGCACTCTGCAAATGAGTAACCAATTCTAGTGGTTAGCAAAGGGGGTGTGGGGCTTGGAGTTTCTTTGTTCTGGGCCTTCCTAGGGGGTGAGTGTTGAAGCAGAGTTGGTTTAAAGGGGGCTTTGGACTCCTACTCAAGCCCTGTGGCTGGTCCTTGGCACCGTGGGGGGCTCCCCACTGCAGGGCTCACAACGCCCCATCCTGCATGACACCTTCAGGGCCTCTGTGCCCGTGTCTCCAGGAGAGGGTTCTGGCCCAAGTGCCTCAGCCCGGCTTTGGAGACCTGGAGAGAGCGGGTAAGCCTCACGAGGTCAGGGTTTGGGATGGGGGCCAGGCGGGAGGTACAAGATAGGGCCCCCTGTTTTTCGGTTGGTTCTCCTCTCTTCTCAGGAGACCCCCAGGGCTCACCGCCCAGAGCTGCACATGCATGGCCTTCCATTTAGACAGAGGCTAATTCTAATTCCCCAGTAGAACGGGTTTATTGAGAGAAGCAGTGGAGGATTGGGAGTCGGGGCCCAGCCTGATAACAGTGCAGGAGTATACGGAGTAAGGGGATCTCATCTAACCCAACCCATCATTGGACAGACGGGCCCCTGGAGGGGAGGGCTGTCCCAGCCCAGCAGTGGGGGGGCTAGATTTGCTGTGTTGGGGACTCCTGTGTCCCAAGCCAGGGCTCTTTCCCGGCAGCTTCCTTGGGTCTCTGCAGACTCTGTGCTTCCAGCCTGCGGCCCGTGACTCTGGCCTGTCTTCTGGCAGGCCTGAGCCCCGTGACTGCACAGAGATGGCTGCCGCCCTCACCCTCCTGGTGTCACAGGAGCAAGAGGCCAGGAGCCTCCACAAATAGCAGCGTGTTGCCACCTGCCTAACCCCAATCCGGTTTATCCTGAGCTGGCAGACGCACCGGTGAGACGTACTTCCCAGGCGGGGCCGGGCTGGGCAGCCCCGTCCTTCCTTATGCCACAGGCTGCAAATGCGGGTGGGGGGAGTGCGGGAGGCGGGGAGGGGAGACAGGTCTGGATTATCTGGGGGGGGGTGGTGAGATGAGGTGGGGGACAGGCAGCTTGTTTCAGGGGAGGCACATCCCCACCCCAAGATGGTAGCATCCATTCCAGGGGGCAGCAGCGCTGCCGGCAGGGGCATTCGCCCAGCTGGTGCCAGAGATGGGGCAGGTGCCAGGCTGTGACGGTGGCCTCCCCTCTCCCTGCCCGCCCATCTGCTCTGCTTGGGCTCCCCAGCTATAACGCAGAAACAAGTCCCATCCCTTCCCTGCCTGGGGGGGGACACTGAGCCGGAGTGAGGTGATGTCGGCGTGGCTCAGCCCTCCACCGAGAGAGGCGGCCTCTCAACACAAGTCTACTTTTACTACCTAGAGCTCTGCTTGGCTCCCTCTGGGGCCCCTGCTGCTTCCTGGCCGTCTGGAGACCCGGAAGCTGGGCCAGTGTGCAGGCTGCCCAGGCCCGTCCTAGGCGTGGGAGAGGGAGCTCCCAGCACCCAGCACCCAGCTTTCTGGGCCCCCCCGGCCCTTGGTCTGGATTAACTCCGCACAGCCCGTCGTTCAGGGTTCAAGGAGCCGCCCGCTCCTGGCATTCTGGTTCCACCAGGAGTCTGGGCGGCCAGGCGTGGCCGGGGCCTAATGAGCAGGGTGTGCCCCGAGGAGTCGTTAGGAACAGGGTGACAGCTGTGGGCAGGTCCCCAGCCTCGGCCGTCGGGCAGGCCGGCTTGCACAACAGTCACCTGTGCTGCGGACACCATGTGGCATCGTTGCCAAGGGTTTAGTTTTAAAAAACAAATACTCAGCTTTGGTGGTAGGGGCAGAGAAGGTTTCTAAATGTTTAAAAGACATCATGCCAGCGCTTTTGAACCCCCAGATCTATTGTATTGGGAAAGATGATGCAAGTTTGTAAAATTGCTCCCAATTACAGGGTAGAACGCCAAACCCATACCTAGGTTCCTGTCTCCTTCAGCTCGCCCCTTCCCCATGATTTTAAGAGGAAACGATTTCACCACTGGGCGATTGATGGCCTCACACCGCGGCCATCCTCCACACCCCGGTCGGGATAGGCTTCCTACTCTCTGCTCTCTGTGGGTGAACGTAACCGCCCGTTGTCCTTTCCTGGGTTGAAAAATGCTGGCAGGAGGGTGGATTCCTGGGCCTGGCTGGTTTTCAGGATAGCGCTGTCACCTAAGATCTTCAGCAGCTCATGGAGTTCGGGACCAAATCAGTCCTCCAAGTAACGACCAAGTGGACTCAAGATGCTGTGTGTTTCTGCGTGTCTTCTCTGTTTTCCAGAAGCAGGTCTCCTGCCCGGTAGCAGGAGTTAGTCTGATGGACACGTGGGGCCTGTCAAGAAGGATGCTGCAGCATGTGTGAGTGTGTAAGTGTGTGTATGTGTGTGTGCACACCGGGAGTCTTGCATCCCGGGTCCTGCTGTCATCTGGGAGGCTTCCGGCTTAGAAATGAGACTGTGGAGGGCGCAGTGGGAGAGCTGTGGGGAAGGCAAGGGCAGGTGGACCTGAGAAGAACACGGCGATGGTAGCAACGTGTTCTGGAAGCTGGGTGGATGCTGCTGGGCCTAGCAACATAGGGAGAACCTGGAGACACCAGACTTCCAGTGGGGTGGGGCCCAGAATATAGGCTGTTCCTCTAGAATCTCTTTCCAGTATCGTAAGCACTGGGGCCGCAGCAAGGGCGTCTGCTGAAATTCAGCCAGTCGGCCACCTCCATCATCGAGCCGCTTCTCCGTGCACCGCGGCGGGCTCTGAGGACACCCAGAGATTGGCCATCTCTGGTCGGCGCAGCTCCAGGTCTCACTCTAGCCCGGACCTCTCTGCTGAGCCCCAGACCCTGTCGAGCTGCTCACCTGACAGCGCTCATCCAGTCTTCACAGGGCTGCAGGGTGAACACCATTGCCTCTGCTAGAAACACCGGGGGGATAAAAGAGAACGCAAACCTCGTCTCTGCCCACCCCTAACCCCCAGTCCCTGTACTCCAGACACAACAGCTCCTTCAGGCTCTGGGACAAGCCAAGCTCATTCTTCCATCCAGCTCTGCAGCACACTGTAACTGCTATCCGCCCCTCCATTTTTCCAATTTATTTCAGAAAAATTAAGATCTCACCTTCCCTCTTCTGGGGAGCATTCTTCAGTCAAGCCCTTAAAATCTGTCTCAGTGGAGGGAGTTTCCATCACCGGCAAGCTAGGGAAGAGGATCGTTGGAAAGACCTGGAGGTTAATTGTTAGAGCAGACGACTGCCATGGGTTGGGGGGGGTGGGGGTGGTGATCAGAGTAGAACATCTAGAAGTATCTTCGGTCTTACAAATGAGACAGTTCTACATTGTGATGGAGTGAGGTAAGGGGGGCAGGGGCTACGTCTAATTTAGCAGGAGACCTTGGGCAAGTCCACTCCCCTTTCTGAGCCTCCATGTTCCCATCGACAAAATGGAAATGATGAGTCCCACCTCTCAGGGTGTTATGAGGACCAAACGACATATACCCCTTATGAAAGTTTTTAACACAGACCTGACCCATAGGAGATGCTTAGTAAGCGCCCGCTCTTTTTCCCCTTCTCTCAAGGCAGCAGTCCACTGCAAAAGCCAGGAGAGTCTAGAGGTGGCCCCAAAGCATTTACATCCCCCAGGCCACTTCTGGGACAACGAGGAGGTTGAAGGACTAATCAGCAGGGACTGTGATAACCGGGCATTAAGAAATTGCCAGCACTATGGCCATGATGCTGGTCTCTTAATTAGCCCGAGTGAATGAACAGCATGATTCATGATTTGCTGCTTCTCAACGATGCCCTTTCTGCTTGCCTCCTTGGCCCCACTGTGGCCACGCCCATCCCACCGTCCGCATCACCCGTCAGCCACACAGCAGGCCTAGATGTCAGCCCCGTGCGGGAGGAGGGGGTCGGCTCTCCTCGGCCCCCTGGGCCCCCAGCCCTGCCCCTGTCTGGTTCTTGGACCAGCTGAGCCCAAGGGAAGTCCCAGCGGGTGCTGAGGAGCTCTGTGTAGGAAGCCCTGAGTTAGCCTCCCGACGGGGGTGACAGAGGATGGACTTGGCCAGGGCCACGTAGTGTGTTAGGGGTGGAGCTCAGGCTAGTGCGCTGAGGCCTCTGGTGCAGGAACTCAACACGCTCCCCTCACCTACCTCCTTCCTTTGGCCCCGCCGCACACAACTGAGGCAGGGCCTCGTCCTTCTCGTCCGTACAGACCTCTAGGGGACTGGCTGTGCCAACTCAGAAAATGGGTTCATGGAAGAGGTCTCCTGAATCTTCCAGCTCCGTCCCTCTCTGTCCTCTGCGGAGCCGAAGCGAGCGGAGACCTAGGAAGTTTAAAGGGTCCACCGTGTTCCTCAGCCCTACGGCGGTGTCCACTTACTTGTCCACGGCCACCCGTACCGCCTTGCATGCCCACCGATCTACCTTGCCTCTTTTAGTTCAAGGACTACATAAGTATTATGAAATTAACTTGTTTGTGTTTGCCTCCTCATGAGTAAAGTTTGTTAGGTTGTGCGTGGTAGCATATTTTGTTTGTTTTTTTAAATTGTGGTAAGATACACATTACATAAAAGTTACCGTCTTAACCGTTTTAGGTGTACAGTTCAGTAGTGTTAAGTATATTCACATTGTCGTGCGACCAACCTCCAGAATTTTTCATCTTGCAAAACTGAAACTCTAGACCCATTAAACCCAGCTCCGCGTTTCTCCATCTCCCGAGCCTCTGGAAACTGTTTATTTTGTTTGTTTTTTATTGAGGTCTACTCTGCATATAGTGAGACGCATAGATCTTAAGTGTAAAACCCGATGAGTTTTGACAGATGCATATCTGTGTAACCACGTCTCCAAACAAGATATAGCGTCTTTCCATCACCTCACAAACTGGCCTTATTCTCCTTTCCTTTTTCTTTTTTAAAAAAAAAAAGTTTTATTAAGTATAATCATAATGACCGTGTTGTATATTAGGTCCCCAGAACTTTTCTGTCAATCCCCTCCTCCTCCTCCGAGGCAACCAGTGTTCTAATTCCTATCATTATAGATTAGTTTTGCTTGTTCTAGAACTTCATATAAATGACACATCATACTATATGTACTCTCTTGTGCTGGCTTATTTCTTTTAACATAATATTGTTGAGATTCATCCATGTAGCATCTATCAATACAGGCACACCTCAGAGATCTTGCAGTTTTAGTTGCAGACCACTGCAATAAAGCGAATATTGCAGTAAAGCGAGTCACGTAAATTTTTTGGTTTCTCAGTGCATATAAAAGTTATGTTTATACTATACTGTAGTTTATTAGGTGTGCAATAGCATTATGTCTAAAAAAATGTACATACCTTAATTAAAGAATACTTTATTGCTAAAACATGCTACCTATCATCTGACAGCACAGGGTTGCCATAAACCTTCAATTTGTAAAAAACACAATATCTTCAAAGCACAATACAGTGAAGCACAGTAAAACAAGGCATGCCTGTAGCTTGTTCATTTCTATTGCTGAGTAGTATTCCAGTGAACAAAAATACCACAGTTTGTTTATTTCTCCACATATGGATGGATGTTTGCTTGTTTCCAGTTCTTAATGTTATGAGTAAAACTGCTGTGAACATTTTTGGACAAGGGTTTTGGTGACTGTATGTTTTCATTTCTCTCTGGTAAATGCTTGGGAATAGAACTGGTGAATCATAGGGCAGGTGTATGTTTAAATTTATAAGAAACTGTCAAAGAGTTTTCCAAAATGGTCAGACCATTTTACACCCTTGCTAACAGTGTCTGAGTCCCAGCTGCCCCCCGTCCTCGCCAACATTTGGTATTGCTGGTCTTTTTAAGTTTAGCTCTTACAGTAGGTGTAAAATGTAGCTGTACAGAGGTTTTATTTGCGTCTCCTGATTAACTCAATGATGTTGAGCAATCTTTATTTGTTTATTGGCCAATCTTCTTTTGTGACATGTCTGGTCAAGTCTTTTGCTCTCTCTTATTTATTTACCTATTTCTTTATTTGGGGGGAGTCCTTTTTATTATTGATCTGTTGATATTCTCTCTATATTCTGGATACCAGAACTTTGTCAGATATATGTCTGGTGAATATTTCTTTGTAGACTGGCTTGCCAATTTTTGTAACAATGTCTTTTGATTTTTAAAAAATTTTGATGAGGTCTGATTTATAAATCTTTCTTTAAAAAAATTTTTTGTGACCTGTTTAAGAAAACTGCCTTCTGCAAGATCATGAAAATTTTCTCCTCTGTTTTCTTTTAGAAGCTTTATAGTTTTAGCTTATCTGTTTAGGTCTATAATCCATCTCAAAATAATTTTTGAGTATGATGTGAGGTAAGGGTCAATGCTCATTTTTTTTTTTTTTTTTTTGCGTTACGTGGGCCTCTCACTGTTGTGGCCTCTCCCGTTGCGGAGCACAGGCTCCGGACGCGCAGGCTCATCAGCCATGGCTCACGGGCCCAGCCGCTCCGCGGCACGTGGGATCCTCCCGGACCGGGGCACGAACCCGCGTCCCCTGCATCGGCAGGCGAACCCCCAACCACTGCGCCACCAGGGAAGCCCCAATGCTCATTTTTTAATATATGACTATCTGGTTGTTCTAGCACAGTGTAAAATTAAAGACTTTCCTTCCCCATTGAATTACCTTAGTGTCTTTGCTGATTTGCTAATAATCAGTTGACCACGTGTGTGTGGATACATTGGGTTGGACAAAAGTTCGTTCGGGGTTTTTTCCATAAGATGTTACAAAAATCCGAACAAACTTTTTGGCGAACTCAATACTTCTAGACTCTGTTCCCTTGATACCATTGTCTATTCTTATGTCAATACCCACTGTCTTGATTACTAGAGCGTTATAGCAAGTCCTAAACCAGGTAGTGAGAATCCTCCATGGGGTAGCACAGTTTTGAAATACCAACAATTCCCTCCAGTGTTTATTCTCTGCCCTTTTCACCACTCGGGCAGTTCTGTGCTGATTGCCCAGGGGAAGTAAGCATAAGCACAATCCCAAGATGCAGGGCAGACACACAAGGGAGACTTCCTGGCTTCGGTTTTGAAAGCCCAAGTCCTCAGAGGAATAGAGACATAACATCTGGGGAACACAGCGTGATAAAGAGCAGCCCGCCCCTCAGCTTCTAGTCAACAACACTTCTAAGACAAGATAACCCACCCTCGGATGGGTGAAAGGAATTAGAGCAACCATGCACCCCTACGTTGGGGTTAGGATCTCAGGGACGCAGGGGAACCCTTGCAGAACCTCCCTTGTCTCTGATGGTCCAGGGCAGCAGGATGAATCCTGGGCCCTCACTGTGGCCCTGGGGAAGAGCTGTGTCCTGAATAGGCTGTGTATCAGAACAGCAGCCATCCCAACAGAGGGATGGAAATTTACCCCGGTGCCTTGGTTCCCTGTAAACCTCCCAGAAGATCTGTCCTGACCCTCAGAAAAGGGGGAAAGGATCATGAATTGACTGTGATTAATGTCCTGCTACTCTGGTAGCAAGGGGTTTCAGCTGAGTTATAGGGAAGGAAAGAAAGTAATGTCCTGAAACACCTGAGTTTATTGCTCAAGATTTATTCTGCTTTATATGGAACTTCTAACAAACTACATTTCAATGACCAAGGCGAATGATAATAAACAGTGAAGATGGGGGAGAGGAGTCCTCCTTTCTGCTGGGAGAAGGGCTGGTGGGGAGGAATCAGGGGGCTCCCTGGCCAGGCCGTTTGCCTGCCTCACTAATGTTTCAGCCCCTGGGTTTTGGATCTCAAAATGCCATCAAACAGTTCATTCCTAACATGTTCTTCTGAGATCTAGTGCCTCTGTCCCGAAACACCTTAATAAAGTCCTTCCGCTTAATGCATGGCTCTTGTCTTTAGCAATTCATAGGACCTCATGCTGGGTCCCAGGTGACTCCTCAAGATCCTCATGGAGCGAAACTTGGAGGTGAGCCCCGTTTCCTACACGGAGGGACTGTCTGGGGAACTGAGACCCAGAGTGAGGAGGACACTGTCTTTTCCTGGTTGCAGAGAACGTTGAGGTAGGGCTGCCTCATGCTTCCCAGTCCTGGTGTTATTTTCCATGCCATCTGTGTCCTGACTACACCCATTTTAGGTATGGAGAAGCTGATGCTTCAGCTCTACGTATGAAGTGCAGGACAATCTAGTTTGCATGTTGTTTTGCTTATAGTAGCATGTTCAGCTTGTACCTTAACTCCAAGCATGTAAAATAAACACTTCAAAACACATTGAATTAATACCTCCCTTTGCTGGGATCTCATTTCCACCAAATGTTCAGAAATGGGACACGTGAAAAATGGAAAACAGACCAAAAATATTTGCTTGACGGGCACTGTGATTTAGGGTGTACAGGAGAGTATAAACACACACACCCAGTCCACACACGCACCCTGCAGGTTGAGCCCTGGATTAGGGCCCTTTCAAAGCAGCCAAGGCTAGGCTGCCAAGTTCAGGGTTGCCCTGGGCCTGGCTGTGCTGGGGTGAGGCCAGGGGTGCTTGGGTCAGAGAAATGCAGTGTCCTGGAGCTCGCTGAGAGGCCCTGCACCCACTGCCCAGAAAGGGGTGTGGGCTGTCACCTCCTGCTGAGAAGGCCGTCTGGCACCCAGGGGTTGGCAGAAGGGAGCAAGGGTAAAAGGACTTCTAGCTCATTGTTGAGTAAAGGCTAGCTCCTGTCCAGGGTCCTGTGGCCCCTTCCCCCAGCAGGACTCCTGGCACATGTCTAAGTGGCCCTGCTCGAGGGAGTACTGAACTCATTCACCCTCCCAGCAGTTGACGCTCATGGGCCTCTTACTCATCCCGAGGTCATCAGGCATGTTTCCAGGAGTATGAGTAATTCAGGGAGGGAGGGGGAAGGGGAGAGGACTCACACTTGGTGGGGGGGGGGGGATGATGTTGAAGAGGCAATGTGGCCCAGAATGAGCCCTCATCTCTCTTATTCCAGAGCTGGAAATGCTACTCTTTTTGAGAAGTAATGCATCCTTAATCTGCTGCAAAGTGGTGTGTGTGTGTGTGTGTGTGTGTGTGTGTGTGTGTGTGTGTGTGTGTGTGTAGAATGCTGGCAGTTTAAGGAAACTGGAAACCAAAGCAACAAGGACTTCTCCCTTCATTCCTAGGCAGCTGGGGAAGTGTGGTAGCCCAGAGGAGGGATGCCAATAGGGTACCTTTTAGACTTATTGATAAAATATGAACCCGATTTTTTCTAACACATTATCCCATTTGTCTCTCTGAGGGGAACTGAAGCTCAGAGAGGTCATGTGAATTGCCCACCACTGGGAACTATCAGAGCTGGCATTAGAACCCAGGTCCCTAGACTAGTCCAGCACCTACGTCTCCGGACTGTGAGGTCTGGTCTTGGCCAGCCTCTGGACTTGTTTTCTCTGCCAGACCAGCTCTCCACAGCTGGGCTCAGCCTGGACCCGACAGCCATCCCCACCGTTTCCTACATCACATTCTCACAGAGGTCCCGGCAGTGGGTGCTCCTGGTGAAGTTCAAGTCCAGATTATTTTTCCCTCTTCCTGCTCTGGGGCTTGGCTGCCTTCAGGGTAGAACATTTTCTGAGGTAGTAACAGGTGGAAAAGCCAGGAGACCACATGTAGGATGGAGAGTTGGTGAGCCAGTCAGCCCAGACTATAAGAGGTGACCAAGGAAGGGTCCTTCTGGCCCAAACAGCGGTCAGGCATTTTGGCTATGGATTGGCTGAGGAAGCTGACATCTTAACCCTGGACCTGAGTTTCTTATGTTTTCTGGCATGCTCCTCCCCAGAGAATAGATGGAATACATCCTTAATTCCCTGGAAGAGGAAACCCTGCAGGAAATACACTTGGAGAGGAACTCCCCCTTGGTGAGCACCTACTATGTTCCCGGACATTGTGCTATGTTTTACGCGTATTATCTTTTTGGATCTTCACAAAAACTCCCTGTGAGGCAGGCAGTATGATCCTCATTATACGGGTGAGAAACTGAGGGTTCAGAGCTTATGCAACTTGGGCTACATCACCCAACTAGTAAGCGAAAGAGGCAAATTTGAATCCAGATCTGACAGCTCAGTGCCTAGTCCGTGCAATCATCCTGCCTTAGAAAGTCTACAACAGCTCAGGAAATATATCCTAAACCACCTCATCTCAGGGGCTAACCTCAGATCGAGATCAAAGAAAAAGCTGTTGTCCCAGGATAGTGACTTCTTGACATCAGAGCCTCTTATCAGCGGAATTGTGTCCCCCCCAAATTCATATGTTGAATTCCTAACATGATTGAATTTGGAGACAGGGTCTTTAAATAGGTAATTAAGTTAAAAGGAGGCCATACGGGTGGGCTCTAATCCAGTGTGACCGGTGTCCTTCTAAGAAGAGGAGATCGGGACACAGACACACACAGAGGGAAGACCAGGTGAGGACACAGGGAGAAAGCGGCTGTCTGCAAGCCAAGGCGAGAGGGTTCAAGGGAAACTAGCCCGAAGACCCCTTAATCTTGGACTTCCTGCCTCCAGAATTGTGAGAAAATAAATTTCTGTTTAAGCCACCCCATCTGTGGTGCTTTGTTACGGCAGCTCTAACGAATGAATTCAGAGCCCCTTTTAAACATCATCTCTGTTCTGCACCCAGTAGACGCAGAACCCACGTGTGCTGATGGGGCAGAGGAAGGAAATGCCTCTCCAGTAGGCAGAGAATTTTCAGATTTTGACTTTTGCAACCAGCATCTGTCCTTCTGTTGAAACTTCCTGTTTCTGAGGAACAGAGATTTTCACAGATCCCGGAGGGCATCCAGTAAACCCAGGAGGGATTACCAAATAATTCTGGTTTTGATGAGCTCAGTGATTATGAATCAGAAGCAGACAGAGTAGTGTTTCCCTTGAAATATACTCAAGATTACATTTTAGAGGGAAAAGCAAAACTATGGTGGGGCATTTATCGCCAGCCAGGAAATATGGACAGTGATGGGGCCCTGGGCCAGGTGGAGAAGGTCCTCCCCTCCTTCCTGCAGAACAGGAGCCACCAGGGGCCTGGGCACCACGTTGCCATTGCTCACGCCGGGGCCTGTCCTCGTGGTTCTCACCCAAGTCTCCTATTTGAAAAAGGAAATTCTGGGGTGAGGGTCCCTCCTGGGAGCCCTAGTCATCTTGGTGGGCTGTGGCCTACAGGATGACCTGGCTCCAGCTCCCCCAGGAGGGAGTCCTGGTAGCTTCGCCGGAGATGTAGAGGTTTGGGACGGGGAGGGAGTATGGGGTCCACACAGCTAGGATGCCTCAGCCCCTGACTCGGGGAAGCAGGGCTCCAGGTCCTATGATGGTACAAGAGGGGGCATGGGTGAGAAGGTCGAGGCAGGGTGGGCCACACATCATGGTGAAGCCTGGCTGTTTTTAAGAGAATCCCATGAAACTGGCCGTGGCTGAGGAGGAGCTGTGAAAAATCATGGAAAGTGAGTTCAAGCAGGAGGTCCTAGGGAGGCCTCGGGATGGTAGGGTTTGGAAGCAGTTAAGAGCTCAGACATCCTGGCTTATGATTTTGGCTCTGCCACTTACTGGCTGTGTGATGTGGGCAAGCTTCAGTGCCTACGGCACCTCAGCCTTTATATCCGTCCGCTGGGGAAATCCGATCTACCTCCGAGGATCGCTGGAGGGTGGCGTGGGGCTATGTGTGATGAAACGTGCAGCGCAGGCCAGACCCCCGTAAGAGCTCCATGCTGGGGCCAGTCTCTCTCTGAGCGAGCTGGTCACCCATCTATCAGAGTCACTTGCCCACATTAGACGAAGGGTCTCCTCTCCCAAGAGGGGACCTGACCACACTCTCCTGGGCTTATACCTTCGGGGGGCCTCACTGCCTGGAAAGAGCATCTCAGCTCCTTCAGGATCGGCTCTCCTTAGCTCTTCAACCTCATTTCTCGCCACCTTCCCCTGCACCCTCTCAGGATCTTCTTACAGTTCCCCAAATCTCCCTCCACCCTGCAACCTCCGTGCCTTCTAGCACAATGCTCCTTCCTCTGCCTGAAACTCCCTTCCCCTCCCTCCATCTGGCGTCTGCCTACTCCTCGCACAGCACGTATCACAGAGTCCCCTCCCCACCCTCTCCTTCCCTCCTGGGGGGCAGTCTTTCCTGCCACTCCCTCTGAATGGCACCGAGCCCCCGGCCTCCGGCCCCATCTTCCTCTGCCCCCGGCACACCTACACTCTGCAGTGGAACTGTCTTTCCCTTCTAGGTCACGAGCTCCCAGTGTCTTGTCAGTTCTCTCTCCCTCCCCTGTGTCTAGTCCAGTGTTTGAAACACGGTGACAGCTCAATGAACGTGTGTTGAAAGACTTGATGACTTGCTAAATGAATGGCTTCCTCTGGATATGGGGGCCAGTCTCATAAATGAGTCACTGTGCCTTGCCCCCTCCCACTGACCCAGGTGAAACACTCCTTGTGATGACATCACTAGTTGCCCTTGATTCTCAGAATCACCCATGCCTTCCTCTTTCTTCTCCTTTTGGTCCTATTTGCTTTTCATCTCCCTCCTCCTCCTTCCTTTCCTTCCTCCCCTGGGGGCAGCACATCTTATATAAGGTGATGCTCCCCCTGCGGCCGGCCGGGTACAGCCGTGATTTTCACCCAGTTACACTCTCGGATAATGGTGAGATAGAATCCTGAGATCCATCCCCAGGTGAGAAGATGGGACAGATACGATTCCTGTGGTGCACCTAGCGTTGGACAGACACAGAGACCCTGCAGCAAATGTGGGACCCTGGCGTTCTTGAGTTAACTGAGTAGGAACCTGAAAGGCGTGGGTGGGGGAAGGAGGAAAGTGTTTGATGAGACCTGGGCCCAGGAGAATAGGCACGGTGTGTGGGAACCTGGCAGGTTTGGGACCCTGAAAGCCTCCACATTCAACACTGACTCTGGTGTGGGTGGCGGGGGGGCACCGCCCTCACCCATACACTCATGCCTGGCTGCCTGTGGTCCCTTGGGGAGGGCAGTTGTCCTTCCCCAACCCAACTCAGATGATTAGGCAGGAGCCCAGGGGTGACTGCTCCAGCCCTGACCCCCAGCCAACCCCAGGGTATACCCCTGCTCCTTTTCTCTCCTTTCCCCTCCTTTTCCCCAAGACTCCCCTCAACTTCATTAAATGTCATGGAGGTGTTTCTGGCCTAAGTTATGAGGACTAGCCTTTCAGAGTGTGCCTCGAGATCACTGCCATTTTCCAGTTGTATACTTTTCCATGAGAATGAAAAAATAAATTAGTACCTGCTTCTGGAAAACTGATGTTGATAGGATCACGAAGGAGCAGATGGGATATGTGTGACTTAAAACAGAATAGCACAAATATCTGAATAGAAGGCAGCTTCTGAGGCTGGAGAAAAATAATATTATAATGAATCAGAGGACTGCTACTTCATGTATCTGGTGGAAAATGTATGGCAGGAACTGACCTCAAAAAGTTGGTTTGTAAATAAGTAAAAGTAAATTAACCCAAGAAGAGATCAATCAAAGGGTACTTCTTGGGAGGGTTTTACGGGGCAGAGGGGCACCAGCTGGCCACACAGCTCTAGCCCCACACTTCTCACACTTCTCCATTCATCTCCTTGTCTGTTTCCTCACTGGCTGGGCTTTATAGGCCCAGTGTCTTTATATAGCATCTCTCTCTCAACCCCTAGTGCCAGGCACAGAACCTGGCACACTAGGTAGGGTGATCATATGATTTATCATCCAAACTGGGACACTTCAAGAGTGAAAGGAGGCGGGCTTCCCTGGTGGCGCAGTGGTTGGGAGTCCGCCTGCCGATGCAGGGGACGCGGGTTCGTGCCCTGGTCCGGGAAGATCCCACATGCCGCGGAGCAACTAAGCCCGTGAGCCATGGCCACTGGGCCTGTGCGTCCGGAGCCTGTGCTCCGCAGCGGGAGAGGCCACAACAGTGAGAGGCCCGCATACCGCAAAAAAAAAAAAAAAAAAAGAGTGAAAGGAGGCTATTACTCATTGTGTCAGGACAACAGTTATAACTTGGGACTAACGCATAAATGAACAAATGAACGAATGAGTGAATGATTGTTTAAAAGGTTGAGGCTGTTGGCAGTAAGGCAGCCATGATGTCACTGTCGAACAGAAAATTCATCTACATGTACCATGTGTACCATAACACGTTTTATGGTCCACCTTTGTTCTTCTCTTGCAGACGAGGACTCCTGTTGCAGAGAGAAAAGCTGGGCTGGGACTGAAAGGCCCTGCCAGCACTGCTCAGAGACTCCTCCACCGTGGGCACTGCTTGCTTGGGTGCCAGGCACTGAGCTAGGTGCTCTGTGTTCTTACTGCGTTTATTCCTCCCACCACCCTTGCAAAACAGACGCTCTTATAACCTTTTCTAGGTGAGTCAGCCGAGGCTTAGTGAGGTTAAACAATGTACCCAACGTCACACAGCTACCGGTATCAGAGCCGCAACCCAGGCCCAAGCCTGTTGGATGCCGAAGCATATGTGGTTCTAATAGTCCTCAACCCAGCTTTTGTGCGGCCTGCTCTCTCCTGCTTGGGGCCCGGTAACATCAGGTTCATCTGCTGGAGAGGAGTCATGGGGGCTGGGGGCTGGGGAACAGAAGGGAACAGAGGGTTTGCCTCCCTGGAGGCCAATCCTGTGTCCGGTTGTGGGGTGGACAGGGCAGTGGCCAGGTCAGGCCAGTGGGCAGCGGGCTCTTCGCGGGCAGCAAGCCCTTCGGGCTCTCCGCAGGAGAGGGTGCCCAGGCCCCAGTGTTGCGTCTGAGTCCACACGGCCGGGGAGGGTGGGTTAAGGAAGAGAAAGTGGGTTCCTTCTACATCCTACCTCCTGCCCTCCCCACCCCACCTTCACCCCTCCGGGGCTGTGGGGTTTCCTTGGACCCGGCCTGGCTTTTATTCCAGAATGGCCATCTGAGGCCCAGCCAGAAACCATCGGGAGAGCAGGCCCAGGGCTCTGAGGTCTCCAGCAGGGGTGCACCACGCCACACCCAAGAGCCCGGCAGTGGCGGGGAGAGGCTGGCAGGGGCCTGTCCAGGCTGAAATGGAGGAGGGGAGGCAGTGCCAGGACCCGTCTTCCCTCATAGGCACTGCTCGGCACCCTGCTGGAGGAGGTGGGCCAGGCTGGGTGTCGGCCAGGAAAGGGCTCAGCTAGGGCTCTGCTGCGCACTGGTCCCCACCTGCCGGCCTCTGCCTGCGACTCTCCTCAGACAGGCCTTATCCCCTGGCAGCCAGTCAGGCCCCAGCCTGGGGACTTTGCCGGCCAAGTACAGCTAACTGGCGCCCTCTAGTGTCTGCCTCTCTCAGTCCAGTTGCCCCTCTTGGGAACAAGGCACACATCACACAGGACTCCCCTGAGCCAGTCCCCGGGCCAGGCCCCCCACAAACCTATCATGTATCTTCCAAACCAGGACGCCTCTGAGAGTGAGAGGGGGTTCTGCAGACAATGAGGCCAGGACAACAGATATAAAATGGGACTGTCCCAGGCAAGTCGGGGCATCTGATCACCCCACCCAGGTCAGAAGCACACCCTCCCCGTCGTGGCCGCCAGAACCATCTCTGGGAGGCGTCCCATTAAGGAAATGAGAAACCTGTTAGCACAAGGCCTGGGAGAGTAGGTGATCAAGAAACGTGTGATCAATAAACAAGTACCAGCTACACGTGGTGCTGGTAATCACCTGTTCGCTCTAGCTCTGGGGGCCCTGTTCCAGCCGGGCGGTGGGGAAGCTGCATCTAAATCTCCTTGTGAAGTAGGAAGGAGTACTCTGGTTCTGGAGCCCTGCGCGCAGCAGGAGCTCGGGCCTTGGGGCTGACAGAGCAGACCCAAACATCGGCCAGTGATTAACCGAGATGTCCCCCTCCGGCCATTTTGCGTCTTGCTGCGGCGTCTGGAAAGAAAAGCACTCCTCCAGCAAGAGAACGACACGGCACCTCCTCCTGCTGGTTCTCAGGTGGGTCCTCAGTCTCCCCGCCTGTCCCTCTTTGCGCATGCGTTCGCGATGACCTCTACTCTGCTGCTCCGTGCCCTCCTTGACAAACGCAGGCCAGTGGGTGGGCCGCCACCTGTCCCCGCCCCACCCCTCCCCCTCCATTTCCTCATCACTGCCTCGTGGTTTCTGGGGGAAGGCCTCAGGAAAGTGTGATAACTGCTGGCTCCCCGGGGCTCCCTGATGTGGGCTGATGCAATGTGGCCGGCATCTGTGACCCCTGCACCAGGTGGGACCCAGCGCAGGGAAGCAGGATGGGAGCAAAGGATTTCCACAGGTGGAGGGGAGGGGAGGGCCCGACCGGGCTCAGCTTGCAGAATTCCAGGGCGAGGGCTCTGGGGTGGCACTCTGTGTGTGTGTATGATTTGAAGAGACATATAAGTGACTTTGGTGAAGACAGGCGGATTTGGGGGCTGGACGAATGCCATTCTGGAGAGTTCCTTGGCATAGGGATGATGGGGCAGGTCTGGTGCCTTGTGTGGGAAAGGGAAGAAAGCTTTAAGTTGGTTTTTGTATTCCTCAAACCAGTTTGCCCACATCCTTGGCATCTGTGCCCCATGAAGGACCTGTTTGCAGCTGGGCATGTCTGGACCTGAGGGGGCAGAGCCGCCTACATGAGGCCCGTGGTCTCTCCAGCCTCTCGCCCAGCGGTCCCAGCCACTGCTGGAGTGGAGGGAGCCTCTGGCTCTGCCCGCTGTCCTCCTGCTTCTCACTCACTCCTCCCCCCAGTCCCCCCCCTCCCCCACCCTATCCCCTCCTCACTCACTCCTCCCTCCCAGTTCTCCCTCTCCCCCCACCCCTATCCCCCAGCCAGCGGGCCCAGCTGAGCGCAGCGCAGCTCAGTCGCAGCAGCTCTTCTCTCTGCGCCTTTTCTGTCCTCGGGGCCCTGGCTCTAACATAAGGCTTCCTTCTCCAGCCCACCTGCAGGGCTTTGCACAACCAGCAACACACAAGCATTGGGTCTGGAGCAAAAAACCCTGGGTTTTTGGGAGATTGGGATTGACATATATACCCTAATATGTATAAAATGGATAACTAATAAGAACCTGCTGTATAAAAAAATAAATAAAATAAAATTCAAAAAACCCAAAAACCCCAAAACCCTGGGTTTGAGATCAGGCTCTGCCATTTACCAGCTATGTGGCCTCAGGGAAGCTAAACTCTTGGAACCTCAGTTATCTCATCTGCAAACTGGGGATAATAATACCTGATGGTCCTTATTTCATGGGGCTGTCATGAGAATGAAACGCATCGTGCACGTGCAAACACTTTGCAAAGGGCTCCACCAATGGGAGGGATTATTAACACTGTTTTCATACCACACTCAACCCAAACAGGACACTCACCCCAGACTGGAAACATGTACTGAGGGCTGCTGCTTTACTCATACGGTCACCGACGGGTGAGCTCACTGTGTGCCAGGCACTGTTCTAGGGACATGGGCTATACAAACAAGTATGAGCCCCCGCCAACCTAAAGCTTACATTCTAGTGGGGGGAGCTCCCCCACACCCCAATCTGCTCAGCTCACACTCTGGCCTTTCTTCTGCATCTGCAGACCTAGCCTGAGAAGTCAGACAACATCGATCAGGCTGCCAGAAGTTCTCTTCCTAAGTACCTCGCAGTCACCCTGATGGCCTGGCAGAAGCCCTTGGGTGGGAAAACAAGGTCTTTCTGATACTTGCTGGAACACTCAGAGCATTGTAGCAAGAAGAGAGCACGGTCATTAAGTCTAATCGCCCATTTTACACATGAGGAAATCGGGGTCCGGAAAAGTTTAACTGCCTTTACCCTCGGTTATGCAGCGGGTCACACAGTTATTCATTTGGTCGACAAACATTTATTGAGCTCCCACTCTGTGCCTCCCACTGGACACCAGGGACAAGGCTCTGTCTTAGTTTTGGCATATGGAAGCAAGTAGGTGAATTTCAGGTGGTGAAGAGTGCTGGGTAGAAAACTAGGCCTCCAGATAGGGAGGGGGAGGGTTACAGAGGTCAGGGGAGGCCTCGTGAGGTGTCATATTTGAGCTGAGGAATCAAGTAGAGGCCTTGAAGGACTCCAGCAATCCCCTCCCTACACTTAAAAGGCAAAGGGGGGCTTCCCTGGTGGCGCAGTGGTTGAGAGTCCGCCTGCCGATGCAGGGGACACGGGTTCGTGCCCTGATCCGGGAGGATCCCATGTGCCGCGGAGCGGCTGGGTCCGTGAGCCATGGCCGCTGAGCCTGCGCGTCCGGAGCCTGTGCTCCACAACGGCAGAGGCCGCAACAGTGAGAGGCCCACGTACCGCAAAAAAAAAAAAAAAAAAAAAGGCAAAGGACTGCCTCTCCATCCCTGCCCCCTGGGAAAAAGAAATGGCATCAGAAGAGAAAAAAATGGGGCTTGCCCCCTCCTGTGGGCAAGCAGGTCTCTCTGAGCCTAAAGCTGAGTGACTTCTGGGGTGAGGAGCGAGGTGGCCCTCTCTGTTACCCAGAGCTCAGGGTACCTGGGGCTGCTTTTGTTTTTTTAATAGACTATTTTTTAGAGGAGTTTGAGGTTCACAGCAAAGCTGAGCAGGAAGTACAGATAGTTCCCATTTACCCATGGTCCCCCATGTACCCCCGCCCCACACATGCACGCACAGCCTCCCCACCATCCACGTTCGCCACCAGTGTGGTGCATCTGTTACAATCCATGAACCTACACTGACATGCCGTTATCACCCAGAGTTCACAGATTACCTTAGGCTTTACTCTCAGTGTTGTACGCTCAATGGGTTTTAACACCTGTATCCATCATAATAACATCACACAGAATAGTTTCACTGCCTTAAAAATGCCCTGTGCTCTACTTATTCACTCCTCCCTCCCTCCGAACCCCTGTCAACCACTGATCTTTTTACTGTCTCCATTGTTTTGCCTTTTCCAGGATGTCATAGGGTTGGAATTGTATGGTAGGGAGCCTTTTGAGATTGGCTTCTTTCACTTAGTAATTTGCATTTAGTTTCCTCCATGTCTTTTCATGGCTTGCTAGCTCATTTCTTCTTTTTGTTTGTTTGTTTTAATTTAATTAATTAATTTATTTATTTTTGGCTGCGTTGGGTCTTCGTTGCTGCACGCGGGCTTTCTCTAGTTGCGGCGAGGAGGGGGCTACACTTCGTTGTGGTGCGCAGGCTTCTCACTGCGGTGGCTTCTCTTGTTGCAGAGCACGGGCTCTAGGCGCGCGGGCTTCAGTAGTTGTTGCACGCGGGCTCTAGAGCGCAGGCTCAGTAGTTGTGGCGCACGGGCATAGTTGCTCCGCGGCACATGGGATCCTCCCGGGCCAGGGCTCGAACCCGTGTCCCCTGCATTGGCAGGCAGATTCTTAATCACCGTGCCACCAGGGAAGCTCCTCATTTCTTCTTAATGCTGAGTAAAGTTCTGTCTGGATATAGGGGCTACTTTTGTTTCAGTTTTTGTTTTTCAGTTGGGCTTCTATCTAGCTTTTCCTGCAGCAGTCTCAGCCCGCAAGCCTCTCATTCCCCAGTGGAGGTGGAGCAGGGATGTTGCTGCCTGGTGCCTGCAGCAGGTCTAGCTGGAAAGGATGGGGCCTCTCTGGGCCCCATGGCTGCACCACCCCCGGTCCCCAACAGGTGGCCACACCACCCAGCTCTGGCCGGCCTCTAGTTGGTAATGACTGAGAGGGACGGGAATCATGGGAGACTGTGTGAGGGAAGAAGGTAGAAGTGGTGGCTGTCCCCCATTGGTCACCCCTCTTTCTCTCTCCCTCTTCCCAGGCAACTCAGGCAGCCGAGCTACATTTCTTGGTTTGGGGGAGGGGGAGGACCTGGAGCATTTTGCCATTCACGTTCTTCAGGGAGAGAAGTTCTGGTGCCTGGCCCTCACACGATACTGTCTTCTAGAAGACTAGAAACTTCCATTGTGTTCACAATGGAATCTGATCCCCCAAGTAGGTAGTTCTCTGGGCAAATAACCCCATTTGCATGCGGAGAGCCTCCCTGGGGTAAGGAGAAAGGGTGCTGGTATATTCTGCTCCTGGAGCTGACAGCATAAAGGGGGAAGTATTTCTGGAGAAAGAGGCTGCTCCTTTTGTTAGCAAGATTGAACCACAACACCTGGGAATGGATACAGAAAATGTATGCATATACCATACAATGAAATATTATTCAGCCTTCGAAAGGAATGAAATTCTGATAAATGCTACAGTACAAATGAACCTTGAAAACGTTTTGCCATGTGAAATAAGCCAGACACCAAAGGACAAATATTGTGTCATTTCACTTATATTATGTATCTGGAATAGCTAAATTCATAGAGACAGAAAGTAGGATGGTGGTTGCCAGGGGCTGGGTAGGGGGAAAGGGAGTTAGTGTTTAATGGGATCAGAGCTTCAGTTTGGGATGACGAAAAAGTTCCGGAGACAGATGGTGGCGATGGTTGTACAACTTTGTGAATGTACTTAATGCCACTGAACTGTGCACTTAAAAATGATTAAAAGGGTAAATTTTATGTTAGATATATTTTACTACCATAAGAAACCTTAAAAAAAAAAAAAAAGACTGAACCAGGATCATAAAGTCCGCAGAGCCCAGCACGTTTTTTCACCATTGTTCGTACTACCCCCTGCTATGACAATCCGACATGGAACCCCACGGCTCCCGCCCACGGAACCCTACGGTTCAAGAATGGAGCTCTCACTACCTCAAACGAGCTTTGAACCTCAAGTGAAAGGACTTGAGTTGAGCCTAATCGCTGAGCCTCATATTCCTCAGATATAAAACGGGGAAAGAATACTTGCCCTTTCCGATGTCACAGAACTGTCACAGGATCAGTGAGGTTATGGATGTGAAAGTACTTGCACATTCTGAAGCACTCAGTACAGATAAGGAATCATAAACAATATCATCCTTATTGCTTCCCTAGGTCATTGGCTCCATTTGGGGACAACTATAATTGCTTTGTGAAGTAGCAAAGGTTGCTCTTGGTATCACCTCTCCTCTTACATATGTCTTAGGATGGGCCTCTCCATTTAGCAGTTTCATCTTCCATCCCAACCCCTTGATATCGTGAGCGATGCTCACCTCCTGCCTATATCTTTTCCCTTGGGAACTGTGTTAGGAAAACCCACTTCTCCTGGGTGTCTCCTTTGCTCTCGCACTTCTATCACACTCACAGCCCTCCTGACGCCAGATGTGTGGGGTTCGTCCCCACCTCCCAACACCAAGCAATTCTCTGACACCAGCTGGGTGTCCTACAATTTAATTTGGAATTTAATCCAATTCTGACACTGTCTACGTGGAGATAGCATCCGATGCCACAGGTTAAGGGCTGAGTCCCACAAGAGTGCCCCCTGCACACTTCGGATGTCAGTTGCAAGTCCAGGTTGTCACCTGTGCTGCTGACTGATTGGCTGTAAATCGGAGGTGTGACTAATTTGCTGCAGTGGCTCACAGACCTCAGGAACCCTTTATTTACTGTTTACCAGTTTATCATAAAAGGATATAATTAGGGGCAGCCAGATGGAAGAGATACATGGGCAGGGTGTGTGGGTTGTGCGTGGTGGTGAGGAACTTCCTGCCCTCTCCGTGCCCGCTGTTCTCCCCACGTGTCCACCAACCTGGAAGCTCTCTGAACCCCGTAGTTTTGGGATTTTTATGGAGGCTGCATCACATAATGATCGATCATTAACTCCATTTCCCCTCTCCTCTCTCTGGAGCATATGAGGTGGGGCTGAAAATTCCAAGTTTCTAATCGTGGCTTGGTCTTTCCAGTGACCAGCCCCCATCCAAGAACCCACCAAGGGCCACCTCATTACATCAAAAGACACTGCTATCACTCAGGAAATTCCAAGGGATTTAGGAATTCTGTGTCAAGAACTGGGTCAAAGACCAAATATTAGAACAAAAGATGTTCCTAGCGCTGTCATCACTTAAGGAATTATAAGGGTTTTAAGACTCTGTGCCAGGAACTGGGAAATAGATTTTTTCTATTATCTCACAGGATTCAGGATGCCACCTCCTCCAGAAAGTCTTTCCAGATGCTTCCTCTCTCTCCCTCATCTGAGCCAGATGAGGCTTTGGGAGCTGTGTATGTATAAGTGAAATTATAAAGACCTAGGTGGAATTCTGCTGCCATCATTTACTATGCACGTGACCTTGGCAAACAACCTCTCTGAGCCTCAACATCTCTCTGTAAATTAGTGGCAATAAGTTACTTACCAGGACAGTAATGAAGATTAAATGGTATAAACAACAGTACTAGAATATGAAGGATGCTCAATACATAACAGTTTCCTTCCTCTGAACTTTCATAGCCCTTTATCTGAGCTTTCAGCCTTGTGTTATAGGTATTTGTGTCATTCATTCAACAAACATTTAACTGAATATGAAGGCAAGAAGTGTTGTGACTAAAAAAGATGAAGGAGGATGGTTAGGAGAGATTTCACTGATAAGGCATTATTTAGGGAGAAAATGGAAGGAGTGAGTCCTATAAATATCAGAGAAGGATTTGGGGGTAAGAGCAGAGTCCCTGAGGCAGGAACATGCTGGTGGGTTCGAGGAACAGCAAGGAAGGAACAGCCAAGGTGGCCAGGTCAGAATGAGCAAGAGAGGGAGGGAGGAAGGACAGAGAAGTGGCGGAGGGACCACATCACATGGGACCTTTGTAGACTGTGGCAAGGACTCTTTTTGTTCCCTGGTGAGATAGGAAGCCGTTGGAGCCTGTTGAGCAGAAGAGTGGAAGAACTGACATAGGCTTTAAAAGGAACCCTTTGGGGGCTTCCCTGGTGGCGCAGTGGTTGAGGATCTGCCTGCCAGTGCAGGGGACACGGGTTCGAGCCCTGGTCTGGGAAGATCCCACATGCCGCGGAGCAACTGGGCCCGTGAGCCACAATTACTGAGCCTGCGCGTCTGGAGCCTGTGCTTCGCAACAAGAGAGGCCGCGACAGTGAGAGGGCCGCGCACCGCGATGAAGAGTGGCCCCCGCTTGCCACAACTAGAGAAAGCCCTCGCACAGAAACGAAGACCCAACGCAGCCAAAAATAAATAAATAAATAAATTTTAAAAAATATGTTAAGTTGATAGAAGGAAGTTAAGAAGTTAGGATGTTCGGAAAGAAGAAAGAAAGGTCAAAATGTTAAAAAAAAAAAAAAAAAAAAAAAAAAGGAACCCTTTGTCTACTGTGTTCTATGCCATTGACTGCATGGTAGCAAGGGTAGAAATAGGGAGATCGGTTAGCAGGCTATTGCAGTAATCCAAGCAAGAGATACTAGTGGCTTGGACCAGGAAGGCAAATGGAAGTCGAAAAAATGGTCAGATTCTGAATATATATTGATTTGAAAGTAGAGCCAAGACTACTTGCTGGACAGTAAGAGAAGGATCTAACACCAAAGTGTCTGCCTGGGGAAATGTGAAGATGGTGTTTTCATCACCAAGATAAGGAACCTACAAGGAAAAGCAGGTTGGGTGGGGAGAAGTGGGAATTACAAATTTGGTTTTGTATTTATCTGATTATTACTATTTACCATGGTCTTCATTTGTTTCTAAGAATCCAAATTTCCTTCTTATATTACTTTCCTTCAGCCTGAGAACTTTAGCATTTTCTGTAGTGAAGATCTGCTAATGGTGACATTTTTTAGTTTTTCTTTATCTGGACATATCTTTATTTTACCTTCATTTTTGAAGAATAGTTTTGCCGAGTGCAGAATTCTGGGTTGAAAGTTTTTACTTTCAGTACTTTGGAGATGTTGGTCCACTGGTTTTTTCATTGTTTCTTTTCTCCCCGGGCCTCCCACCATTTTTTTCAGCTTTATTAAGGTGTAACTGATAAAACTGTAAGATATCTAAAGTACACAACATAATGGTTTGATATAGGATCCATGGTGAAAGGATTGCCTCCATCTATGTTGATTAGTACATCCATCACCTCCCATATTTACCTTTTTTGGGGGTGGGGTGAGAACATTTAAATTTTCCTCTTAGAAAATTCTGATTATACAATACAGTGTTATCAGCTTTAGTCACCATGTTACACATTAGATCCTCAGACTTTATTTATCTTATACCTGAAAGTTTGCACCCTTTTACCAACCTCTGCCTATTTCTCTGACCTATAGCCCCTGGCAACCACTCTTCGGCTCTCTGTTTCTATGATTTTGACCCCACCCCCACCCCCCACCCCCGCCTTTCTTTAAGATTCCATGTAATCAAGTATTTGTCATTGTCTGATTTATTTCACTTAGCACAATGCCCTCCAGGTTCATCCATATTGTTGCAAATGACAGGATTTCCTTCTTTGTAAGGCTGAGTAATATACTATTGGAAGCATGTACCACACTTCCTTTATCCAGTCACCTTTTGACAGACACTTAGGTTGTTTCTATACCTTGGCTATTGTAAATAATGCTGCAGTGAACATGGGGGTACAGATATCTCTTCGAGATAATGGTTTCATTTCCTTTGGATATATATCCGGAAGTGGGATTGCTGGATCATATGTTAGTTCTATTTTTAATTTCTTGAGGAACCTCCATACTGGAGTGACTGTACCACTTTACATTCCCACCAACAGTGCACAGGGTTCCCTTTTCTCCACATCCTCATTGGCATTTTTCTCTCTCTCTTTTTTTTTTTTTGATAATTTCCCTGATGATTAGTGGTGTTGAGCACCTGTTCACGTACCTGTTGGCCACCTGTACACCTTCTTTGGAAACGTGTCTATTCAGGTCATTTGCTCATTTTTAAATTGGGTTATATTTTTTTTGCCATTGAGTTGTATAAAATTTTGTGTATATATATATTTTATTGGAGTATAGTTGCATTACAATGTTGTATTAATTTCTGCTGTATAGCAAAGTGAATCAGCTATACATATACATATATCCCCCTTTTTTGGATTTCCTTCCCATTCAGGTCACCACAGAGCACTGAGTAGAGTTCCCTGTGCTATACAGTAGGTTCTCATTAGTTATCTATTTTATACATAGTAGTGTATATATGTCAATCCCAATCACCCAATTCATCCCATGCCCCCACCACCCTTGGTATCTATACAAATTTTGTGTATATTTGGATGTTAACCCCTTATTGGATATTGGCCTCCATTATTTCTGGTGAGAAGTCAGTGTCATTTGAATTGGGTTTTTTCCCACTATATGTAATGTATCCTTTTTCTCTGGCTACTTTCAAAATTTTCTCTTCATCTTTGGTTTTTAGCAGTTTAACTACAGCATACCTTGAGGAAGTTTTCTTTGTATTTATCTTGCTTGGGGTATACTGGGCTTCTTGAATCTGTAAATGTATATTTTTCACCAAATTTGGGGGAAATTTGGGCTATTTCTTATGTTTTTCCTGTCCAATAGTCTCTCCCCTTTCCTTCTGGGATTCCAATTACATATATTAAACATTTTGATAGTGTTTCTTAAGCCTCTGAGGCTCTGTTCATTTTTTTTCAATCTTTTTTCCTCTTTGTTCTTCAGACTGGATGCTTTCTACTGGTCTGATATCAAGGTCTTTAACTCTTTCCTCTGTTATCCCCATTTTGTTGTTAAGCCTAGTCAGTAATTTTTTATTTCAAATATTATCTTTTTCAGTTCTAGAATTTCCATTTAGTTTTTTAAAAATAGAGTTTATTTCTCTGCTGTTTTCTATCTTTTCATTTGTTACAAACATATGACCGCTTACCTCATTAAGCATAGTTATATCAGCTTACTTTAAAATTATGATCTGCTAATTCTAACATCTGGATCTTCTCAGTTTCTGTTGATTGTCTTTTGAGTATAGGTCACATTTTCCACTTTTTTCATGTGTTGGGAAATTTGGGGATATGCTGGACATTGTGATTAATTTGTGCAGACTCTGGATTCTGTTCTACAACTCCCCCCAAATGCTGGACTGTTGGTTTGCTTTAGCAGGCAATCAACTTGATTGTATCAAACTATAAACTGTCTCTTGGGCCATAGTTCAAAACTCAGTTCAGTTCTTTTATTCTTATCTGGACCTCTTAAGCCTGTCTCATGTACTACATTTCAGGAATTGGCCAGAGACCTGGACAGAGTTTATACATAAAATGTGTGGTTCTTCTTCTCTGGGTCTCTCTTTTCCTGTATTCCTCCCCTCAGTTTCTAAAGGCTGTGGCTGCCTTAAACTCTCTCCTTTGATTCTTCAGCCCAGAAGGACTGCAGGTTTTCTATCATTTTATCTGCCCGTTGTGACTCTACTGTGGCCTGCTTCAGGCAAAACAAAAACAAAAACAATACAGGAAACACACCCTGTGCATTTGCTTTTTCCAAGTGTTGATTCCTCTCCAGAAACTGCTTGCTTCTGTTCACTCTCCAGGGCCTTCAGGTAACTGGTAGTTTTTAAGAGTTCATAGTTATTATCTACAGGAGTCTGTCTCATAGGAGTTTGTCTCATAGGAGCTTTCTGAGCTATCCTGGAAACAGAACTGTCAGTAGTTTTGGTTTGGACACATTAAGTTGCAGATGTCCATTAGATATCCAAGTGAAAATGTTCACTAGCCAGTTGCACCTAGAGTTCTGGAGAGAAATCATTCAACATTTGAAAGGATATAGATGGTGTATGAAGTTATGGGTGTGGGTATAATCAACCAAGATGTGAATATACCTGTAGAAGAGGAACAGGCCCAGAACCAAACCCAGGTGTACTCCAGGGTTTAAAGATCAGCATGATGAGGAAGAAATTAGCAAAGCAGATCAGGAAAGAGTGGACAACAAAGGAAGAGAAGAACCAAGAAAGGGTTATCCTGAAAGCCAAGAAAGGAAACGATTTCCAGAAAAGGCAGGGTAGTCAACTGTATCAAATGCTGCTGGTAGATTATGATGAAGATGAAAAACTGACTGCTGGATTTAGCGACAAGAAGGTCATTGGTAAACCTAAGAATAACTGTAATGTTCAACTAGTGGAATCAGAACTCACTGAAATGAAGTGAGAAATTGAAGTTCAGGAGAATGGAGAAATCTATCAGGGACTTTTACCATCAAAGAAGGAAGAAAAATGTGATTGAAGCTGGAGGGGGTTATGAAGTCAAGTTTTGTTTTGATTTTTGACATCAGGAAAAATTATACCATGTTGGTTTGCTAAAGTAGGAAGTAACTGATAGGGATCATTGGTGTGTTGAGAGAGAGGGGACAGGATCCTGTGCACATGTGGAGAGTTGGTCTTACATGAAGTCATGAGCAGCTCATTCATAGCAACTGGTGGCAAGAAGAGAAGCTGTTGGGTATTGGATGTGATGGCGGTGGGAAAGACTATTATGAGCGGACCCAGAATAGGGGGAAGTCAAAAGAGGCAGCGGGCCAAAAAGAAATCCCCTTTATTTCTTAAACCAGTTTGTGTTGGATTTTGTGTTGCTTAGGATCAAAATCATCCTAAATGATCAATATGGTTGTTATGAATCTTTCAAAAATGAATTTTCATAGACCAGAACATTATTATTTATAAGAAATGACTACAAAGTAATGAACTTTCATATAATAGACAGACCAGAAGTTCTGAGTCCAAATGGGTATTTGCCATTCTTTCATGTACCTCTGGGAGCCAATTCCAAAGAATATTGTCACACCTTAAAATATCTTTTGACTCTATTCTGTTTTGAATTACTTTAAAAATCTGTATTACATGTTTTGAATACCTCAAAGATGACAAATCAAGGTCTTTTGTTGGTGGATTAGGTGTTGCAAATATACATAAGCTAGTTGGAGTTGAGTCTGGCAAATATCTTTTATTTTATTTTATTTTTTGGCCGCACTGCCTGGCATGAAGGAACTTAGTTCCCTGACCAGGGATCGAACCCACATCCCCTGCATGGGAGTGCAGAGTCTTAACCACTAGACTGCCAGGGAAATCCCTGGCAAATACCTTTTTAGATCAAAACCTGTTCCAAAGAAAGTCCAGTGCAACCTGGAGCCTTAGTATGGGAAAGAAAAGAGTCACTGTCCAGAGTTTGTTCTTTTGGAGTAACAAGTCATCTTTTGGATCCCTCTTGGTTAGCCTGACCATTCAACCTTGTGGAATATTTTCAACAGACACCACACGCTAATGTCAAGGAGAATAGCCAATGTGAACTTCATTTCTGATGTGCAGGAAGTTAAATTTTCTCCTTTGAGACAGGATAATCCTCAGATGTGTGAGGCAAGAGAGTCATAGGAGGGTCTCCTCTTCTCACTTACCTTTCACAGTGAGTCTGTTTCTTTCTCTTTCTCTTTCTCCCTCTCTCCCTCACCCCCTTTCTCATGCTCATGGCCCCTCCTCCCCTTCTTTATTGAACTGTAATTGACCTACAACACTGTGTTAGCTCCAGGTGTATAAAATAGTGATTCGTTATTTTTATACATTACAAAATAATCACCACAATAAGTCCAGTTACCACTTGTCACCATACAAAGATATTACAATATTGTTGACTATATTCCCTGAGCTGTTCATTGCATCCATATGACTCATTTATTTTATAACTGGAAGTTTGTACCTTCTAATCACCCTTACCTATTTCACCTATCAACCCTTTCCCCCCTGCTCTGGCAACCATCTGTTTGTTTTCTGTATCTATGAGTCTGTTTTGTTTATTCATTTGTTTTGGTTATTAGATTCTACATATAAGTGAACTCATACAGGGTATATCTTTCTATGTCTGATTTATTTGACTCCTGGTCCATCCATGGTATCACAAATGGCAAACTTTTATTTTTTATGGCTGAGTAGTATTCCATTGTGTATATATACACCACATATATATATATATATATATATATATATATATATATATATATATACATACATTCATCTATCAATTGACACTTAGATTGCTTCCATATCTTGGCTATTGTAAATAATGTTGCTATGAACATTAGGGTGTGCATATCTTTTCAAATTAGGGTCTTTGTTTTCTCTGGAAAAACACCCAGAAGTGGAATTGCTGCATCCCATGGTAGTTCTATTTTTAACTTTTTGAGGAAACTCCATACAGTTTTCCGTAGTGGCTGTACCAATTTACATTCCCATCAACAGTGCACAAGTATTCCCTTCTCTCCACATCTTTGCCAACACTTATTATTTTTGTTTTTGTTTTTGTTTTTGATAATAACCATTCTGACAGATGTGAGGTGATATCTCATTGTGGTTTTGACTTGCATTTCACTGGTGATTAGTGATGTTGCGCATCTTTTTATGTGTCTGTTGGCCATCTGTATTTCTTTGAAGAAATGTCTAAATATTCAGGTTCTCTGCCCATTTTTTAATCTGGTTCTTTGGGTTTTTTTGAGTTGTATGAGTTCTTTGTATATTTTGGATATTAACCACTTATCAGATATGTCATTTGCAAATATCTTCTCCTACTCAGTAGATTGCCTTTTTGTTTTGTTGATAATTTCCTTTGCTGTACAAAAGCTTTTAGTTTGATTTAGTCCCATTTGTTTATTTTTGCTTCTGTTTGCCTTGCCTGAGGAGACAGGTCCAAAAAAATATTGCTGTGACTGATGTCAAAGAGTGTACTCCCCGTGTTTTCTTCTAGGAGTTGTATAGTTTCAGGTCGTATATTTAAGTCTTTAATCCATTTTGAGTTTATCTTTGTATATGATGTGAGAAAGTAGTCCAGTATGATTCTTTTGCATGTAGCTGTCCAGTTTTCCCAACATCATTTATTAAGGAGGCTATCTTTTCTTTTTTAAAAATTTATTTATTTATTTATTTGGCTGTGTTGCGTCCTAGTTGCGGCATACGGGATCTTCTGTAGTTGTGATGCGTGGGCTTCTCTCTAGTTTTGGCGCGTGGGCTCAGTAGTTGCAGCGCACAGGCTCTCTAGTTGTGGTGCGTGGGCTCCAAAGCACATGGGCTCAGTGGTTGTGGCATGTGGGCTTAGTTGTTCCACAGCATGTGGGATCTTAGTTCCCCAACTAGGGATTAAACATGCATCCCCTGCATTGGAAGGCAGATTCTTAACCACTGAACCACCAGGGAAGTCCCTATCTTTTCTCCATTATATATTCTTGTCTCCTCTGTCTTAGATTAATTGGCTATATAAGTGTGGGTTTATTTCTGGGCTCTCTATTCTGTTCCATTGCTCTATGTGTTTGTTTTTGTGCCAGTACCATACTGTTTTGATTACTGTAGCTTCATAGTATAGTTTGAAATCAGAGAGCATGGAACCTCCAACTTTGTTCTTCTTTCTCAAGACTGTTATGGCTATTTAAGGTCTTTTGTGTTTCCATACAAATTTTAGAATTATTTGTTCTAGTTCTGTGAAAAATGCCATTAGATTTTTGATAGGGATTTCATTGAATGTGTATATTACCTTGGATAGTATGGCCATTTTAACAATATTAATTCTTCCAATCTGTGAGCACAGTATATCTTTTCATTTGTTTGCATCATCTTCAATTTCTTTCATCAATGTCTTAGAGCGTTTTTTGAGTAAGGGTCTTTTACCTCCTTGGTTAGATTTATTCCTAGGTGTTTTATTCTTTTTTGATGGAATTGTAAAATGGAATTGTTTTCTTAATTTCTCTTTTTGATAGTTCATTGTTAGTATATAGAAACACAACAGATTTATGTATATTAATTTTGTATCCTGCAACTTTACTGAATTCATTTATTCTAATAGTTTTTGGTGGTGTCTTTAGGATTTTCTATATATAGTATCATGTCATTTGCAAACAGTGACAGTTTTACTTCTTCCTTTCGAATTTTGATTCTTTTTATATCTTTCTCTTGTCTGATGTGGCTGGACTATAGCTTGGACTTCCAATACTATGCTGAATAAAAGTAGTGAGAATTGGCATACTTGTTTTGTTCTTGATCTTAGAGGAAATTGTTTCAGCTTTTCACCATTGAGTATAATGTTAACTGTGGGTTTCTCATATATGGCCTTTATTATGTTGAGGTATGTTCCCTTTATGCCCACTTTCGGAGAGTTTTTTTTTTTTTTTAATCATAGATGGATGTTGAATTTTGTCAAAAGCTTTTTCTGCATCTACTGGGATGATCATATGGTTTTTATTCTTTAATTTGTTAATGTGGTGTGTCACGTTGATTGATTTGTGGATATTGAAACGTCCTTGCATCCCAGAGATAAATCCCACTTAATCATGGTGTATGAGCCTTTTAGTGTATTGTTGAATCAGTTTGTTAATATTTTATTGAGGATTTTTGCATCTATGTTCATCAGTGATTTGGCCTGTAGTTTTCTCTCTCTCTCTCTCTTTTTTTTTTTTTTTTTTTTTTTTTTTTTTTGTAGAGTCTTTGTCCAGTTTTGGTGTCAGGGTGATGCTGGCCTAATGGAATGAATTTGGAAGCATTCCTTCCTCTGCAATTTTTGGAAAGAATTTCAGAAGGATAGGTGATAGCTCTTCTTTAAATGTTTGGTAGAATTCACCTGTGAAGCCATCTTGTCCTGGATTTTTGTTTGTTGGGTTTTTAAAAAAATTTTATTACTGATTCAATTTAATTACTGGTAATTGATCTGTTCACAGTTTCTATTTTTTCTATATTCAGTCTTGGGACGTTGTATATTTCTAGGAATTTATCCATTTCTTCTAGGTTGTCCATTTTACTGGTGTATAATTGTTTGTAGTAATCTCTTATGATCCTTTGTATTTCTGTGATGTCAGTTTTAACTTCTCTTTCATTTCTGATTTTATTTATTTGGGCCCTCTCTCTTTTTCTTGATGAGGCTGGCAAAAGCTTTAGCAATTTTAAAAAATCTTTTCCAAGAACCAGCTCTTAGTTTCATTGATTTTTAAAAATTGTTTTATAGTATCGATTTCATTTATTTCTGCTCTAAACTTTCTGCTTTTTTCCCTTCTACTAACTATTGGTTTGTTTGTTCTTCTTTTTCTAGTACATTTAGGTGTAAGGTGAGATGGTTTACTTGAGATTTTTCTTGTTTCCTGAGGTAGGCCTGTATCACTATAAACTTCTGTCTTAGAATCGTTTTTCTTGCTTCCCATAGATTTTGGATCATTGTGCTTCCATTTTCACTTGTCTCCAGGTATTTCTTTTTAATTTTCTTTTTGATATTTTCAGTGATGCATTGGTTGTTTAGTAGTATGTTGTTTGACCTACATGTGTTTGTGTTTTTTGCAGTTCTATTCTTGTAGTTGATTTCTAGTCTCATATCATTGTGGTCAGAAAAGATGCTTGATACTATTTCAGTCTTCTTAAATTTATTCAGGCTTGTAACTTCCCTGGTGGTTCAGTGGTTAAGAATCATCCTGCCAATTCAGGGGACATGGGTTTGTGCCCTGGTCCAGGAAGAGCCCACATACCGTGGAGCAACTAAGCCCATGTGCCACAACTACTGAGCCTGTGCTCTAGAGCCTGTGAGCCACAACAACTGAGCCTGAGTGCCACAACTACTGAAACCTGTGTGCCTGGAGCCCGTGCTCCGCAACAAGAGAAGCCACTGCAAGGAGAAGCCCATGCACTGCAACAAAGAGTAGTCCTCCCTCACCACAACTAGAGAAAGCCTGTGTGCAGTAACAAAGACCCAATGCAGCCAAAAATAAATAAATAAATAGATTTATTTAAAAAAAATTTTTTTAAATTTATTGAGACTTGTTTTGTGGCCTACCATGTGATCTATCCTGGAGAATATTCAGTGTGCACTTGAAAAGAATATGTATTCTGCTGCTTTTGGATGGAATGTTTTTATATATATATATATATACATGGAGTCCGTCTGATCTGTGTCATTTAAGGTCAGTGTTTCCTTATTGATTTTCTGCCTGAATGATTTGTCTATCAATGTCAGTGGGGTGTTAAAGTCCCCTAGTATTATTGTCTTACTGTTAGTTTCTACCTTTATGTTTGTTAATATTTGCTTTATGTATTTAGGTGCTCCTATATTCAGTGCATATATATTTACAATTGTTATATCTTTTTGTTGGATTGATCACTTGATCATTATGTAATGTCCTTCTTTGTCTCTTGTTGCAGTCTTTGTTTTAAGTTCCATCTCGTCTGATTGTATTGCTACCCCAGCTTTCTTTTTGTTTCCATTTGCATGGAATACCTTTTTCAATACTCTTACTTTCAGTCTGTGTGTACCTTTAGATCTGAAGTGAGTCTCTTATAGGCAGTATATATATATGGGTCTTGTTTGTTTTTTTTAAATCCAATCAGTCACTCTGTGTTTTGATTGGAACATTTAGTCCATTTACATTTAAAATAATTATTCATAGTTATGTACTTATTACCATTTTGTTAAGTGTTTTCTGGTTGTTTTTATTGTTCTTTTTTTCCCTTTCTTCTTTTGCTCTCTTCCCTTGTGATTTGATGACTATCTTTAGTGTTATTTTTAAAATTTCTTTCTCTTTTTTGTGAGTATATCTATTATAAATTTTTGGTTTGTGGTTACCATGCAGTTTATAATAACTATAACTATATATAGGTATAAAAATATATAACATATATGATTAAGTTGATGATCTCTTAAATTTGTACACATTCTAACAAACCCTGCATTTTTATTCCTCCTGCCACATTTAATGTTTCTGACGTCATATTTTACATCTTTCTGTTTTGTGTATCCCTTAACTACTTATTGTGTATACAGATGATTTTACTACTTCTGTCTTTTAACCTTCCTACCAGCTTTATAAGTGGTTGATCTACTACTTTTACTGTATATTTACCTTTACCAGTGATATGTTTTCCTTTCTTTATTTTCATATTTCTAGTTGTGGTCTTTTCTTTTCTGCTTAGAGAAGTCCCTTTAACAATTCTTGTAAAGCTGGTTTAGTGGTGCTGAACAATTTTAGCTTTTGCTTGTTTATAAAACTATTTATCTCTCCTTCAAATCTGAATGATAGCCTTGCCTGGTAGAATATTCTTGGTCATAGGATTTTTTTCTTTTCATCACTTTAAATATATCATACCACTTCCTTCTAGCCTGCAAAGCTTCTGCTAAAAAATCAGCTGGTAGTCTTGTGGGAGTTCCCTTGTATGTAACTAGTTGCTTTTCCCTTGCTACTTTTAAGATTCTCTCTTTATCTTTAATTTTTGTCATTTTAATTACAAATGTATCTTGGTTTCAATCTCTTTGGGTTGATCTTGTTTGGGACTCTGTGCTTCCTGGACCTGGATGTCTGTTTCTTTCCCCGGGTTAGGGAAGTTTTCAGCTATTATCTCTTCAAATATAGTCTCTGCCCCTTCCTCTCTCTTCTTCTTCTGGGACCCCTACAGTACAAATGTTAGTATGCTTGATGTTGTCCCAGAGGTCTCTTAAACTACCTTCACTTTTTAAAATTCTTTTTTTTTCCTGATGAGCTTAGGTGAGTTCCACTACTCTGTCTTCCAGTTTGCTGGTCTGTTCCTCTGTATCATCTAATCTGTTGATTACTTCTAGTGTATTTTTATTTCAGTTTTTGTATTCTTCAGTTCTATTTGGTTCTTCTTTATATTTTCTAACTCTTTGTTAAACTTCCCACTGTGTTCATCCATTCTTCTCCCAAGTTCATTGAGCATCTTTATGATACTTACCTTGGATGCTTTATCAGGTAGATTACTTATCTCCACTTAGCTTAGTTCTTCTTCTGGGGTTTTATCTTGTTCCTTCATTTTGCAGATATTCCTCTGTTACCTCATGTTGCCTAATTCTCTGTTTTTATTTCTGTGTATTAGGTATGTTGGTTACATTTCACAATCTTGGAGAAGTGGCCTTATGTAGGAGACATCCTATGGGACATGGCAGCACACTTACTTCCCTTTGGTCACCAGAGCTATATGCTCTAGGAATGTCCCATATATGGGCTGCATGTGTCCTCCTGTTGTGGCAGGTGGACTACCATGGGCACACTGGTAGATGGGGCTCATCACCAGCCCTGTTGGCTGCCAGGGCCTACTTTGTGCAGAGGCTGCCCGCTTACTGGTGGGTAGGGCCAGATCTTGGTACAGCTGGCTACAGGGCCCAGGAGATCCTGGGGCTGGGGCTGGTCCATTGGTGGGTGGAGCCAGGTCACCATTAACCTGGCTGCTCTGCCTGTGGCGGGGGGGGAGGGCAGCCTCAGGACTGGTACTGACTGGCTGGTGGGTGGTAAGACCCTGGTGCTAATAGGCTAGAGAGAGGACTCCAGAATGGCACTTGCCAGCACCAGTGTGTTTGTGGTAGAATGAGTTCCCCAGAATGGCTGCCACCAGCATCTTTGTCTTCAGGGGGAGTCCCATTTGCCTCCTGCCTCTCTGGGAGGACCTCTAAGATCAGCAAGTGGGTTTGACCCAGGCTCCTTTCAAATTACTGCCTCTGTGCTGGGTCTCAGAGCAGGTGAGATTTTTGTGTACCCTTTAACAGCAGAGTCTCTGTTTCCTACAGCCCTCTGGCTCTCCTGTATGCAAGCCCCCAGCCTTCAAAGCCAGATGTTCTGGGGGTGCATCTTCCCATGCAGGACCCCTAGGGCTGGGGAGCCCAACGTGTGGCTCAGAACCCTCACTCTTTGGGGAGAACCTCTGCAACTGTGATTATCTCTCATTTATGGGTCACCTACCTAGGAGTATAGGTCTTGACTACACCACATCTTGCCCTTCCTACCTTTCTTGTTGTGGTTCCTTCATTATACCTTTAGTTGTGAAAAATTTCTGCTGGTCTTCAGTTCATTCTCATCGATTGTTTCTCTGTACATAGTTGTAATTTTGGTGTGCCACTGGGAGAAGGTGAGCTCAGGGACTTCCTATTCTGTCATCTTGGCCACACCCTCAAGTCTGCATCTTTAGCTAAGATAAAGTTATTAGCAGACATTTAGACTGCCAGTTTTCCTGAAAACTTTGAATTCTCCTAAAGAAACTATTCAGGCAGTATTTGGAAGTGTGGAATAAGAACTAGAATAGGGGTCAGAAGCTACTGGCTCATTTTGGCTCTTTCATTTATTAGCCATGCAACCTTGGATGAGAAACTCACTTGAGCCCCAATTTCTCCATCTGTAAATAGCAGTGATTCATATTTGACCCAACAAGATTAAAAGGGGAAAGGTTTATGAAAGCACCTAGCAACGTGTAATAAAGGAGTCATCTTGCTCAGGTTCAAATCCTGGCTCCAGGCAAGTTACTTAGCTACACTGTACCTCAATTTCTATGTAAAACAGACATAATAATTGTATCCACCTCATAGATGTTTATATCAATCAGAGTTTAGTGCAGAAAACAGCAGAGAAACAGTGTCTGCCTTCCTGCCATGTTCCAAAATTCAAGCAAGTCCTTCTAATCGGTGGAACCAGAGCATCAGCTGCAAGCTGCTTTCTAGCTTCTGCAGTAGGAAGGTACACAGGAGGATGCTACGGGGGCTAAGGAAGCCAATCCACACGCACCTCCTGAGTTATCACCAGGATGAAGTGACATGATGTATCTGAGGGCTTAGTAAGTGCTCAACAGACATCAGCCATTGTTACTTCCAGCACATAGCTAATGCTTGAAATATATTTGTTTATTCATTCATAACGGACCAGAATATAATCTACTCTGTTTATACAAATAGCATGTATTATGGACCCAGGTTTTCCCACAGCAGACTGAAGGTCTGAGTCTCCCTATTTCAATCAATATCATTCAGGCTTTAGACACAGGTGTCTAGTCTACTGTGGACCATTGCTGCCCTTCTTTGAGAAAACTACTAAGCTATTTGAGATAATATATGTAGAATGTTCTATCTCTGGAGGGATACTTAAGAAACTGATGACAGTGGTTTCAATGGTGTGCACAGGGCTGGGGGTGGGGGTGGGAATTGGTTGAGTGGGGAAGAGGAGGGAGGGAGACTTGCATTTCACTTGCAGTGAGAAGGGTCTACATTCTGTCATTCCTTTGAATTTTGTAATATGTCCATATATTACCTATTCCAGAAATTGTAGAAAATTTAAGTCTTTGTAGCATTCACTGATTTATTACTGGCATTCAACTTCAAAACAAACCCATCCTAGGTTCAAGCTACATGAGTCATAGCATCCTGGTTTTTCATGCCCATTCAGGGCACTCATCAGAAATCAGAGTGGGTAGAAATGGGTTGTTGACAGAAGAAGTTCCAATGTAAGGCAAAAGGCATTGTATAACTCTGCCCCAACTCCAGTTCTTGTGAAATGGGGTGTAAACAATCTGCTCCAGGCCTTAGGTGAGCGCCAACAGGGTACTTCGGCTCCACAAATACTGATGGCCAGTTGTCTTCCAGAAGGGTCCTTGAGGAACAGCGGCTCCTGGTAGGCAGCTACTATGAGGAGAAGAGCTCAGCATAGCTTTGCCATAGATCATACCATTGTTGTTTCCCCCCACCCCACCTGTGGTCAGTTCCTTCAGTCTGCAGATAATAGTAAATACATCTATTCAGCAGGTTAAGTAATTCAGGAAACTGGGAAGGGGGGATACGGTTTATGCAGCTAATTCCTTGCCATGATTCAGGCACTTAGGCAATCTTGGATGAGAGGCATCAAAGTGCTAAGATGGAAGGGTCAAGGGAACAGATCTGATTATTGGGCAGACTCCAGAGGCTCAGTGGGTGCAGAAGCTCTGGCTTAATCCTGAGGTGAGGTAAGGAGTGGGATCAATGAAAGCACTGAAACGGTGGCTGTCATGATGGAGAGGTATGTCTACAAGTGGCAGGACACTCAGGGGAACAATCTCATCAGAGAAGATTGACAGCATCTTCCTGATGAAAGTCTGGGATCAGCCTGTGCATTCTGCCACTGGCTCCTTGACCGGTGTATGGCTGTTAGCATAACTGACGCCATCTTGGGCCTTATACAATTTCTCCTGTCCTTTTGCTGACACTACTCAGGAAAAGTACTGTGCAGTGATTCACTTCTCTGTCATCAAGAGCTTTGTAGTTAATAGATATTGCTTAATAATCATTTAGACCCGGTAACCTCTATGCTCTGTTAGCCCCCAAACAATGATGAAGACCTTTGCTGACATATTCCTGGCACCCACAAGACTAGTTACCCATCATAAATCTTAGGAATGCGTGTCCTGTTTCCAAGCACCTACCCCGGATTAACTATAAAATTGTCCCAGTGGGGCCTTGGCGGCACAGGATGTAGCTGCAGGTGCAGCTGGATTGTTGTCTGCCTGGTCCAGATGCCCCCTGTGAGTAAGTTACCCTGCAATAAACGGACCCATGGATTGTATGGAGCTGCCGGCCTCAATTTTTGGTCTCAAGATGACTTCTCAGTTTTGTGGGCACTTTTGTTCCATCTGTCCTTGAACAACTGGGAACAGAGTCCATCAGAGGTTGGTCTAGGAGGTTGGCTTTTATTCACCAATTTCACATCATAATTCAGTGCACACATATGATACATACACTCAGGCATTATTGAAACTACACTGTAAAGAAACTGTGTACTAATTAGTTGTGATGCACTCTGATTTTTTTCTTTTAATGCTAGTTACAACCAACCAAATTGATGTCATAACCCACCAATGGGTTCGAAGCAGTAGTTTGGAAAACACCACCCTAACCACATAAGCTAATCAGCTCTGGTCTGTCTGATTCTCAAGGGTGGTGAGCCACACAAAGATCCCAAGAAGTCTCTTGCACAGCTGATTATCTTGGCATATCTGTCCATTCCCAGAGATTTGCATACATGAACTTCAGAGCGCACTTGTGTGAATGTACACTTTGTCCTCCTTGACCTGACCTCAGACAGACTCACTTTCCTGACGTTAGAGCCACAGTGCTGAGTGCACCTCTTCATTCCTTGCTTCTCTGATATTTGAACCCGGCACTGCACCTTTCCCACTCAGTCCCCATGGGAGGTCCCCGAAGTTAAAATATTTGAATTACAGAATGTCGAGGATGAAAGAGACCTTAAGAATCATTTAATACAACCACCCTTTTGATGCACCTCGGTTGTCTTCAGTATCTTCTTGCATTCCTCCAGAGACAGTGAGCTCACTACTGACTGGGGCAGCCCCTTCCATCTTTGGACAATATTGGCTAAACCAAAATCTGTCTTCCTATGCTTCCATTTATTTCTTTTGGTGTCAAAATTAGTCAATGTGTCTTCTTGGAACAGTGCCTGGCACATAGTAAGCACTAGGTAGATATTTGTTACTAGTGACTAGCAGTGGTTGTATTAGTGCTATTAACAGTAGTAACTAATCTAACCCTTTTCTCACATCACTGCCCTTCATGTGTTCAAAAGAAGGCATCACATTGCCTGGGTCTTCTCTTTTCTCTGCTAAACACCTGCAGTTCCCTCAACCCTTCTTGCTGTAGTGTGCTTTCCTGCCCCTTCGCATCCAGCTTACTGTCCTCCTGATTCAGGCGGGTCTCTGACAGGTTGATACTTCTATGAAAACACCAGCCTTCAGAATTGGCCACCGGACTCCTCGTGCGGGGTACCAGGGCAGAGAACAGAGACTCTCACCTCCTGTGACCTGAGCACTTGGTGGCTAATAATGCTGCCCAGGATTCTTAATAGCCCACATCAGAGCAGAGGGAGGCCTGCACCCACAAATAATAGAGGAGTGGGAGGGGTGGCATCCCTCCCTCCAGAGCACGGTCCCTTGAGGGAAATGCACCAGCTGGCGTCCTGGGAAGAATGAGGCCTGCAGGAGTGTGGCAAGCCCACCCAGGAAGGACTAAACATACTGTGGCTGCACCAGGGTGTCTCAGACCCAAATAGCTTCAGGGAGATGAATGAGTGGTGCATTTGGGAGGCACACGCTCCCCCTAAGGGAGGGTGCACTTACCCTGCTCCAGCGGTTATTACCACGCAGGAATGTGGGCCCTTATGCTTCAAGATCATCCACATTTTCCAAAAAGCCAGAAATATGAAGTTTTAAATATAGAATCATCCCACCTTAAAAAGTCAACTAGTTCAACGTTTTCATTCAGCATATTGTATGAAGCAACAGTGTCCAGGCTAGACCAAAGCCCTGTGACCCTCTGTTCTCCTTTTGGACCTCTGTTCTCTACCTGCAGAGCAGGGGGCCTTGGAGGGGGGTGCTGGGGCTGGGTGGAGCCTGGTGACTTCCTCTTACTTCAGTGTCTCCAGACAGTTCTCAAGTCACACTGCAGCCAGAGCCAAACTTGGAAAAACGGCTCTGCTATCTGAGCAGCCAGAGGGAGCTTGCTGGAGTCTCACGCTAGTGTTTTCTGGGCAGGTGGAGAGAGCATTTGAGGCTGTGATGCGGTGGAAGAAGGTTTTGAATAGAATCCAACCCCGTCCCCCTCAAGGGGCGGGAACATTACCACCTGGTCAACATTACCTGCTCTGTGGGGGAGGGAATCAGGCTTTCCTTGGCCTCTGGCTTCCTGAGTGACCTCATCTGTCCTTCCCAATGACTTAACTATTTGCAAAGTAGTGAACATAAAAATACTTTTGTGTAGTTCAAATGTAAAGCATGCAAGACAGTGTTAAAACGTGGTTGCTTATCCTAAGATTTTGCACTCATTATGGGATCCACAGAACCATAGATTTTTAGAGCAAAAAGGGGCCTTTCAACCAGCGAGCCAGCCAAATGAGGTAAACTGAGGCAGAGAGTAATTTGCCTAAAGTCTTGCTGCTGTTTCACTAATTCCTTGATTTCACGTCATCCTCCCTGTGCTTTGGAAAAATGAACCCCAGCTGCCCCTCACCCCATCCTACCACTCACACACGTCACAGCCAGCCTGATCAACTTACCTTTGCGATAGTATCATATTTTGTGCAAAGTAGAAAATTTGCATAAAATATTAATAAATTTTAAGATATGATTTTATTTTTAAAGACTAATAAAAATATCAATGAAGCCTTCATTTATATGTAACACATGAAATAATGCAAGTTCCCAAAAGTTTTAAAAATTCTTTGCAAATTGCATAATATGAAACCTGGCAGGCCAAATGAATTATAAACTGTTTATGCTACTACCACATGGTGCTACAAATTTAGCTAGTAAACAGAAACTACTACCAGACACCATCAGGATTGGTTTTAATTTGCATGAGCTTTAAAATGTGCAGGTTTTCAAAATGCATGTTTCACATGAAATGAAGTGCCTGGTACTCCACTGAACACATTTTATTGTTTTCCCAACTGGATGAAACCTGCTCTGGTCTGAGAGTTTTTGGTGATGTGGGAGACATTGCTGGCTGCCTTCCCAGTAGCCATTCCTGCTTTCTACCTTGTGAGTAGAATCCCAGTTTTGCTCAAGAGATGAGTCATGCTTGCTCTAGGCTAGACATGGTAATCCCATCTCCCTTGCCAGTGACTGACCCAGTTCTGCCCGCTGAGATCCAAGGAAGAGTCAGCTAGAGACCTCTGGGAATGATTTCTCGTGACAAAACACAGACATACACCAAAAGAGCTGTGTGTCCTTCCTGCCTTTAAGCATTGTTATATAAACATGGGATGCTTGGAGATGTGGCAGCCATTTTGCAACCACGAGGGAAAGCAAAGAGAATCATAGAGAATACCTATATGCTAGGCTGAAACATATGTTTTATGGTAACAATAAAGGGACAAAGGAGAAAAGGGAATAGACACAGAAATGTGAGGCATATAGGGCCAAACCTCCCAGCAAGACAGGACCAAGTCAGGATTACATTGGGCCGCTTCTCTTGGCCCCTGAGCTATTTCTCCTGCACTAGAGATGTGAAAGAAACATAGGTTCTTGGAGTGGGAGCAGAGGGCACTCAGAAGGTGTGGGGTTGCGGGGGACCCAGAGTGTCCTTTGCACCCTGAGGGGAGTGTGTGGGATACTCCTGCATGTGCCGTGTGCAAGTTTGCTCTGGAGAGGACACGAGAGGTTCCCTGTGCCCCATAGGCATGCATGGAGTTGTGGGATAATGTGGAAACTTTCCTTCCCTTGTAAATTAAGCCATTCATCAATTCACTCAGTCATTTTACTAATTTACAAAATGCTGACTTTGGGCCACACCCTGTGTTGCTTCTTTGGGGGATGCAAAAAAGCAGAACACAGCCTTGCTGCCTTTTTGGAGTTTGCAGTCCTGGATAGGGAGAGGAATCGTGCTCGCAAATTATTAAGAACCAAGATAGTTCAAATAGCAGGTGAAGGGCCGAGGCAACCAAAGCTTGAGGGTTCAGAGAGGGAAATGGTCTCTGGGGACTGGGGAGTCAGGAAAGGCTTCGTGGTGGTAAGGGCAAGAAGAGGAAGGAGTCTGATACGGAGGTTTGGTAACTGGAAGACAGGGAGAATGGAGATTCTCAGTTTGGGATGTCAGAAGAAGGAGGCTTCATCTTCCTTCTTTCTTGCACCAATGGGAGAAGCTTAAATTCTGGGTCTTAATCTACATTCCAATTCTTTGCTTCATTCATGTCAATAAATTTTTATTGAGCAGCTACTATGTGCCAGCATGGTTGGCAGTTGGTGCTATAGAGAGGCAGATCCCTCCAGGAGCTCTGTATCTGTGTTGAGACAGCCAAAGACAGGGGATAAGTGCTGTTCCAGGGAGAGACACCAGGTGCCACCAGGCTGGCCAGAGGAGGGACACCAAGGAGGGCATGGGGAATGGCAAGGTAGTTTCCAGGGGCACAGATGGCAATTTATCTTGGGCCTCTAGGGAATCTGCTCAGCCGGGGTGGCTGCTGGCCTGCTGATGAACCCATCCCCCACTCAGCTTTTCAGTAGGGTCTAGTCCCTGTGACCAAGAGCTCACCCCGTCTCTTTGTGTGTATGGTACCCGTGGTCCATCTGATCATTTTGGTCTCTCATCCCAGAGGAAGGGGATTGAATAGGGCAAGACTCTGCTTTGCCACCCTGAACAGATTCTCTTTGCCTTGAGTTATATGGACAGCTGTAAGCTGACACCTATTTTCCTGGGGTGAGGAAGGGTGTGACAGGACAACGTGGGCCGTCCTCACCCTCGGCACACATTCCTCTGTAGGCAGAGCTTGAAGGTTGCTGGGAGGAGGCGGGCAGTTGTGAGCTGCCTCAAGGGCCTGCTCCCTGATCGCTGGGGACCAGCAATGCTAACATCTCTACTGGATGGCGGTGGCTCCATCTGAGGTCACCTGGTAGGCGAGGACACCAGGGGCCTTGGGAAGGAAACTCCCTGAGTGTGGCATTCCATCTGCACAGTGCAAAGACCTGAGGCCATGTGGAGTGGCCAAGCTGATAAGGCAGGAACCACTGGGGCACAACTTCTTCTTTGGCCATTGTCAGGCGTCTTCTCTGCTCAGCCAGGCCTATTCCTGCCCAAGGTCACTGTGTTGGAGGAGCAGGAGGAACTGGGCGGTGGCAAAAGTAGCCCAATGCATGGGCATGAGGTGTGAGACAGGTGGTGAGGTAGTTTTGAGGTGAGAAGGTAGCTGCTGGCCTTTGTTGGTCTGAGGGCATCTCCAGCCACAGGGAAGTGTTTGTCCTTCCCAGGATGGGTCATTACTGGTCCATCCTCATTTCCGTTCAACAAGTACCTTTTGTGTAGGACCCAAAGGGACGCAAAAGCAGTTCCTGCCTTAGGGAAGTTTGCCACCTATAATAGACAGCCAATTTGGATGCTGAAAGAGAGATCCAAAATATTCTAGAGCTTCAAAGGAGGGTGAGATCACAGCTGGTAGGAGGTGACTGGAAACAGTCTCCAGTAGCAAGCATTCCTGCATCGCTGCCCTGCCGGGAACCACGTGCTGCACTGAGCACCTCATACTCCTGGCTTCGTTTCACCCTCGCTTCCCTGAAGTGTGGATCAGCCCTTCCCTTTATAGATTGGGAAACAGGCTCAGAAGACAGGAAGTGACGTGCCCAGGGGCAAAAAACAGCTTCAAAATGGCTAAGCAGAGATTAAGGTCAGAAGTCGCTGGCTCCAAAGCACATAGTCCTATGCATTTTGCCTGGCTGCCAGATGAGACAGATGGGGTTTGAGCTGAATCTGGAGGGTAGGGAGGAACTTGTTAGATGGAAACAGGAGGAAGGTATTTCAGGCTGAAGTTACACCCTGAACAGAGATGTGGGGTCAATGTGCTGCCAGAAATGTGTGGTTTGCTCAAAGGGAGTCTTTCAGGGTAAGGGAGGAAGGGAAGGCTTAGGTTCATTGTAGAAGGCTTGAGGGCCTGGGCCGGGGGCTTGTGTCCCTACCAGTAGGGAATCCCCGATGGAGGGAGGAGGCCCAACGATGAAGAGAAGGGAGGAAGCAAACCAAGACCGAGGAGGAAGGAGGGCAGCAGACACGTGAGCTGGAGGTGAGGGCAAGCGGGCAGGAGTCGCCTTCCTCGTGTGGGCAGTGGAGTTTCTTGGAGAAGAGCTGCCCAGAGAAGCACTGTCCTGGGCTGAAGGTGCAGCAGGCAGACGTCAGGGAGGAACCCAGCAGTACCCACCACCCTGGAGAGGAGAGCGAGAGGCCCGGCGCGAGGCCAATGAGAAGAGGGAAGAGGGGGCTTGTGAATGGTCAGGGCTGGGTTGGGGGGGATGAGGGAGGGAGAGGGTTTGGTGAGAAGCACAGTCAATTCTCGCATATTCTCAGTCCCAGCCCTGGCTGTGACGTGCTGTGAGTCTGTTAAGTCTGTGTATCTTGCTCAGGGCTGGAGTCACCCTTGGGGGAGCAGGTCCCCACGGGATGATCTCTGCCTATTGGACCTGTGGTGCTGGCTCTGCCCTGGGCCAGGCTCTGTGCCCTGGACCCAGATGC